>NC_084480.1:38629972-38943919 GCF_030035675.1 Rhineura floridana | reverse complement strand
CCATCCATTCTGAATAAGTTGCTGAAATACTGTTGTAAAGTCATATCTGTGTTCTTCTTTTTTACAAAATGCACTGGCTCATCTCTTAAGAGTTTTTCCATTGTCACATGGCTGCAGTTAATTCCATAGATTTTCTCTATATCAAGCTCCATCACATCATTCCAGTCCAGAAGATTATCCAAGCCGTTGATAACTTTATCTCTAATATCTTCATTAATTTCTTCAGAGATAACGTTAAATTCCAAACAGTAGATTTTATTTCTAAAATCCATAAACTCCAGATCTTTTTCCAATTCCACATTTGTTCCAATCTCCAGGGCTTGTATCTTCCCTTTATTTTTTCTTTTCTCATCTCTGATCTCATTCTCCTCTCTCACAGGATCCCCTATTTCTTTACACTCCTGCGTCATTTTGCTCAGTTCAATTTTCAGCTCCTTACTACCCTGTCGCAGGGTTTGTTTCGTTATCTCAATCTCATCCATTATTTTCTGAAACATAATTACTTCCAGATTCTCAGCCACTTTCTTGATTGCCATTTTTAAAACCACGAAAACAAAGCAAAACAAAAATAAAGAAGAACCACTTCTTATTTCAGCAACAATTGGGTTAATATTCCAGGCTTGATGACATCACAGTATAAACAGAGCAACCTGCCTTATCTCTCTATGTTCAAGAATGCAAAACAAATTTAGTTCCCAGCATCAAAACAGTTAGTGGCGTCGTGAAGAAGCAGATTCGTCAAAATAAAATAGACCAAAAAGAGAATAGTCCCAGACAATATAATATTCCTCGGAATAGAAATCAGGAATAGAAATCCCTCTTCTGTTTATTATCTTTAGAATGCACTTCCACGACAGCTTTTTGCGACAGAAACAGAGATAAGCTGTTAATTTCGTGAATAACAGAGAAGAGCTATATCTCACCCAGAAGTTGTCCAAAGCCGATCAATCTGACAAATCTCCTTTTGCTGCAACAATTTAAACCAAGTAAAAAAAATAATAGAAAGAAGGGTGCTTGCCTGTTAGTCCGTTCTCTCTTTAAAGAAAAGATAAACGTATCGCTTAAGCAGATAGAGCTTGTTAGGAAGTCCGTCCGGCATTGTTGGCTGGACCTTATCTCATAAATTAATGAAATCCAGTCCTCCCAACAAAAACAGGCTTTGAGGTTGATCTCTACGTTTCTCCCTGCCCGGGAGAAATTTCATCAGTCAAAAAAAAAAAATGTTCTGACTGATTTATATCTGAATAAGCTTCTTTTGAGGTGGGAGCCCGTCCCAAAAGCAGGCACAAGCGAAGTCACCCTTCCCGGAAGTCCAAACTGGCATTTCTTAGCTTTTATTGTGAGGCCTGCTTTTCTTAAGGCCTCCAATACTGTTGTCAGGTGTTGGACATGCTCAGGCACCGACTTGCTAAAAATGGCCACGTCATCGATATAGGCCACTGCAAAATCTGACATGCCTCGCAACACAGTTTTGATTAGCCTCTGAAATGAACTTGGTGAGTTCCTTAGTCCCATGGGTAAGGTCACAAACTCATATAACCCATCTGGTGTACTGAAGGCAGTTTTGGCTCTGGATTGCTCGTCTAGTTCCATTTGCCAAAATCCTTTACAGAGATCTAGTGTAGAGATAATGGTTGCTGCCCCCAATAACTCTAACATAGCGTCTACCCTAGGCATAGGATACGCATCTGGGACAGTAATTTTATTGATTAGCCGATAATCAATGCAAAACCTTGTCGTTCCATCTTTTTTCGGAACCAGGACAATACTTGAGGCCCAGGGACTGATGGATTCCCTGATCACTCCTAATTCCAGCATCTCTTCCACCTCCTTTTTGATCTCATTCAAAACTTTCCCATTCACACAGTACGGAACAGATCTGATTGGGGCATGATCTCCAGTATCAATGGAATGTATAACTATACTGGTTCGGCCAGGTTTGTTGCTAAAGAGATTCCTATAGGTTTTCAAAACTCTCAGAATCTCCTCTTTTACTTCCTCCTTCACCTCCTCTGACCATTCCACTTGATCTACCCCTCCTTTGTCTTTGCTTTCCTGTACCAAATCTGGAAGTTCAGGCCCACTTCCCTCAGGAAATAAGGTAACTTGCAACACCTTTGCATCCCTGGTATGGTAAGGCTTTAACATATTTACATGAACCACTTTGCTTTTGTTTAATTGGTCTGTGGTGATTACATATGTCACTGTGTCAAGCCTTTCTCTGATGGTATATGGTCCTTCCCAGTTAGCCTGTAATTTGTCATGTTTCCTGGGTATGAACGCCATAACCATATCTCCCACATCATACACACGTTCTCTGGCTGTTCTGTCATACCAGTAACTTTGTTTCTCCTGTGCATGACTCAAATTCTCTTTTACTACTTCCACCATTGATGTTAATTTATTGCGGAATTCCAATACAAAATCTACTACAGAAGTTTTGTACTCTCCCAGAGTTCCTTCCCATGAATTTTTTAGCAGTTCCAAAGGTCCCCTCACTTTTCTAGTAAACATTAGTTCAAAGGGTGAGAAGCCTGTTGACTCCTGAGGGACTTCTCTGTATGCAAATAAGAAGCATCCCAACCGTTCATCCCAGTCTTGTGGGTGATCTTGAACATAGCTTCTTATCATGCCCTTCAAAACTCCATTGAATCTCTCAGTTAGCCCATTAGTGGTGGGATGGTAAGTAGTGGTCTTTAGATGTTTTAGACCACAACATTTCCACATACATTGCATCACTTCTCCCATGAATACACTGCCTTGATCTGTCAGCACTTCATGAGGGAAACCCAGCCTCATAAAGATTTTTAATAAAGCCTCTGCCACTACAGGGGCTTCTACAGATCTCAGTGCTTCTGCGTCTGGGTACCTGGTGGCAAAATCCACCACCACCACTAGATATTTCTTGCCATGCCTTGTGGGTTTGGAAAAAGGGCCCACCAAATCTATTCCCACTCTATAAAAGGGTTGTCCAATTATAGGAAGGGGCTTTAAGGGTGCCTTGGTCTTTACTCCACTCTTTCCCACCTTTTGGCATATTCCACAAGATAGACAATGTTGTTTTACATCCTTGGAGATATTTGGCCAATAATAATGTGCAGCCAATCTCCTCTTGGTCTTTTTTATTCCCAGACGTCCTGCACATGGGACATCGTGGGCTACCTCTAGCAATCTGGTTCTGTATTTGCTAGGTACTATCAATTGCTTCACTGGTTCACATTCATCCTTTCTCTCAGCAGGCATCCACAGTCTATATAAAATCCCATTCTCACACACAACTTGATTCCTCAGTTTGTCAGTGAAAGGAATCTGTTGGGTCAGCGCTTGTTCCTTTATCTGCTTCAGACTTATATCTTTATGCAGCTCTTCCCTGAATTGATCTGCTTCTTCCCCAGAGACCACTTGATACAGTTTGTCTTCTTCAGCAGGCCTGCTAGTGGTTGCTATGGTGACCTGAGGCTGGTTAACAGATTCCACCCTGTTTGTTTCAGCCCCCCTTAATATGGCTTCTTTTTCTCTGCCAATTTGCTGTCTGGTCACTACATATATTTTCCCCTGTGCCCCCATAACATCTCTTCCCAGTATTACTGGTTCTTGTTGCTGGGCATTAATACCAACTTTATATTGGCCCTTTCGGCCTCTCCATTCCATTTCCACTAGGGCCACAGGCAAACTCTCTGGTTGACCCCTCACTCCTTGGATAGTCACTGTTTCCTGAGGTAATATTTCTTCAGATTTTATTAAATCTGGCCTCAGTAATGTCTGAGCGGCACCAGTATCAAGCAATGCCCAATAATTTGCCCCTTGTACACTCACTTCCTCTCTCAGACTTGAATCAAGGTCTGTTACTTCTGTCCAGTTTATCTGGCAGAACTGAACCTTTTTCGCTGCTTCTAAAGCCTTGGGCTCTGTTTTCACTGCCCTTGTCTGAGCAGGATTACAAATGGGGTTGGCAACCTCACATTGAAAACGTAGGTGCCCCGGTCTACCACATTTGTAGCATAATTTCTCCTCACTTTTAGGGTACACAGATCCACTCTGGGGTGTCCTGTGCCCTTCAGATTTTAATGGAGGACTCACTCGCTGTGGTACCACATCCCTTCTGCCAGCACTATATGGTCTGGGTTTAAACTCTCTTGATGTTTTCCCCACCCAGCCAGTTCTATTGGAGGCGAAGTGATCTGCCATCTCTGCGGCCTCCTGCACAGATGTAGGGGAACGGTCTTTGACCAGGAGCCTTATTTCTGGTGGTAACTGATGGTATAATTGATCCAGTATCATGAGGCTTTTCACCTCTTCCACTGACTGAGCTTTGGCACTACTCATCCACTTTCCAAATATATCCATCAACTTTGCTCCCAGTTCCACAAAAGACCTCCCTGTCTGTATCTGGCAGTTTCTGAAAAGCTTTCTAAAATGATCAGGCCCCAGTCTGAATCTTTTAAACACTGCTTCTTTGAATTCAGCATAGGTGACGGGCCTGTCTGAGGGGAAATATTGGTATACCTCAGCCAATTCCCCTTTAATCAGGTTTGATAAATACTGCATGTATTTATCTTCAGGTAGCCCCCACAACTGAGCTGCTTTTTCAAAGGTGCTGAGGTAAATTTGAGGATCTTGACCAGGCTCATAGACAGCAAAGTCCTTTGGAGTAATTTTTATTTTTGCTCCATCTCTCTCTTTCCTTGTCTCCTCAGAGTGAAATTTCTCTCTATCAAATTTTAACTTTTCTACTTGTAATTCAGCATCCAATGCTCGTTGCTTCTCCCTCTCCTCAAACCCCAATCTCATTCTCTCAATTTCCAACTCCCTCTGTTTTTCCTTCTCTGCACCTTCCATCCTCAATCTCTCAGCTTCCATCTTCAATCTCTCAGCTTCCAACTCCCTCTGCTTGTCTTTTTCCTCAGCCTCCCATCTTAACTTCTCTCTCAAGTACTCTATATAAGCGGGATTGCTTAAATATCCTTCTGGGGTCTCTTCCCTGACAGGTTGTTTTTGCTGGGCAGTTGCAAATCCTATAAGTGCTACCCTCAATTCATCTACCCCTTTACCCTCGTGAGGTAAATTGAATGTTATGCACTTCTCCACCAGCTCCTCTCTTTTCATTTTTATGTATTCAGCCATGGTGTTTGAGTTCACTCACTCTTTGCCACACACTCTTTGCCAGTCACTCTCACAAGAAATCTTGTTTTGTTATTTCTGTTTGCCACACCACTGTTCTGGATTCTCTAGTATTCGTATCTGGATTCTCTGTTGTTCGTATCCTACCGCTACTGGCACCACATGTGATGCGTCCTTCCCTGGCTCTCCCTGTCAGGTTCCTACCTGCTCGTGGTTACTGCCTGTCTCTAGGCACCACCAGGGACTCCACCAGTCCGGACCGCACTCTCTTATGGTTTATCTATCCACTCTAGCACAGATCTCAACAGATCCCCCTGCTAGGCAACCACCAGTAATGTCCCAATACTAGTATTCCCAGAGACTCTGAATACTGGTATTGTTATTCTCTTCACCGCTGCCACCATTTGTTATAGTTCCCCTTCAGCCTTGGTCATTACCTTACCCTCCCTTCTGGTCTGTGAAACCCCAGCCAAGGATCAGGCCTTTGGTAAACCAAATTAAGTATTTATTACAGATAACAAAGCTAACAAGATTAACAAGATTTCTTCTTAAGGCACATAAGCATATGGTTTTACTCAATACTAATCCGAACTCCACCTCCCTCCTTCTTCACTCTCTCCTGGCAAACAACTCTCTCAAACCCCACCAAGCAATCCACTCTTTCTCTTCTCCCCCCTATTCCACTCTCACTCTTCCTTTTATACATTCAGCCATTTTAAACACTCAGCCAATCATCTCGCATTCTACTGCCCATTCACTCCCCCTCTTTCACTCCACTTACCATGTATCTTCTAAAACAACAACACTTACCATATATACATTAATATAGGAACATCACAGTCCACATGAACCAAGAGGGGTCACTTCTCTTCTCCAGTCCCCAGCAAATCAGACTATGTCCTGTAGTGGACTTGGAACCAGATTGAAATGGACCTCCATTTAGCTATATTGGCATGTCAAGCTTGTTTGCTTCAACATGACTCACCAGCTTTGAACTCAGTGTTAACCTGCCTACAGAATGTCCCAATGATAACTCTATTAATGCAAGAAAAATACTGGTATAGCTCACTGACTCAACCATAGCCTTGACCTTGCAAAGTTCATTATTTCCGTTTCTGAGATTGTCTCAGAGTTTTAATGAGGAAAAGTTCTAAGCATTGCCTTTGAAATATTTCATGGAAGAAAATGTACGTGAAAACTGGGTAAGGTTTATATATGTTTATATATAGACAAAGGCTCTGTGCCCTTACCACTTCAAAATGGCAAGACATGGATCAGTAATGCTTTCATTATTGCATTGTTCCACACCATGAAACTGGTGATTTCTATCTATTATGCAACTGCTAAAGGTTAGTTTTTAAAAGAGATCTGGGCCATATAGATGCTTGGTGTGTGGTGTCGATGTATTTTAGAAATCAGTGCAATGAACCACTTAAAGCTTTATTAGCCAGTTAAACTTCCAGTTGCCTCTAGTATGTCTTAAAGTGTTGTCTCAATGCTATTGAATGACTCTCCCTCTCCAGCAGAGAACTGTATTGTTGGAAAAATGATTGAAAACACATTATTTTAAATCCAGGTATGTGTCGTTAACCTGTCTCTCTGATTACATGTACATCCATACAGTGCATGTCTACGTGTGTCCCCAGTAGAAGTGTGATTTCCAAGACCTTGGGCCTAGAGCCTTGGTGTCCCATGGAGACGTTGTCTTGTACACTAATAATGAGGAAATCAACAACAGAACACAGACTATACCTTTAGGTGGAAAGCACAAATGTTTGTTATAATTTTTTATTATGCAAAGGGGATACAAGTTTGCAAAATGGATACAACTATAACATGTACAGGCTATACATGACAGCTAATTTGACTAATTCAGCGGGTGAGAGGAAGAGGCGGGGAAAAATAATTGTTGCCGTACAAGGGGAGGGGAGGGTGCTAGGGACCTGGCAGGTTCTAATGGAGGCCTAAATGCAACAGGACAAACTTGAAATATAAACTGCACAGAAAGGAGCTGTGTGGGGGTAGAATACAGAGCTAGGGGAGAAGATGAAGAAAGTGGATAGAGAAAAGTTTTTCTCCCTCTCTTATAACACTAGAACCTGTGGACATCCAATGAAGCTGAATGTTGGAAGATTCAGGACAGACAAAAGAAAATACATCTTCACACAGTGCATTGTTAAACTATGGAATATACTGCCACAAAAGGCAGCGATGGCCACCAGCTTGAATGGCTTTAAAAGGGAATTAGACAAATTCATGGAGGATAAAGCTATCAGTAGCTACTGGCCAGGATGGCTATGCTGTGTCTCCATAGGCAAAGGCAGTGTGCTTCCAAATACAAGTTGCTAGAAACTGCAGGAGAGGAGAGTGCTCTTGCGCTCAGATCCTGCTTGCAGGTTTCCCATGGGCACCTGGTTGGCCACTGTGAGAACAGGATGCTGGACTAGATGGGCCACTGGCCTGATCCAACAGGCTGTTCTCATGTTCTTATACTATGTTGTCAGGGAAATTAGAAAGAAACAGAGAGATCAACCTGCTGATAGTTACCTGCTTGTTCTCTCTCTCTCTCTCTCTCTCTCTCTCTCTCTCTCTGTGTGTGTGTGTGTGTGTGTGTGTGTGTGTGTGTGTGTGTTCACAGTGACCTGGGTGCTTGAGGGTAGGACTGGATACCAAGGGGAGGTTCAGTAAGAATTATGGTGGCTAGCCTGCCCTTCCATCAGAAAACTGGACTGTAGGCTGGCCGTCTCTACCAGACAGGGCAGAGATTCTGATGGGAAACCAGCACCAAACAAGTCTTCACAGCTCCCTTGTCGTGCATGTGGCTGTTCCCAAATCCTTCCACTATGGTGAAAAATAGATAATTGGCTGAAAGGGAAAACACAAGGCCTTGTTTCCCCTGTAGGTTCCTTACTACAATGAAAGAAAATAACAAAACAGAGAGGAAGGGAGGGTACTGCCCAGAGGAGGAAGGCTGATCCAAGTGAGATCCTACACAGGCTTAAGAAGGACTCTTAAAAGGCTTTGTTTCTGAAGGGAAGAACAGCTCTTTAAGTTAAAGTGAATTCAAAGCCATATTTTGTATTTTTCATTAATCATCCAGTTAGACGCACCAAGCTGTCACATTGGTGTGGAATCTGAATAGCTAATCTGTGGCCCACCAGGTGTTTTTTGGACCACGACCCCCACCCTCACTCACCATCATTTCCTTAGTGTTCCAAATAGTCTGTAAAGGTTGTTGTTGTTGTTATGTGCCTTCAAGTCGATTATGACTTATGGCGACCCTATGAATCAGTGACCTCCAATAGCATCTGTCCTGAACCACCCTGTTCAAATCTTGTAAGTTCAGGTCTGTGGCTTCCTTTATGGAATCAATCTCTCTCTTGTTTGGCCTTCCTCTTTTTCTACTCCCTTCTGTTTTTCCCAGCATTATTGTCTTTTCTAGTGAATCATGTCTTCTCATGATGTGTCCAAAGTATGATAACCTCAGTTTCATCATTTTAGCTTCTAGTGACAGTTCTGGTTTAATTTGTTCCAATTATTTGTCTTTTTCGCAGTCCATGGTGTGCGCAAAGCTCTCCTCCAACACCACATTTCAAATGAGTTCATTGTTCTCTTATCCGCTTTTTTCACTGTCCAACTTTCACATCCATACATAGAGATTGGGAATACCATGGTCTGAATGATCCTGACTTTAGCATTCAGTGACCTTTTATAGTTCTCTCATAGCTGCCCTCCCCAGTCCTAGCCTTCTTCTGATTTCTTGACTATTGTCTCCATTTTGGTGAATGACTGTGCCGAGGTATTGATAATCCTTGACATGTTCAATGTCCTCGTTGTCAACTTTAAAGTTACATAAATCTTCTGTTGCCATTACTTCAGTCTTTTTGACGTCCTGCTTTTGTGCTTTCCTCTTTAACTTTCAACAGCATTTGTTTCAAATCATTACTGATTTCTGCTAGTAGTATGGTATCGTCTGCATATCTTAAATTATTGATATTTCTCCCTCCAATTTTCACACCTCCTTCATCTTGGTCCAATCCCGCTTTCCATATGATATGTTCTGCCTGTAAAGGTTATGAGAATATTTTCCATCACTGTAACAGTTTCAGCATTATCAAGAGAGAGAAAAGGGGGGGGAAATCAAAGCATAATTTGACTACCTGTGTTCCTAAGTGCTTATTTAAGTTCTTTTAGAAGCCTATTTTCTGTAATACTAGAATCATACATGATTGTGCCAATCTGTTCTTTCTAAGATCTATAAGAATAATTGCTTCTTGGATGAATCACACAAGTGTATAAGCTTCAGTATGTGCTTAAAATAATCCAATAGGATCTCTTCCCTCTATGCCATGAAGAATAACTAGGCACCTACTGTTTTTGCCTCTTAGTTTTTATGTACTAAAAAAGGCTATTTGCCTTTATCTCTTCAGTTTTCTTGGTTTCTGGGATGATTGGCTTACTGAACCCCAATTTCACACTTGTTTCTCAGTTGTTCAAGGTAGTCCAGACTTGATACAACATACTCCAGGCTGTACTTGTTTTGCAGAGAGATCATATTTCCCTAGCGCTCAAGATACAATTGTGTGTGCCTTGAAAAAATCGCATTCATTGCAATTATAATAGCTGGTGTGCTTTCCATGTATAGGGACAGAGAACCAATGCAGCAGAGAGCAAGGATGGGTAATCTGTGGCTCTCCATATGTTGTTGGATTCCCTTCCATCAGCACCAGCCAACATAACTGATGGTAATAAATGATGGGCAGTTGAGTCCCATAACAAATGGAGGGCAATGTGTTCCTCATCCCTGGATTGTTGGGCTTGGCCTGGGAAGAACTTGGGATACCTGCTTGGGCCATGTAGCTCACCTTGGACCAGTTGCTTCTTTCTACATAACTTACCTCTGCAAGGTTGTGTGGAGGGTAAAGCCCCATCCAAAGAAACCAACCTGAACTTCTTGGAAAAAAGATGAGATAGTCATGTAAGTAAAAGTAGTAATGGAGGATTTCATCACTTTAAAATTATGATTCTTGGCAAGAATATTGCTGTGAGCATCTATTGGACGTCTTGTGCTTTTATTTTTGAATGTATTAAGTTTATTTCCCTCCATTCCTCCCAAAGAGTGCAAAGCAATGAACCTGGTCCATTGTCCATGGTCACTCACTGAGCTTCATTACTGAATGAAGATTTGAACCTGGGTCTCCCGAGTCCTTAGGGTGATTAACACTGATTAGATTGGGTTGGGGAGAAACACCGTCATGAACGGAAAAGAACAACTAAGCACAAACTTATTACTATAGAAGTCATTACTAATAAAAACAATTAGTCTAGGATAAAACATTGTCTCTGCAAATGTCCCCTGGATCCATAAGGTCTTAACCAATGTTTTAAAAACTAAAACTGTGCAGGTCTGAGCATTTTTTTTCTAGAGAAGCAGCTCCATAATGATGATGCCACATTGAGAATGTCCCATCTCTTGCACCAGCCAATATAATGCTGAAACTGGGGGCAGGGCACCTCTGATAAACCTCTGTGCATGGGGAGGTTCACGTAGGGTAAGACATTCTCTTGAGAACCCTGGACTAGGAATGGGAGATAAATTTGATTATGTTTGCATTTTAATGAGAAATTTGCACTTCCTGAACCAAAACTCAGTTCTCTGTCAAAATTTGCACTTATCTGAATTTTCCGCTGCAGTTCTCCAGCCACAAAATATGTACGAAAATGCATTTATTTTGGGAAAATGTGTATTAAAATGCACACATTAGTGAAAATAACTCACAAAAATGCATTATGCTGGGGAAAACTGCTTGCAGAAATATGTATATTAGTGAAAACTGCATGCCAACAGTGTCAGGATAAATTTGCAATGCTGATCAGTTTCCATGAGGATTCCCTGTGGAGAAATGTGGAGAACTGTATTTAAGACTGAAAAAATGAGAAACCGAGAGAAACTGAAATTGATGGATTTGTTCATCTCTACTCTGAATCCAAGCTGTTCAGGGTTTTAAAAGTCACAACCAGCACTATGACTTGTGCCTGGAAATGTAGGTGTTTTTAAGCACAGATGGAATGCACTCTATATGGTGGGTCACCATTTGCTGAATCATTGAAGTGCCTGAACATGTATCAGACATTTGTTGGGGGGGATGTGGAAGTACAAGTACTTAATATTACTTATGGGAGTGGGAGTATGTTTCTAAGTACTTGGAAATGTTAGCTATCCTACAAGCGCATGTGTCATGTACCCCACAATTAATGTTGAATATCTTCTGGGTAGCAAATCTGGATATTGTGTCAATGGAACTACTTTATATGTATAGTGCAGATGGGGCAGCCAGACCAAGGCCCCATCTGCACTATACATTTAAAGCAGTATTCTACCACTTTAAACAGTCATGACTTCTCCCAAAGAATTCTGGGAACCGTAGTTTGTTAAGGGTGTGGAGGGTTGTTAGGAGATCCCTGATCCCTTCACAAAGCTGCAGTTCCCAGAATGGCTCCACAATCAATCCCTCTTCCCAGAAAATTCTGGGAATTGTAGCTCTGTGAAGGGAATAGGGGTCCCCAAACAACTCTCCTAACAAACTGTAGTTCCCAGGATTCTTTGGGGGAAGCAATGGCTGCTTAAAGTGATATAATACACATGAAATGCAGACAGACTTACTTCTGAATAGATATATATGCCATGTTGTCTCTTTTGTGTCTGAAATTGGAAGGCTGTTGACAGTTCCGGGGGTGTCTGAAGCCTTTTCTCTGAAGAATAAGACATATTCTTTATACACGCCACATGCATGTGAAGTTTCAGTTTATATTTGGCTATGGCTTTGCAAATGCCATTCTTGCACTGGACAAAATGCTAATAAAAATATTATTTTTTTAAAAATAGATCATTTTACAGTAGTAGTCTAAAGATTAGCAGAGCATGAATATCACTGTTTTTTGGTGTTCACTCTACCTCTTCCTCTCTTCATATCCATTCAGGCTCCATCCCTGAGGTACTAGACTAGGCATGACTCTTCCTTGAACTATGAACTGATATCCTCTGTCCTTTACCAGTCATCACTAGGCTCCATCTCTAGGTCTGCTGGGGACCACCCCTTAGTTCCCAGGCTCTATTCTCCAAAGACCAGATGACTCTATCTATGAGCAAAATGGAAGCTGGGAGTCTGCTCTCCTTTATTCTCTTTTTTTGCAAATGAAAGGAGAGTTGAGGTTTCATCTCGAATCTAAACATCTCTCCTCTCCTCTCCTCTCCAGTGCTGCTGCTTATTGGTGCCTGGGTGTCTGGAATAAGTCTGCGTGCCACTTCCTCCCACAATTCCATGAAGAGATAACCCGTTAGGCTGTAAGAGGAGTGCCTTCCTCCCCTTCAACCATCAACAGTGTTGCTCAAGGGAGTGTTGTACCAAAGTTTCTTTTCGTAATCTTAAAACAAGTATTGCCAGATATTTCTTAGATTACACCCTGGATTTATTTCTGTGCTTTTATTTATTTGCCTTCAAACTCATTCAAGATTTAAACGCTCTAGAAACAAGGCTGCAGACACCAGACTGTGGTTTTGAAGTTTGATTAAAGGCTGGGTGAACTTTTCCTCCTTTGCTTATGGTACTAGATGTTCTGTATTTCAAAGAATGCATGACATCTTGTAGTTACACTTTCCGACCTCAAGCTTTATTTTTTTAGCATTGGAAAAGGGTTGTTTTAGGGGAGAAAGCCCACTATATATTGAGCACCCAAGGAGGCATGCTTCTGCTCAGGGATAGCACATGGTGCTAACTTTTGAAAGTGCTTATCACCCAAGATGGTGAAGGAACCTGATTCCGTGCATGCCCCTCCTTCCCAATAGGTGATCATAGCTGCCATACATCTATTTGGAAGCATGTTGACTAAAGTTTGGACACCTGTACAATGTCTCTCTGAGGCTGAGTTCAGGGGGAACCTCTCCTTCCTGGTGTTGAGCAAAAGATGGATTTGCACACTGTTTGTTGGCTGGCCCTTGTGTCACCTCCTGTGCTTCTCAGTCACAGCAGAACTAATTGGTTGGCCCTTGTGTTGGTCAGAAAGCCAATTCTCAGAGTGCCTGCTCGAGGCATGGGTGTGGAGCTATGAGTCTGCTTCCCTTTATTCTTTCATGCAAAAGAAGAAAGAGGAGAGTTCAGGTTTATCTCAGAGAGAGATAAAGAGGATGTTGCTCATTCCAGAGGCTGTACATGTGTCCCTGGGCTGGCTCCAAAGTGATGTGGTTGCCTCAGGTGGCAGATAGGAATATAAGAAGCTGCCTTATACTAAGACAGACCAGGATGCAACTAAAACATTCCTGGCAGACAGGATCATGGGATGCTGCCTTATCTCAAGCCAGACCATTTGCTCAGTGACTGGTAGCAGCTCTCTGGGGTTTCAGAAGAACATTCTGATCCCCACATGTAGAAGCAGGAGATTGAACTGAGGACCTTCTGCATGCAAAGCAGATGCTCTGCCATTGAGTTATGGCCCTCCCCTAGGTGCTAGGAAGGGAAGGGTGGATAATGGTTGCAAGTAGTTGGAGGAGAGAACTGTGTGTGCCACTTACGGCCTCTCTGCACCCTCTAAGCTAGCCTGCTGCCCTCAGGTGCCCCATGGGTGCTGTCCCATCACCAGTGATGAAATAAGTGCCAGACCAGTCAAATTCCATACATAGAATGAGTAGCACCATCTTGTCCTTCATCTGATAGCAAAATGTTTGGGGCTGGCCCTGGTGTGTCCTTTGAGAAATGGAAGGGGGAACTGAAAAACGTTCAGATCATGGCTTGGTTTTACGTCACTGGATAGCAGCAAATCAATGATGTCACTGCATAGCATGGTGTGAAGTGTCCAGGATTTCCTAAATCCTAGGAACCTTTTATGAAAATTGCTGTTGAGGGCAATCTGAATGTTTAATTTTTGAAGAATTAACTGTATAGAATGTAATAGGAAATTTAGTTAGTAGATTTAAGACTAAGGCCATTCTGTGGAAAGCTGGGTTTAAACAGGGTGGTCTCCTTCGTTTAGCCTGATAGATCAACAATGATATGAACTTGTCTCAAGGTCCTCCCATATTCTTTGGTGGTTGTAGACTGCAGGATACCAGGAAAGTGACATGGTGGTTCCTGTCCGAGGGTCTTTCCCTCTTGCTTTGCTCAAGAGGTCAAGCAAGGCTCAAAACTGGCCATATGATGAGCCCCTGAAAATGTGGGAAATCTAATTCTTCTTGAGCATACATAAGAAGGCACTATTCCTTCTGAAACTGACACATCCTCTTTTTCTTCCCCATCTTGGATGGCAAGCCTTCATTAATTTCCCCAAGAAGGGAACATTATGTGATTATTGAAAGCTTACCACCTGGGATTTTTTTTTAGTCCAGATACATTCCAGGACTGCTGTTTTGTTGTTTGATATTCCAACACCAGAGAAACAAACAGGCCCTTTAAAGGGAGCAGCCTGTTATTCATTATGTTTAGTGTTCATGCCTTTTTGTTTTGCCATTCACCTGTGATCCAGCACCCATTTGTTTGAGAAACAAACACAAGGTTTCATATTCTGCTACATTATATGTAACCTATTGGCATTGTTTTCTGCATCTGTGACAGAATGAGAACTCATTTTGCCTTGTTTGCATGGTGTGCACATTAGAAAACCATTTGAATGGCTCTTGAGAACTTACCTTTAGCGTTGCTAGTTTACAAGCCGTTCCTTGCATTCATGCCCTTCCTTTAAAGTCCCCAATGAAGCAGGAGATGAGGTGGCCACAATTCCTGCCTGTTCCTTCCCCAGTCTTTTCAGGTGTCCCATAAGTACCTGCTATACAGCAGATGGAGTTCTGGTTGCTGCAGCAGGAAGAACAGGAAGGCAAATTAAAGGACCAGGCAAGGAACCAGTTGAAGAAATTGCAAGAGGGGCAATCTGCATCTGGATTTTTTAAATGTAGCTTTCCCCTAGGATCCAAGGAGCTCAGTTATTCCCCAGGCTCCACAAACCATAACACACCCTGAGCTCAACCCCTGCTTCTCCCTTCTTTGTTTTTATGGCAGATGGGTACAATATTAGGACTAGAAGATTAGGGATGGGCAACCCTAAAGGGAAACCCTTTAAGTTTCTCTAACTTTCTAATTTTTCCACTCCTAAGTTCTGCACATTTCCACATCAGTTTGTGATTTTTTAAAAAATTAATCTGCATTTTAGTGCAAATGTATCCTACTATACACATTTTTCTGTGCAATTTTGCCTAATATACACATTTTTCAAAGCACTTTCCCCTAATATAATGCATCTTTGCACCTTGTTTTTAGTAATATATGCATTTTATGCATACTTTCACCTAGTATATGTATTTTTGTACCCATTACTTTGCTAGAAAACTGCATTGCAAATGTTGGAGGTGGATTTTGAAGGATGGTTGCACTTCACTTCACGTTTTGTTTTGAAAAGAGTGGACTAAGTCCATTTAAGACCTTTAAATGTGAGCTGAATTGAATTTCTCACTAATTCCTACATCATAAGGGCACTGCTCTCCACACCACTCCAAGTGTGCTGCCAATGAAGAGTGTTTCCGCTATCAGAATCTAACTCCCAAGACAGATGACAAGTGAAACTTTAAACTTCTAAAATGATTTGTTGTGACATGCTGCCTATGCACAGATATTGGTACATTAAACGTTCAGATTCTGTCGAATACTTGAAGCAGCTTGCACAAATATCTCTGCCTATCGGGCAGAGTGAGCAAAACTGAATGTAAAAAATCTCCTGCATATAGTTGTGAACCAGTTCTGCTAGCTTCTTCACGGTGCCAGACTGGCAGCAATATCTGTGCAAGCTTCTTCGGTTTGAAATTTGAAAGTTAAAGGTACTTTTTGCATTTTGTTTTTGATAAATTAGTCTGTAATGGTCTGTGCTCTGGGTTTAATATTCATTGTTGTTTTACAGTCTGCCTTTTTTTAAAAAAAGTTTGCTTGGTTTTTTCAAAAGGTTTCAAGTTATATAGATCGTTTAAAAATGTCTCATCAGTTTGTGTTACTGTTTTAACTTGATATTATTATCTTGAGTGTGGCTTATATTTTACCTCTTTTTGTAACAATTATGTTTCAAGTATTTAAAATGGCCTTGAATCTATTGTTGCTCATATGTCAGTAGCTGACTTCTGTGTTTTTAATTTATGTATCAATTGCTTCTAAAGGAGGAACCTACAGTCTAAAACATGTTGAGCTGCTGTAACATATCCTCTTAGTTAGCATTTTTGAGAACAAGCTTCTCCGTTTTGGATTCTTCCTGGTTTTTAAACCTAGCTCTTGATTTTCCTAGTTTATAGAACCCAATATTTGTTAAAATGGACTATTAACTACTTCATTCAAATTTACTGTACAGCCAAATTGTACTATGCTTGCATTGAACTGGAAGTGTGAGATGGATCATTTGTTTAATGCACAAGGCCTTACATTGTGCAGATCAAAACTTCCTTGAAGTGCAGCTAAGCCTCTACAATTTGTGCTGGTTGTGGTCGTATAACTGTGGCATCTTATAATAGCATGGTTTTCATTCCCATTTGGAGTCCTATTGTCTGTGGCTTTGATTAACAAATGAGTGGGCTAATATAGTGAAACGTATCAGAGGTGGAGACATGACAAAAGGCAAATGAAAGCAATACCTCTACATACCTCAGTTCTTGGTAAAAATTAATTCCCAATTCCTGTAACTTGGTGACCTATCTGGGATAAGTTCCAAGAAGGAAAATGAAAGCCTACTCTTTATCCTTGTCCAAAAAATAAAGACAGCTACCTTTTCTCTTCCCTGCAATGCGGATTTCTCATATTACATTATTCTTTGGCTTATTCTCAGTGGTGTAATGGTAAATTTCAAAGTGCAGGGCCTCATCATCATGGCCCCCATAGCCATGCCCCTAAAAAGGATCCAAAAATGCCTGCAGCTATGTTGATCCATATATACACACATATATGTTTCCCTGAGTAGCAGTACACAGCATAACACCCAATTTATTAGACTTAGCTGACAGTTGTAGAATAGATGTTTCTAGAACACATTCAACTTGTAAGGCATATTGAGTTTTTACAAAATGTGGCAGTGAGACTGCTTACTGGGGCAGGGTATTGCCAACATGTCACCCCGCTGCTGAAATAATTGCACTGGCTGCCCATTTGCTACTGGACCAGGTTCAAGGTTCTAGTTCTGGTGTACAAAACCCTATACAGCTCGGGACCAGGATATCTGAAAGACCATCTTGCTCCTTATATACCCAGTTGATCACTGCACTCTGCAGGTGAGGGCCTCCTCAGATACCATCTTATCAGGAGGTTCGTTCCGCACAATATAGGAAACGGACCTTTAGTGTGGCGGCACCTACCCTGTGGAATTCCCTCCCTTTGAATATTAGGCAGGCGCCATCTCTGCTATCTTTTCGGCGCCTTTTGAAGACTTTCCTCTTTCAACAAGCCTTTTAGTCTGAGACCTATCCCAGTCTGTGTCTGTGTTAGAATTGATTAATACGTTTTTTAATAATGTTTTAACCCTTTTTTAAAGTTTTTTTAAAAAAATGTTTTTAACACTGTTTTGTTTTAATGTATTTTAAGATCTGTTGTTATTATGTTTTAAAGTGTTTTTAGCGCTTTGTTTGCCGCCCTGGGCTCCTGCTGGGAGGAAGGGCGGGATACAAATTAAATAATAAATAAATAAATAAACGTTCTTTAGCTAGATGAAATGCTGCCTTTACCTTTTCATTAGAAATACAAAGAAGTGTTACCACTTAGATAGTTAGGATCACATAGGAACCCAGGCAAAGAAACAGAAAGAAGTACCCAAACTCTGTGTACTTTTCCTCATTTTCCAGTTTCTTCTATGCTAATCTGTCTCAAACAATTGTAAAACCTGGAAGCCTCATTATCACCTCACCCACTTTCCAGAGTAAGGAAGTTCTGTCAATGACCCTGATGCTTCAGGAGATGACGTCATCAATGCTGCCCTGCAAAGAAATCCGGAAGTTGTGTTCCTCATTGTTCCCAGCACAATTTATTGTCAGCAAAACTCTTGTATGATGGTTTATAGTCTCAAAGCACTCTTAGCTGTAGCTGACCAGATGTAACAGAAGTGCTCTGTCATTCAAAAAAAAAAGTTTGCTTATTTACATGATTTTAAGCCTACTCTATAAAAGTACACTTCCAGGGATTAAAACAAAATTGCAATAAAACAAACAACACCATAATAAAATTACAAATCATTTTTAGTGATAGCATTTTATAATTGTTCCTCATATGTGGTTAAATATAACTCCAATCATTATTGTCAACTTTAAAGTTACACAAAACTTCTGTTGTCATTACTTTAGTCTTCTTGGCGTTCAGCTGTAGTCCTGCTTTTGTGCTTTCCTCTTTAACTTTCAACAGCGTTCGTTTCAGATCATTACTGGTTTCTGCTAGTAGTATGGTATCATCTGCATATCTTCAATTATTGATATTTCTCCCTCCAATTTTTGCACCTCCTTCATCTTGGTCCAATCCTGCTTTCTGTATGATATGTTCTCCATATAGATTAAACAAATGGGGTGACAAAATACACCCCTGTCTCTCACCCTTTCAGATTGGCAACCAATCGGTTTCTCCATCTTCTGTCATTACAGTAGCCTCTTGTCTAGAGTATGAGGACACTGAACTTGTCAAGGATTATCAATACCTCAGCACAGTCATTAACCAAAGTGGAGACAATAGTCAAGAATTCAGAAGAAGGCTAGGACTGGGGAGGGCAGCTATGAGAGAACTAGAAAAGGTCCTCAAATGCAAAGATGTATCACTGAACACTAAAGTCAGGATCATTCAGACCATGGTATTCCTGATCTCTATGTATGGATGTGAAAGCTGGCCAGTGAAAAAAGCTGATAAGAGAAAAATGAACTCATTTGAAATGTGGTGTTGGAGGAGAGCTTTGTGCATACCATGGACTGTGAAAAAGACAAATAATTGGGTGTCAGAACACATTAAACCAGAACTATCACTAGAAGCTAAAATGATGAAACTGAGGTTATCATACTTTGGACACATAATGAGAAGACATGATTCACTAGAAAAGACAATAATGCTGGGAAAAACAGAAGGGAGTAGAAAAAGAAGAAAGCCAAACAAGAGATGTATTGATTCCATAAAGGAAGCCACAGACCTGAACTTACAAGATCTGAACAGGGTAGTTTATAACAGATGATATTGGAGGTCGCTGATTTATAGGGTTGCCATAAGTAGAAATCAACTTCAAGGCACATAACAATAGCAACACATTTAAGGCAAACCTTCCTAATTGGCACTTTCCACTTACAGGTTTGCTTACAATCAAGTGGTATAAAAAAATTGTTAAAGTAAGATTTCCAAAACAATACACAAACGAAAACACAACTATTCCTTAACATTCACACTTCTCTGAATATTTCAGTGCAGTTCTCCAGCCAAGTAAGGTGTACAAAAATGCAAAATCCTGGGTAAAGCTTGCTTAAAAATAATATAGCAGTGGAAATAACATTGTAATAGGGAATGTGTATATTAGACAAACCTGCATGTAAACATGTATGTTAGGATAAATTCACAGATGAATTTTCATGAGGACTTATTCCCCCCCCCATACAAACTGATGCAAAAATATGGAGAACTAAATTTAAGATTTGAAAAATGAGAAATGGAGGGAAATTTAAATTGACAGATTCGCCTACTCTCTCTGCAGAATCGCATTATCTAAGAGTATGGATAATCTAAGAGAGGGTGGTTCAGGACAGATGCTATTGGAGGTCGCTGATTCATAGGGTCACCATAAGTCATGATCGACTTGAAGGCACATAGCAACAACAAGAGAATGGAAGGGAGTGGTCACCATCTGGTAATCTTGTTCTGTAGTAACTGGTGGTGTAAACTCCCCTTTGCTTCGAAGTTCAGTGGACAGCGGCCAAAGAGGAGAACATGCTACTGTGAAAATTGAAAGAGTGCTAAGCTTCACTCTGTAGCTCAGTGTTTTTTTATTTTGCATTATGGCTTCTTTAAGCTCCTGAAGGTTCTCCCACCCCTGTTCGCAAACAAGTTCTTGTTTCTTATGAGCCCTGTCAAACTGGATACTATTTACATGACTCTAATCCAAAGATAAGACGTGACTTACTGTGTTGGGTTTTGGGATCCCTGCCCATTTACGTACCATGCAGAAGTTGTATCAATCTTATGTTGACACTGCTAAATGCCAGCAACTTAGTGAAAGCACACACATTTTGAAGTGAAGAGCTCCCAAGCTGTGTGTATGTGTGCGAGGGAGACGGACTGAGCAGGGTAAGTATTTTTTCTGTATTTTTTGCCGTTACATGAGGATTTGTAGCTGTGACATCTTTCAAAATAAGATATCAGTTGGTATTAGATCAGGGTCATAACTTAACTTAAAGATCTTTAACAATTATTGACCAGAACTGGTAACAACTTAATTTTTCTATGTGTTTAATGTCAGCCACTTACAAAATCCAATAACATTTGTGATTTTTTTTCTAATAGGTTGGTCTCTGTTTCCCACCCCCCATATTTATCTGACCATTTCAAATGTCTGTTGTCTGTTAAAAATGGTTGAATACTTCCGTATGATAAAATTACAGAGAGAGGGACAGACCCCATTGTTGTGCTTAATTCCCCATTAAAACCAATGGGATTTGACTAGACTGTGCCACTGACTTCAATTGGAGACAAATAAAGCATACGCTTCACTGTCCCATTGAAATGAATGGGGCTGAAGAGTGAGTAACTCTGGTAGTATTGTGCCCATTGCATGCAAAGTTCTCTCCCTGCAATATGTCAGTAGGTGGAAAAAAAACTTATTCAAAGGATATAGGATCTTCCACGCACCATAAAAAAATCTTGAAGAGGCTTTTTATGATGGTGCAAATCTGAATACCAAATGTGTACTGTCACAGTGACAATGGTATTGAAAGTAATGTGCAGCATAAAGAGAGTAGCTGAACGTGACTTTCACAGAATGCTGATGTGGCACGTCTCACTCTGCTGCAGTGACCCATACTTTAAGATCATTTGAAGATGTCTTCTTCTGAGTTAGACTACTGGTTTTGCTTCGACCTGCCGCAACTCTCCAGGGTTTCAGGCATGGGTCTTTTTCAGCCTTACCTGGAGATGCCAAGGATTTAGCCTAGGAACATCTGTAGGCAGCACATAGGCTCTGCTACTGAGCTACGTTCCCTCTTCAAACGACCTGCCTTCTCTTGCCGCAGTAGAGTAGGCTTTCCTGGGCAATGCACCCAGGACCTCTCATACCCAAAGTGAGAAAAAGACCCTCTAGGTCAACCCTCCTCAACCTTGGGTCACCAGATTTTGTTGGATTCTAGGTCTCAACCAGAGCTTGGAAAAGCTACTTTTTTGAACTACAACTCCCATCAGCTCAATCCAGTGGCCATGCTGGCTGGGGCTGATGGGAGTTGTAGTTCAAAAAAGTAACTTTTCCAAGCTCTGGTCTCAACATCCCTGACCATTGGCTGGGACTAATGGGGTTGTAGTCTGACAACATCTGGAGAGCCAAGGTTGAGGATCGGGATGGGGAAGAAATTCAGTGCAGTTTGCATTTAAAGCGAAATCTATCAAATTTGCACTTTTCAAAACAGTATGAGAACTAAAACACAGCCATTTTTTAATATTCACCAGTATTTAATATTAACTCATCCAAATTTTGTGATGGAATTCACCAACCAAACAATACAAATGTGTACGCTACCTTGAACTCTCTGAAAGAAAGGTGGGATATAAAAGTAATAAATACATAATACAAAATAAATAATACAAAAAAATGGAAGAATTGTGCACTCAAATGCTGAAGAATTTTCATGAGGTGTTTTTTTTTTAAAAAAACCCAAATTGCTGCAGAAATTTGGTGAACTGAATTTAAGAGTGGAAAAATGAGAAACTGACAAAACTGAAATTGACATATCCTTCCACTCCCAAGTTGAGAAGAGCGGTCTTGAAACGAACAAGCCTGAGGTGAAGCCATATTGTTCATCCAAGCAGTTAGTTCTGTTTAGCAAACTGTTAATGTCCTTTATCTCCTGTCCTGACCTCATTGTTTCACAAGTGTGCACACAGAGGGAAAGAGAGGCTTTTATTCAGGAATAGATGCCCTGATGCTGTGAACTACATTTCTTTTGTGAGCATTGAGTAGCTCTTGAGAGGACCCTTCTGAGGGTGCCTTTATAAAAATAAGAATATGTTGTCAGTGTCTAGAAATCAGAGCGGTGAGGAATTTTAGTACTGTGAATTCTCTGAAAGGCAAATTATTTATTGGCACCAATGAGGGCTTCCCCCATATTAGTAACTGCTGCATTGGGGAGGCGTGCTTTTTGAGGGGGATCAGGGCTGGAGAGGGAAAGATTAAACCATCCCTCTCTGCATTCTGTGGTCCCAACTTGGTTCCCCCCTTTTCAGTGTGATGAGCTTTGTGGAGAAAACAACCTCTGCATGAAGCAGGGATAAGGAATCTATGGCCTTCCAGATGTTGGTCAACTACAATTCCCATCAGCCTCAGCCAGAGTGGCTGGTGGGTCAGGGATGACAGGAATTGTAGGCCAGCAATATCTGGAGGGCCACAGGTTCTCTATCCCTGCCATAAAGAGTGTGAGAATGCACATCTGTTTACTTGAATAACTCTGACAGGTGTACCTAATGCTGTTTTACCTTTGTTGATATGATTGAAGCCTGTAGGGAAAAAAAGATATAGTAAGAGCTGGCCATTCCAGAACACTAGAATGGTCAGAGGGCAAGTTTGTATATCACTTGATGACATGTGGTTGAATGTGTGAACAGACTCAAATAAAAAAAGTTTTGTGTCAGAGGTGATATCAAAAGCCCTCTTTATGGTTCTGCTGTGTTCTGCAATAACTCATTTGGACATGCAGAAACCATTGCTTGATAGTACAGCCATCAAATGATGAGCCTGAATGTACGAATCGCCCCTAAGTCTACACTGTAGGCAGACATCACTTCTACCTTTTATTTCTACTGAGAATTCATAGTTCAAACACATGTAACAAGCTGTGTTCCTTTCCCTTTTCAGCCTACCAGAGAGAAATATGAATGCTGCTATATTGCCATTATGGTATCTGTCTAAAGCATCTCTGCTGGTTGTTCCCATGGGTACATTTATATACATAACTTAAAAAACCAATTTCACAGTCTGCTTTGGGGGATCTAATTTGGCTATTGATGCAAGAGAAAAGGTCTGCCATTTCTGCTAATTCCTATGTGCCTCCTTGCTGTTTTCTGTGCCACCACATGGTAGAGCTATTGTGTCACCAATCACATCCTTTTTGATGTAAATAAATGCTGAAAGTTCCATCCCAGAATGAACTAGCTGAAATCCATGCCAAATTTTGGAGTTTGTCCTTCGATAGGATGGGTTAGGGGTAGAAGGAAAGGGCCAAGTAGAAAAGGGCCAGTAGAAAGCTAGAGTCCCCTATTTAAGTTGTTGGGGATTTTCTATTCCCTTTCTGATATCTTAGGATGGGGAAGAAATTTGATTCAGTTTCCATTTAAAGGTGTCCGTATCGAATGTATCTAAGATCTGAACAGGGTGGTTCATGACAGATGCTCTTGGAGGTCACTGATTCATAGGGTCGCCATAAGTCGTAATTGACTTCAAGGCACATAATAACAACAATAACAATCTAATGTGCACTTTCCAAAACAATATGGAAACCAAAACACAGCCATCCTTTGAAATTCACAGTGCTCCAAATTTTGCAATGCAGTTCTCCTGCCAAGTAATATGTACAAAGATGCCTTCACTAGGGTAAAGAGTGCATTAAAACGCATTTATTAGTGAAAATAATATTAAAATGCATTCTATTAGGGGGAAATGGTTTGCATAAATGTGTGCATTAGACAAAAGTGCATTTAAAACTGTGTATGTGTGTTATGTGCCTTCAGGTCACTTTCGACTTATGGCGACCCTATGAATCAGCGACCTCCAATAGCATCTGTTATAAACCACCCTGTTCAGATCTTGTAAGTTCAGGTCTGTGGCTTCCTTTATGGAATCAATCCATCTCTTGTTTGGCCTTCCTCTTTTTCTACTCCTTTCTGTTTTTCCCAGCATTATTGTCCTTTCTAGTGAATCATGTCTTCTCCTTATGTGTCCAAAGTATGATAACCTCAGTTTCATCATTTTCGGTTCTATGATAGTTCTGGTTTTCTTTGTTTTAACACCCAATTATTTGTCTTTTTTGTGGTCCATGGTATCCGCAAAGCTCTCCTCCAACACCACATTTCAAATGAGTTGATTTTTCTTTTATCCGCTTTTTTCACTGTGCAACTTTCACATCCATACATAGAGATCAGGAATACCATGGTCCAAACGATCCTGACTTTGGTGTTCAGTGATTGCCTATTGGTGTGGGAAGGTGGAGACCTGAATTTAAGATTGGAAAAATGGGAAACTGAAATCGACAGATTTGCCCATTTCTACTCAGCAGGGTAGTTTACATATTTGATAAAGCTGCTTTAAAAATATAGGTGTAGGCAGCCTCTCCTCTGTGCACTTTCTCCTTTGACACAGGTCCCTGCAATCAGATGAGATACACATCCCCCCCCAAAAAGAAACATTGGAGCCTGTAATTACTATTCCTTTTTAAGCCATCATCATCATCCATAGTAACTCCTGGATTTTTTTTTTACCACCAGCTGGGGATAAATCCTTCCTGCATCCTCTTCTTACAGTTGTGGGACTAAATGCTGCTTGGAAATTATGAGGAGTTTTCACACCCTCCCCCTGCAGTTGCTTTGAGCCACTTTTTCCAGTAGCCATGTGCCCTACAAATCAACCCTCTGTCTGAAGGGCTGTCTAGTCCAAGTGCAGTTTAAAGAGAGAGAATCATAAGAGTGAGAGCAGGAGGGGCCTTGCATTTGCCCATTAACTATTAGCACCTTCTCAGCAGACAGAGGAGGCACACAGGCCACCCCTCTATGCAGAGGCGTATTGTATTTTGTTTTAAATTATGATTTTAATCTGTACATATAAATTAGTTTATGCAGATATGTGTTGTCGTTTGCCCTCTGGTGGTTAGTTTTTTTTGGGGGGGGTGATGCATATGTGGCTACAAGGACACACCTTCTCTTCTGAAGACATTTCAAATGCCAAGTCAGATTCGGACCCTCATTTGTAACTCTCCTGATGTGTTTAAAGGGGGGGGTTGCTTAAAATTCATGCATCCTCTGCCCAGCAAATGAAAGTTAAAATCACAGCCGTTATTTGCCCTTAAGGGGGAGCTTTTGGCTTTTGTAGACTGTTAAATTGCCCAAGCCCATTGTATTACTGCCATAATAGTAAATTTCATTTAAGCTCTGACTCAGTTATTTCAACCTGGGTAAGTGACTTATATTGCATTCTGGCAAGGTTTGTATTAAGAAATGGATTTGTTCTTGGAACACTTTATTAATTAAGAAAAACAACTATGTGGATCATAGTTTTCATAGCATGCTTCATAGCAATATAAATCTTTTCAGAGTCATCTTAAAACATGGGGTGCAATGGTTATTTTAACCAGATGTGCATATGTGTGGGAGGTGGTGGTGGTGGTGGAAACAGACCTTATGACAAATTGTTAATTGCCAGGGAAAAATGAAGGTCATTTTTGAAATGAAACCTCATGTTAAACATTTTATGAAATATATGGCCAATGAAGGAAATTATAAACTCAACAGAATAGCACTGAAACAATATAAAGTGTAGGGTGGTCTTCCTCAACCTGGTGTTATCCAGATGTTTTGGACTACAACTCCTTCATCCCAGACAATTGCCTGTGATGGCTGGGGTTGATGGGTGTTGCAGTCCCAAATATCCAGGGAGCACCAAGTTGAGAAAGGCTGTTGTAGAGGGTGGGATGCTGTCCATCTGTAAATGATGGACAAAAAATTTAACACAACACTTGGGAAAGTTGAAATGCATTTGTGCTTCCCTCATTGAAATATGGCTTCTTCAGAAATGATATGTAACACTTGAAGAAAAAGGTATTAAAATGTGCTGAAGAAATGGAGGCATGCTGTACTAGCACATCATAGGGGATTAGTGTAATATAATATGACAAATGGAGATGATCTTGTCTTTATTTACACCTCCTTATACTGGAGCGTGTAATGGACAATCTACATCACTTCTCAGTTTTTGAAGGGCGGCAGACAAAATCAGGAAGTATAATGGATATTAGGGATGTAACCATGCGTCGGTGGCAGGTCGATAGCATTCCGTCAAACTAACAGGCCAGTATCAATTAGAGTTCATCCTTTGTCTGCTAGCTGCTTCTTTCCCTTGACCCATTTTCCCCTCACAAGAAATATTGATATAAATATAAATATTTTGAAAGGAAATATCAATAAAAATATTCTTAATATCTATATTTTAGAGGTGGATTAAAAAAAATTAAATGGAAATGATAAAGAATAAGTGAATTAATGGAAAATGCAGTACCAGAATTTGGCAGAATTCGGGCACATCCGTAATGGTCATGGACCAGGATCAGGGAGACCTTGATTTAAATGCCTATTTGAGTGTGAAGCTCACTCATTTTCAGCCATTCATTATCACTCAGCATAACGCTGACACAACGCTGTTGTGATGATTTTAAAATGGGGGGATAACCCCATATAAGGTACTCTGAATTCCTTGGAGGAAGGGTGGGATAAAAAATGTAACAAATAAATTATGGACAGTCGAATGAATAATTGTTAAAAGATACACCCAGTCTATCAAGAGAGACATTTGCACAGAAAACAACATTGTTTGGTTTGAGAAAAGTCTAGAAACTTAGAACAACAGAACTGGAAAGGCTCAGAAGACTCATGTCTGCTTCCTTTCCCCATACTTTAGATCCACCTTCAGACTATCTTGCATGATTTTGACAATGGAGTGCCTCAAATAGGGATGGAAAGACTTGTCAGTTCTGATTCTCTCAGTTTCTCATTTTTCCAGTCTTAAATTGTTCGTCTTTTCCCATCTTAAATCCACATTTCTGCAGCAATTGGTGTGTGTGTGTTTTAAAAAAATCCTCATGAAAATCTCTAGCATTTCAGTGCAAATTTCTCCTAATAAACACAATTTTATAGGTGTTTTTTGCAAGCAATTTCTTGTCATATAATGCATTTTTGTATGTTATTTTCACTCATATATTCATTTTTATGCACGCTTTCACCTAACATATGCATGTTTGTAAACATTGTTTGGTTGGCAAACTGCATTGCAAAATTCAATTAAATGCAAATTTCAAAGGATGGCTATGTTCTGGTTCTCATATTGTTTCAGAAAGTGCAAATTTGATAGATTGTGCTTGAAATGCAAACTGAATCAAATTTCTCCCCCCTTCCTAACTGGAGACAACCTATGGCAGCAAAGAAAATGCAGTAAAGAGTATTAAATATTTGAATGTGTCATAACTGAATCTGTGGCTATCTTTTTTTCCTTGAGAAGCTGGTTACACTGAATCAATTTTCTACAGTGTCTATTAGTTTTTAACGAGTGTGTTTGCTACACCATAGAAATGCTTAGTTATGAACCCAACTTTGTGCATGTATCCGTCTTTGGGTTGTTTGTGTAATTACCAGAAAATGTGGTTGGTGCTCATTGGGACTGGTGGAACAGAAGGCAGGGAGACCGTACATGAAGGCACAGCCAATGACCGGCAAAGCCCACTAACTCTACATTCGTCCCTGTCCTTCTCCTTGCTGAGTTCTATAAGGGCAACACTGGACTAAGTAGGAGGAAGGTGACAGGCAATGCCATCCTCTGAACTGGTTGTTAGGTAAGAAGGCAGGCAGATGGGAGCTCATGACGGCAGGCTGAGATTAGTGGGGCCATGTTCCATTTGATCTAATGAACCAGCCTCCACTGGCAACTACTTTACAAGGAACCTGTTGGGCAGATCACCTCAGGAGAATTTGTATAGCTAAGCCAAAAAACACAGGGGGAAGGCAATTAGAATTATTGAATAAGCACAACTGGCCACTCTTTCAGATGAGGCCTTAGCCTGTTGCTCTTAGGGAATGGCTTTACCAGTACATACAACAATTGTATGTACCATCTTTGCAGCCACATTATATTGGTGACTTGTAACCATCTTTCAAGCCTCTTCTGTTGTTTCGAGCTATTGAGTTACCTGGCTAATAACAAATTTTTAACTTTCCAAGGGAAAAAAAACATTTCACCAGAGGTCATCGGAAGCACCAGAGTTATGTCTCTTCTACTTATGGCGAAAGGCCATAGCTCAGTAGTCATGCATGTGCTTAGCATGCATAAGATCCCAGGTTCAATTCCTGGCATCTCCAGGTAGGGCTAGAAAAGACCCCTGTCTGAAACCTTGGAGAACTGTTACCAGTGAATGCAGATATAATGTTAAGCTTGATGGATCAATGGTGTGATTCAGTATAAGGCACTCCTTATGATCCCTCCTGGTCTTAATATATTCTGGCACATCTTCCCCACAGGTTTCTACTTCCTCAGCAAGTCATTATTAATTATTAATTATTAATTAAGCCTACTTTCTATAGTTGACATACTTGATCGGTATTGGGACCTGTACTTTTCAGCTTGTTCATTAATGACCTAGAATTAGGAGTGAGCAGTGAAGTGGCCAAGTTTGCTGACGACACTAAATTGTTCAGGGTTGTTAAAACAAAAAGGGATTGCGAAGAGCTCCAAAAAGACCTCTCCAAACTGAGTGAATGGGCGGAAAAATGGCAAATGCAATTCAATATAAACAAGTGTAAAATTATGCATATTGGAGCAAAAAATCTTAATTTCACATATACGCTCATGGGGTCTGAACTGGCGGTGACCGACCAGGAGAGAGACCTCGGGGTTGTAGTGGACAGCACGATGAAAATGTCGACCCAGTGTGCGGCAGCTGTGAAAAAGGCAAATTCCATGCTAGCAATAATTAGGAAAGGTATTGAAAATAAAACAGCCGATATCATAATGCCGTTGTATAAATCTATGGTGCGGCCGCATTTGGAATACTGTGTACAGTTCTGGTCGCCTCATCTCAAAAAGGATATTCTAGAGTTGGAAAAGGTTCAGAAGAGGGCAACCAGAATGATCAAGGGGATGGAGCGACTCCCTTACGAGGAAAGGTTGCAGCATTTGGGGCTTTTTAGTTTAGAGAAAAGGCAGGTCAGAGGAGACATGATAGAAGTGTATAAAATTATGCATGGCATTGAGAAAGTGGATAGAGAAAAGTTCTTCTCCCTCTCTCATAATACTAGAACTCGTGGACATTCAAAGAAGCTGAATGTTGGAAGATTCAGGACAGACAAAAGGAAGTACTTCTTTACTCAGCGCATAGTTAAACTATGGAATTTGCTCCCACAAGATGCAGTAATGGCCACCAGCTTGGATGGCTTTAAAAGAAGATTAGACAAATTCATGGAGGACAGGGCTATCAATGGCTACTAGCCATGATGGCTGTGCTGTGCCACCCTAGTCAGAGGCAGCATGCTTCTGAAAACCAGTTGCCGGAAGCCTCAGGAGGGGAGAGTGTTCTTGCACTCAGGTCCTGCTTGCGGGCTTCCCCCAGGCACCTGTTTGGCCACTGTGAGAACAAGATGCTGGACTAGATGGGCCACTGGCCTGATCCAGCAGGCTCTTCTTATGTTCTTATGTTCTTATGATGGCATTGTACTCCAAATCCCCTGACGGTTGCATGTAGATGTTTAAAAAACATAGGGGACATCACAAGAAAGTTCCTATTGGTCAGAACTGGAGTTACCCAGAACCACCTTCTGACAGGTAGGCAGTGAACCAGTGGCATTTATTCCCAACTCTATCTGATGGCTCAAAAGGTAAGTATGTCTGTCAGGATCAGAAGCTGCGGAGATAGGAGAGTCACTAGAGAATCCACCCATCTATCTTCCAGCAAAATCCATTCACCAGTGTGACTAAGGCAGCTTCTGTCCTCACACTAGGCCTAAAATCAAATTGAAATGATTCCAGAAAACCAGTCTTATTCAAGAAAACATGGAAGTGGCATACTGGCACCTTTTCCATCACATTACCAGCCAATCAAACCTTTCTTGGGCAATCTGCTGTACCAGAAGATCAAAATGAGTACTCTTTAGGAGTAGTTGTACTAAGGCTTCTATAGTATTAAAGACCACCACTTCCCTCAAAGAGGAGTTAGGAATTGGCTTTACAGGCTGGGCTGGCATCCCCCAGCTAGTTAGTGTCAGCCAGGAAGGGTAAGAATCCAGGGCACAGATACAACAAACTATTAACCTTGTTCACATCCTCAGTCTCCAAGCATGAGAAATAAGGCAGGGGAGAGACACTGTCAGCAATGGGAAGGCCAAGTAGGCTCAAAAAGTAGAGATTTTATCTGCAAAGTGTTTAGCAAACATGTTACACCACATTACTGAAGCTCAGTGGGCTCAAGAGAGGGCTGTGGCATGCTGGCAGTTTCAATCCCTGGCATCTCCAGGTAGGGCTGGGAATCTCCTGGAGAGCTGCTGACTGTCAGTGTAGACAGTATTGAGAGCCTGATACCAATGGTTTGGTTCAGTGTGACAAAGCTCTTTATGTTCCTATGTTACCAGCCAATTAACACAATCAGGGTACATTGAACTAATCAGACCATATGGAATGTTTTCTGCTGGAGATGCAAATGATGACGGAGAAGTAAAACCACTTTGCCATCACGACCACCTCAGAGTAGACACATAAGTTGTCAGATTCTGTCAGTCTTTCCCTATCACCAGCCATTGGCTTGATTCTGCTGCTTATACAAAGTGGCCCAAATATGAATGCAAAATGTAATACGAAGGGGATGATAATGATCCTGTGGCCTGTTACTTACTCTACAAATGTTCCATGGCACAGTTAAGTAGATGCTGCCAAACATATACCACTGTCTCCACTCCAACTTTAAAACTGAGCTACATAAGTTGGGGCTGGTCACAGAGCATGTTAAGAGTTCTGTTCTTTTAATTGTTCAGTTTATTGTACCATCCTACTATAAAGGGAGAAGAGGGAAAGCTATCATTCAATTTGCTCTCTCTAGGTGCCCTGCCTTCAGAATTTAGCTTTGCTATTCCTTCCCTGTTAAAGCTTTTGAGCTCCGCGTGGCCTCTTTATGCTTCACAAAGGCCCTTCACTCTGACTATTGTGTTATGTAGCTTTTAGTTTTGTGGATTACTAGGAAATGAACAAAAGCAGGCTTCATATCTTCTAAGGCATTTCATTAATGCCAGACTGGAAAGCTAAATAGGTGATGTTGGAAGAGAGATCTGGTAATAATATTCCTGTTCTGTCTGTGTCTACATTCAGTAGCAGTAGCAGCTGCAGAGAGATTTAAAAAAACAAAAACGGAGAGGAGCTAAATAGAAACTTCTGAGTCCATATCCCAAAAGCTAACTCACATACAAGAGAATCCTCTCTGTGTTTTTGGTACTTACGTTCTGATTTATGGGGGAACTTCAGGAGGAGAAAGGAGGAGATCCTACTCTTTCCCCCCCTTTTCTTCCCCAACTAGGGTTTTAAATATTCCCATGCATGTTTAATTTGGGTTCTGTGTGCCAAGTGCTTTCTGTGTGAAAATGCAAACTAGTCCACAGATGTCACTTTCATTGTTGTTGATGTTTTGGAACAGGCACCCTTGTTAGCTGTGTTAGTCTCTTGTAGAAAGAACGACGAGTCTTGTGGCACTTTAAAGGCTAATATTGATAATGGAATAAGCTTTCATGGGCTACAGTCTACTTCATCACATGCAGGAAGTTGTGTGTTTGTGTGTATTGGGTGGGAGAATTGTAAAAAGAGGGAAATGAAATTCAATAAAGTATAGAACAGCCTTTCCCAACTAGTGGGCCACCAGATGTTGTTGGACCACAACTCCCATCAGCCTCAGCCAGCATTGCCAATGGTCAGGAAAGATGGGAATTGTGGTCCAACAACATCTGGTGGCCCACTAGTTGGGAAAGGCTGGTATAGACAGTGATAAAAAGTGTTTAAAAGTGGTAATTCACTAAACAATTTTGATGACAGAGGCATCTGGCATTGGTAATCCAATTAACACAAAAATGTGCTAAAATCCCTTCATCTCTCTTCAGTCCAATCCTGTTGCTGTGAGCTAAATCATGGTTTGGCTTAGCATTACACACAAATCTGGACTCATGGTTATCTCACTCCAGTCAAAGCACAAGTTGTAGCCAAGGTTTGTTCTAGAACTTACTGGACCCGAGGAGGAACAAAGCAACTGCAATCTTCTGTCAGGGAACTTGCACATTTGCTTGTTCATGCTAAGGCATTGTTTGGCTTAGCAGTACATGCCAACTCGGCCACTGATGCGTAGAGATGTAAGAAGGCATAAATTTCCATTCCAATCCATACTTGTCTCATGCAGCATTGTTTCCATTCTGCTGCAGTTCATCGTCCAACTAAAACTACATTATTTGTCTCAGGGCCAGTGCCAGGCATGCCAGGACCCTTGGGCACCAGCCTGACCTGGGCCCTAGCACATGCATGCATGCACGCATGGTTGCATGCTCACACGGATGCATGCACACATGCACGCAGGTATGACTGGGCCCTTGGACCCCCAAAATTTTTTTGCTTACATGTACTGGTCTCATCCATCAGGGGACCAAAGCTAGTTCAGTCCCGTAACCAGGTCTGAACCCAGATTGAAATAGATTAAGATAATTGTTTAATCTAGGAGTACTTGCAATTGTTGTGCTATTATCCTCTTGATCACCTGCCCTAAAAAGGGGGTATTTGCGACCAGGTGGTAGTTGTCACAAATGAGTGGGTCCAAGGTGGGCTTTTTCAGGAATGGTCAGATCACTGCCTGTTTCAGGGTGGCTGGGACCAATCCTTCCTGCAATGTGTTGATTGTAAATGACAGACAGAAAGCAGCAGGGGAGAATGGGGTATTGCTTGTAAGCAGCAGGGGGAAAGACACTGACTTGATTATCTGCCTTAATCTTCTCTGCAATGCACTTGAAAAGGAATGTAAACAGGCAATAATTACAGAGTTCAGAATAAAGATCAATACCACTGGAGACTCGTGAATAAACAGTGATTATAATATGGATAATTCTTTACAAAGCATGGAGGAAAAAGGAATCAGATAGTTAATGACCACTAGGGGCACACATTTAAAAACAAAATATAAAAAAGGAGAGGATTCCATTCCTAGTCCTACAACAGTCATGTGAGGTAGTAGGCTGAGAGTTGGTGGCAAGTCCAAGGCAGGAAGTGAGCAAAAACAATGATGAGAAGGGAGTTTAAAATGTGCAACTGCACATGCTAAAGATATTTTCTTTTTTTTTACCAGGGGTGGCAAAATATTATTTTGTGTGTGTGTTTTGCTGAGAGTTATGAAAATCCACAGCTCTGAATATGTTTTGTAGTGCTGCCCTGGGCTCCTTCTGGGAGGAAGGGCAGGATATAAAATAAATAAACAAACAAATAATCCACAAAAGCTTATGCCATAATCAATATTTTAGCCTTTAAGATACCACAGTCTTTGAGGTACTTTTTTGGTTAGTCTTTAAGGTATCTTATTTCATGTGTTCCTCTTTTGGGGACGCCCCCCCAACCACATTAACCTGGCCTTGCAGCACTCAATTCCATCCTCCCTCTCTCTGGTTCTCTCTCTTTCTCTCTCTCTCTCTCTCTCTCTCTCTCTCTCCCCCCCCCCCGGAGTAGTCAGCCAGCAATGCCATCCCTCCTTTAGTTATTTTTTTAAACTGCACTTCTGCAAACTTCAGGATTCCTCTGGGACTGCTACATCTCTCTTGTGCGTGGGTGATACTGTTTTGACTATGTAAGTGCAGGCACTCTCCCCTCAGGACTGGACACAGAATATAATTCTTGTGGGCTGTCTGTAGGCATCTGGATGGACACTGTGAGAACAGAATGTTGGATCAGATGGGCTTTGGTCTGATCGTGCAGAGCTCTTCTTAACTAACTATATAATATTTTCCTAACCCTTCATGCAGCGTCATGCGGGGGCAGCAGCAGGGCGGCAAGCAAGGTGAGGCAGCAAGGCTGGCTGGCGGGGAGGCAGGCAACTGACGGAGTGGGGTGGCCAGGTGTAGGACATACGAGGTGAGTGGGTGGTATGGAGAAAGCAGGAAAGCATTTGGGGGCAGCAATGGCGGCAGGAGCCTGGGCAGGATGCAGGTGAACACACTAGGTGGGGAAGCGGCCTAGGCATGCTATGTAGAGCTGCACAGTGGCACCATTTCTTGGGGAGAAGCGGTGGTATGGGGCGGGCAGTGACGCAGCTCAGGAACAGGTAAGGAACATTAATAGGCCCATGGCAGCCAGCACCCAACAGTGCCTGGAGGCACTGGGTGGAAGTGCAAGGGGGGTTGGTGAGGGGAGTGGGATGCCTGGGTGTGTGTGTGGGGTGTTTGTGAGTGCCTGGGGGCACATTTGCAAGTGGGTGTGTTTCAGGGTCCCTGTGTGTGTGAGAGAGTCTGTGTGTGTTTGGGATGCCTGCTGTGTGTGTGTGTGTGTGCCCCATCATGCATGCCTCATATATCCTGTCTTTAGCTAATATAAAATGCCTACCAACAGTGCAATCCTTTATGTGTCTCTCAGAAGGAATTCCCACGGAGTTCAATGGAACTAACTCCCAGGTATAACTACATAGGACTGCAGTCTTTGACAGCAATTCTGTGATCACTATGGCTATTGAATACAGTGAGACTACTGAGTAAACATGCTTAGGACTGCGGCATTCAAGTGCCTTTGCAGGAGGGGAGAGTGCTCTTGTGCTCAAGCCCTGCTTGCAGGCTTCCCATAGGTATCTGGTTGGGCACTGTGAGAATTGGATGCTGGACTAGATGGGCCACTGGCCTGATCCAGCAAGCTCTTCTTATGTTCTCACATTCTAAATGTGGCGGGTCTGTTACGCATGGAAGGCCATTAATAAGAATACAAAATGGAATAGCTATGTACAGTGGGCTTGGATTGAGAAGACCCTAGGGACAAGTGGGTGTCCTGGGAGCTGAAGAAGGGAATGGGAATTGAGGAGCAGCTGCAAGGCTGGGCAGTTTTTGAGGGGGGATGGATCTGGAATATCTGGGAGCACAGAGTAAGCTCTGTGAATGTTTGCTTATATAGTTTGGGTGAATGCACTGAATGGGGTGTAGAAAGGCAGAAATAAACTGAGTTTAAGCCTGGGATTCAGCCTGAGGGGAGATATGATAGCACTCTTCAAGTACATGAAAGGTTGTCACATAGAGGAGGGCCGGGATCACTTCTTGATCATCCCAGAGTGCAGGACACGGAATAATGGGCTCAAGTTGCAGGAAGCCAGATTTCGACTGGACACCAGGAAAAACTTCCTAACTGTTAGAGCCATACGACAATGGAACCAATTACCTAGAGAGGTAGTGGACTCTCTGACACTGGAGGCAGCTGGACAGCCATCTGTCAGGAATGCTTTGATTTGGATTCCTGCATTGAGCAGGGGGTTAGACTTGATGGCCTTATAGGCCCCTTCCAACTCTACTATTATATGATTCTAGATTCTATAGGACTATGGAGATGCTTGAATTCCCCTGAGCTGGAGAGGTCAATCTGTAAACCGTCTGATCTTCTTATTGCTCATTCAGTATTGGTCAAGATGCAGGGAGGCAAGAGGGTGAGAGAAATATTTTCAAACTTGTTAAAAATACATTTTCAGGAATCAATAACATATTTTTAGATTATGGTCTCTTTGATTTACTACACATAACATCTTCCTCATGATGAGTTTCTGGGGTTTTTTATATGTGTAAGAATGAGTAAGAAGTACCTAAAAGGAAAACCTATTATGCATTCATATATTCTGTGCTTTAGCAGCTATAGTAAAGGCAATTTCAGCAGTTTTTTTTGGGAAGGAGAGAGTTTAAAATAAAACTGCATCAACCTACGTGACAAGCTTGCTTAAGTTTCTTCTCGTTTATGTGAAACTGCAAACAGTATATAGGCAGCTAGCAGCTTGTTTCATTGGAAACAGACAAGGCACAGCTTCTGAATATTAAAACGAGCCTAAGTTAGTCCCAGATGGTTCAAAGCTGATGGTGTGTGTCTGTCATGTTTGAGAGAAATCTAAGCGGGGTTGGGCAACAGTAGTAGGATCCTAACTTGCTGGAGAATTAGCAAAATTGTTAGTAGAAGCACATAGAACCAGTTTTGCGAAAAGAAGTTCTGATGGGGGTGTGTGTCTTACACCAATATTTTTTTCCTCCACTGTATGGATTTCTGTGATTTCTTCATATTTGTCATATAGAGGCATGCGGGTGACCTGTGTAGATTGGCTTCCAGGGATCAAATGGGCAGGGTAAATGCCATTTTCAAAATAGGAACTTTCTAGAGCTCCCAGCAAGTGCAGAGAGCTACTCCAGGTATGCCAAAAGCGTTTAGAGTATGTGGTATTTCCCCCTAAAATCTATGTGTGGATCTTACCCTCTCTTTCTGTTGGTCCCTGATTACTCTGGCTGCTATAAGGGTTTCGGGGCCCGCTCTAGGCCCTTACTTGAGCAACAGGTGGCTTCATCTGCTTACTGCCTATCTATTTTCCTGTTTGACTGAACCCTGAGAAGGTTCTTCTTTCCTTAGCCTTCCTTAATACCTACTGCCTCTTCAGCCTCTTTCTTTTCTGACCCTGCCGTACATCGACCAGTTCTCTGTCACTGGTTTTGATATATCTAATGTTGATCTACACTATTTTAACCCCTGTTTTCTGGCAGCTCCTTCAGTAAAAATGGAAATTTCCAAGGCACCAACTGCCTGGTCCTGATAAATTTATTTACATATTTGTCTATTATTTTATTTATTACATTTATATTCCACCCTTCCTTCAAAGGTCCCAAAGAGTGCTCCAAAGTCTCAGAAGGAACTGTATTTATATATGCAGACCAGTTTTAACATTGCTGGGATTCTAATTCTATACACTCACCTGGTAGTAAATATGCATAGGATGATGCTGAGAATGTTTTATATTTATAAACCATCTCTCAACATAGGTCTGCAAGCTGTGTACATATGTGTACTATATACACACACTGGCTCTTTTGTGACAGTACTCCTTGGTTCGGAGTACTGCCACCTCTGTTTTTGCTGCCCATCACAACCATTTTATACTGGCACCCAGAGCACTTTCATCAAGGTATGAGTACCAGCACCTCACTTTTTTAATTAAAGAAAACACTGTATATATGTTAGGGATGGGGGAGAAATTCAATTCAGTTCACATTTAAAGGTGAATTTATCAAATTCGCACTTTCTGAAACAATATGAGAACTGAAACACAGCCATCTTTCAAAATTCACACTTACACGATTTTTGCTATGCAGTTCTCCAACCGAGCAATGTTTACAAAAATCCATATTGGGGGAACATGTGCAAAAAAATAAATATATTGGTGAAATAACATAAAATGCATTGTACTAGGATAAATTGCTTGCAGAAATGTATACGTTAGTCAAAACTGCATATAAAATGTATTTATTAGGAGAAATTTGCACTAAAATGCTGAAGAACTGTCATGAGGATTTTTTAATAAAAAATTCACGAATTGCTACAGAAATGTGGAGAACTGAATTTAAGATTAGAAAAAATAGAAACTGAAAGAAATGAAACTGATAGATCATTCCATCCTTTATGCACGCATACCTAAAATCCAATTGAAACAATGTCAGCATTTGGTTTCTGTTGTTGTTATGTGCCTTCAAGTCGATTACAACTTATGGTGACCCTATGAATCAGTGACCTTCAACAGCATCTGTTATCAGCCATCTGTTCAGATCTTGTAAGTTCAGGTCTATAGAATCAATCCATCTCTTGTTTGGTGACGTCCATGTGTACAGTCGTCTTCGGTTGCTCAAAAAATGTGTTGGCAAGAAACAAATTATTGGCTTCACAGAATTCAATAAGTCTCTCTCCTGCTTCATTTCTGTCTGCTAAGCCCCATTTCCCCACACTTTCTAGTTCTTCTTTATTCCCTACTTTTGCATTCGAGTCCCCCATGATTATCAGAACATCTTGTTTTGGTGTATGATCTATTTCTTCCTATACTTCTGTGTAAAATCTCTCAAATTCCTCTTCTGTGTTTGTCGTTGGAGCATAGTCTTGGATGATGGTTATGTTAACAGGTTTCCCATTTAATCTCATTGATATCACTTGCTCAGACCTTGCATTATAGCTCCAAATTGCTTTTGCTACATCACTTCTCACTATTAAAACAACCCCGCTTCTTCTTGATTTCTCATTTGCTGCATAAAATATTTTGTAGTTGCCTGACTGAAAGTGTCCCATTCCTGTCCATTTTAATCCACTCATGCCATGTACTGTAATGCTGATGTGTTCCATTTCTTGCTTTACAATTTCTAACTTTCTTTGGTTCATGCTTCTCACATTCCATGTTCCTTGTGTGTACACTGTACAGCTCTGGACTCTGCTTTTGCATCTGTGTGCATCAACCTCTGGGCTTCCACCCGGCTTTGACCCAGTTGCATCATTAGTCACAGCACTGTTCATACTTGTACATTGTTCTTCCCCAGTAGCTCAATGAGTGCCTTCTGACCTGGGCATCTCATCTTCCAGCACTATCTTGTGTTGCATTTCGGATACTCTGTTCATAGGGTTTTCATGGTAAGAGATATTCAGAGGTGGTTTACCATTGCCTTCCTCTGAGTTTGGATGCATCTTAGTCTGGTGTCTCAGCTTTGACCATTCCACCTTGGGTGTCCCTGCTTGGAGTCTAGCCTCTTGATCTAGACTCCTGACAGTATTGCTCTCAGCTTCTTCAACACTCTCAGATCCCCTCACTATATTAAGGTGTACATCCTAGAGGAGGCAGCATTTGGTAAAACCAATAAACAGAATAAAATAAACAATCAAATTAATAAAAGCAACACTAGGTGTTTACAGTTTTTGTTAAATTATATTAAATTACATTTTAAATACAATATAAAAATCAAATATACTAACACATGCAGACAAACTCCCCCTTTAAAAAAAAAATCTCAAATTTCCAAATGCAAATTTGTTTCACCCAGATTAAGTCAATGCTTTTCTGGACTTGAACAAAAGGCTTGCTCGTTTTGATCTCTGGCAGGTGCATGGAAAATTTCTGCACCAGCAGAAGATGGCTTAGGACATGGAATGATGATGCAAGAAGTGCTGATTGAGAAAATTCTCTGAAGTTGTTCGGCTTAAAGTGTTTGTGTTGCCTGAATTGACCTTCAAGGTGTTTGGAGCAGCCTCTATTGCTGCTTGCTATAAACGCTTAACCAAGATGAGTGATAAAAAGCAACAGAAGCCAATACTCAGGGTGGCTCAAAGTAAATGAAAACTCTGGTTTCTTGAGGCTGCACCAGTGGAGGTGTTAGGTTTTCATGCTGGCAGTTATTAGTTGTTCCTTTCTAAAATCTTTCAGGGAAACAGGCACTGCTAGATTGCAAAAGTGCTGCATTGATTTCCCTTGCTAACAATATTCCACATGAAGCCAGTTTTTGCTCCTGTGTGGAAGGGGAATTATATGTATTTATATCCTCTCTTTCTTCCATCATGGTTCCCCCCCCCCAAATTCCTCAATTCCTAGAATTACAGGCCAGCCAACAAAGTAACCCGACTATATATAATATACTAACAAGGATATTGTCCTTGAAAAACATATGTGATATTGTACCTTAGGTATGGTTTAGTGAATTAATGCATTTTATAATGCTTTAAACTCCCTTTTGCCATTACCAGATGCAATCAACACAAACAACAACATATTAAGTAATGTGATATTTTATTTTGAGGGGAAATGAGAGTTGGATCTGCACTTAGTCATCACTAACTTAATTAAATCCCATTGGTTTCAGTGAGTCTTCTTTAAGATAACTAAGCCTGGATCCAACCCAGTGAAAGTAGTCTCTCTCTCTCTCTCTCTCTCTCTCTCTCTCTCTCTCTCTCACTCACTCACTCACTCACTCACTCACACACACACACACACACACACACACACACACACACGTGTGCACAGATCCTGCTTTTTGTTTGACTTGGCGTATGACTTCTGTTGAGTATGCCTGCAGAAGTGCTCAAAAGTATGGCCGTCACTTTTGACTATTAAGTCTCTGACTTTTCAGAATGGACAGTGTCAATAAATGGGGTGAACTGGACTAGAAGGGGTTATGTACTTGGACATTGACAAAGAGCATGACTAAAGGTAATTAGAGGTATAACATTGAGGTTTCCCACAATGTTCATAATGCATGGAGCTGGCCTCGGTCCCTTATTCTGTTCTCCTGAAGTTAGATAATCAACAACACTTATTTTTAAAATTTATACTCCACTTTTTGCTTTTTTTGCTGATAAAGTCTCTGTGGAGACAATGATAGGCAAACAGTGATGTCTGGTGGCTCCATGTCAGTGCTATAGCACCTTGGACAGCTCCTTTAAAGTTTGAACTAAAACTCAGAGTGGATTCCACTGCCCCACTGACATGGAGCCCCCAGCCACCACTGTGGACAAGTATTCACCAGGCTTTATATGTTGTTGCTGTTGTTCAACATATGAAATGCTATTATACTGAATCAGACACTTGGCCCTTCCAGCCCACCCTGACTGACGATTCTCTGGCCTTATTTGAAGGGACACCACATTCCTGTTACCCACAATGTTATAGATTGAACCTGGAGCATTCTGCAGATGAATTTGGAACATTCTGCATGTGCTGTATCATTGTACTACAGCCCCCCTCTCTCCTAATTATAGCATTTGTTTTAATGAAGTGTCTTCTTGGTAGGCATGTAAGACTCAGGGAGTAAAAGCTCAGACTAAATGACCACTGCCACACACCAACAGATGATAGTGATTTATCTGTCCATAGTGGAGGTGGGGAAAGTCAATTCAATTCACATTTAAAGACAAACTTACTAAATTTGCACTTTCTAAACAATACACAAACTGAAACACAGCCATCTTTCAAAATGTGCACTTATCCGAATTTTGCAGTGCAGTTCTCCACCCAAGTAATGTTTACACTGGGGTACACATTACTATGTCTACACTAGGCATTTATAAGCAGATGAATGCATATATTTGTGAAAATAACATATAAAATTAATATATGGGGAAATTGCTTTGCAAAATTGCATAAAATGTATACAGTAGGAGAAATTCACACAAAAATTCTTACTGTCATGGGAACGTTTTATAAAAAAATTGCAAACTGATGTGGAAATGTGGAGAACTGAACTTAAGACTGGAAAAATGAGAAACTGAGAGAAAGTGAAACTGATTCACTCATCCCTTTCCTTTCCTATACCCACCCTGTTCTGTTAATATTTTCTCCCTGTATTGCCAGACTGTTTTTATTAGACCATGTCCACTGGCTTCCCACTGTAATATTGCAGAGTTTCTGTATCAGCTGGATCAAGAGTATTTATTTACCTGCCATGCATACTCTGATTGGAAATATGTGATGTCATGTCAAGTGTCCTTTTTGACTTTTACTGTGCTGCTGGTTGCTATTGAGTAGTCAGCCTCTAAATGCGACCTTGCACTTCATGTCTCTAGTGACAATGGGTGTCTTGCCATGTCTAAAGGAAGGGTTGTTTATAAATAATATATTTAGCCATCTAGTATGGCTTGTTCCAAAAGATCTGGATACTGAAAGGAAGAATTTGCAGAGGAAAGAAATTCAGAAGCAGAGCATGGGAGGAAAACAACTATTTGTTGTGCTACTCTAGTCATCCTGTTTTGAATATTTTAGTATGATTGTATAAACCACTGTGAATACATAAATTATCTGTAATGGTATTTTTATAGCTCACCCAGAAGGCTTACTTGAATGGCTGCAGTAGTCTACCCATCATTCAAGTATACTCGTTTTGCCAGTGCAAAGAGTGGTGGGAAGGGATGACAATTAGGCTGTTTGCTTTAAAGACTGACCAGGGGATGATGCCCACTGGAACCTGAGTAGAACTTTGCCTCCTTATCTCTGAAATCAGGAGCTTGCTTTGTGGAAACTGCTGTAATGTTGAAAGATGTTTAGTGCAGCCTTCCCAAACCTGGTGCCCTCCAGATGTTGTTGGACTGCAACTCCAATCAGCCCCAGCCAACACAGCCAATAGACAAACAAGATGGGAAACATCTGGAGGGCACCTGCTTGGGAAAGACTGCACTAGTGCGTCTTTAATGTGCACATGATGCATTGAATGTACTAGAAATTCTTTCTATTGACTTCACCAGGAAGCAGATTGGTAATTTAAACTCATCTGCTTGATCCACATGTAGACACAACATGCATGGGCTATGCAAAGCATGAGAGAATCACCATAGGGGAAGAGAGTGCCTTCCTAAAAGCCACTGTAGAACCAGTTCACATAAATGTTGCGTCCACAAGAGCACGGCTAGCTTTACTAAGGCTATTATTATTAAAAGAAAGTTATTAGAGCCAGAGAAGCAAGAGTGGCAGCTTGGTTGGAAGCCATACTACAGCGTCCGCCTGAAGTAACAAAGTATGAACCAGTTGCTGTAAGACCAATAGATCCCTGAGTTGATGAGGGTAGATACTACATCCCATTGACATCTAAATTTTCATGGCAATGCACAAAACAGTCACAGAGAATCGAGAGTTCAAAATGCAAAAAGATGAGAAAAAAACCAGACCCCTTTTGGTCTTTTTCTGTCAGTGTTCTCATAATTTGTTGAAATTAATTCTGTTACTACTTTGCCCCATACTCTGCGCTTCATCTTCTGCAGTTTAAAAGTTAAAAGAATGCCTAGCTGATTTTTAATTAATTTAAGAAATTTTGCATTGAAGTCGATGATAAGGCCAGGCATGCTCAGTAAGAACCAACTGTCAGTGTTCTGAAAGCCAGACACACAGCTGTTTGGCTTGGCTAATCAGGGGGACGCACCCACGCCAGACCTTTATTTTACTTTAGACAGCCATGGCTTCCACCAAAGAATCCTGGGAAGTGTAGTTTGTGAAGGATGCTGAGAGGAGACTTTTATTTCCCTGACAGAGCTCCAGTAGCCAGAGTGGTTCAACAGCCGCTCTGATTGAAGCTCTGTGAGGGAAACAGGGCATCTCCTAGCAACTCTCAGTACCCTTCACTAACTACACTTCCCGGGATTCTTCAGGAGAAGCCATGACTGTCTAAAGTGAAATAAAGGTCTGGTGTGGATGTGGCCAGAGACAGTTTTGGTTTAAATTTGGGTGGGAGACTACATGTGCCTATTCCCTCCCTCCTTCCCCGCCCCTCCTCTCCTTCCCCCTTCTTCTTTCCCTCTGCCCTCCCTTCCCTTCCTCCTTCCCTTTCGTCCCCCCTCCCTCCTCCTCCTCCCCAAAGGTCAGTTTTACCTATCCTAGCCATGATTGAATGGGAATAAATCCCACTGAATTTGAGTATGCAAATGATCAGACCTGCCTTCCCCCTCCTTCCCTCTCCTCTCCCTCCTCTCCTTCTTCCTCCTCCTCCCCAGCCCACTTCAGCCCTCCCTCCCTTCCCATGGTCAGTTTTACATATGCTAAGCATGATTCCATGGGAGTAAATCCCACTGAAAAAAAGCGTGCAAATTATCAAATCTGCCCTCCCCTCCCCCTCCTGCCTGCTCCCCTCTCCCTCTTCCCCTCTGCCCTTCCTCCTCTCCCTCCTCCTCCCCTAACCCTGCCCTTCCTCCTCTCCTCCCCATCCCTGGTGGTCAGTTTCACCTATCCTAAACATGACTACAGGGGAGTAAATCCCATTGAACTCAATAATCAGGCAAACTTGCACAGGATCCCATTTCTTACCTCCCAGGTAAGCAGAGAAACTTGGGTTGGTTTTTCACAGTCCAATCCACCTTCTGTGTAGCTTGGAAGAATTTGGTAACATGTGCCTCTGAGCATATGGTGAGTGGTGGCAACACCTGCAATCAGCCCAAATAATAGAAACAAGACATGTACTGTGCTGATCTTGTTTTAGCAGGGAGGAAGCAACAATATTAAGACAGTTGATATAGTTCAGATAATCACTTTAAATATGTATGATTTACTTTGCAATTTTAGTGAAGTTAAATCATTCTCTTTTGCTTCTGTTTCTGTGAATATGTGAAGTACAGCAACACTGCAAAAAAACTCCAAAAACAATTGTGGAATAATGGCACTGACTATTCTGCAGAATAGTTTCCATTGGACATGAGGAGTGATTCATTTTGCACAAGATAAAACCGTGGGAGGTGAAATATATTTTAGCAAACTTCTAGGTGTGCTCTGTGTTGCTAGTTGACCATGCCCACCTTTCCTTAAGTGGAATGGTTTAAGCATAGCAGGTTGAAAACTTGCATCTTGGGCAGGCCAGGTTTGTTTTTCCCAACAGCTAGGTTCATTGTTTAAGTAGTAACATATTGTAATTAGTCTAATTTTACATCAAACTACAGTTGCAGATTCAATTGTTAATGCACCCAAAATAGAAATAGAGCATAACTTCCAGTTTGAAACACAAAAGGCTGTCTTCACCATCATATGACATTGACCAATAAAAAGGCTTTGAAATTAATAAAAATAAATTTGACATAGATTTCTAGGATCAGTAATGAAAGAAATATAATTTTCTAGGTTAGATTCTGTGTAGAAGTAGTAACACAGAAAAGAAGCAAAGTAAGAAGAACACCAACAAATATACAAAAATGTAATTCTCCATCTTTGGAGATGGCAGGTGTTGCCACCACCAAATTGCAAAGTATATCAAATATATTTAAAGTGACTATCTGAACTATGTCATCTGTCATAATATTGTTGCTTCCTCACTGCTAAAACAAGATCAGCACAGCACATGTCTTGTTTCTGTTATCTGGGCTGGTTGCAGTTGTTGCCACCACTCACCATGTGCTCAGAGGCACATGTTACCAAATTCTTCCAAGCTACACAGGAAGTGGATTGGACTGTGAAAGACCAACCCAAATTGTGTTTGCATTTTGACAAATGTGTAGGGCAGTACAATATCTCAGAGAGGAGGTCAGGTCTCCTGCTCCCCTGGGGCATTCACTATAGCTGCCCAATTTCTCTGCTTTTTAAAGTTTGATAGAAATATCTGTGGGCTATAGGTACATTCTTTAACTGCAAGGGTTTTTTGCCTAGTAGTGAACATGCTGGCTAATATGCTGACAAGGTTGGTTGGCTGGCTAATAATAATAATAATAATAATAATAATAATAATAATAATAATACAGCTATAGCTAAATATGCCCACAAGGTTTAATAATCATTCTTAGCAATGAGAACAGAATAAAATAAAAAAAACTACAAACTTTCTTTAAAAAAAATGTAAATAAGGATGGGACTGGGATTGTTTTGGAAAGAACAGAAAGCATATAGAAGCTGAACAAATGCCACCTAACCCCCGCCAAACATTTCTAAGAGACAGAACTTACAAAAGATTTCTGCATTTGAAGACTTCACCCCTTCCAAGGACTGTGATTGGAGTGTGTTTAGTGAGGTGATAGCATTCTAACATTCCTTCTGCTCTCCTCACCCTGATGTTGTTCTTTATAGTAGAGTATTGGTACATTTCAGAGATACCCTGTGTGGGTTTATCAGAGGCTATTTTGAGCTATAGAACTATTTAAATCTCTACAAATCAATTTGGGGCTAGCCAAACTGCTCTGTAGAGTTTTGTAGCTGTTTCAACACAATCTAGACAGGTTACATATTGGCTAAAATAGTCCGATTTGGTTTGTGATTTGTACATATCTGGTGCACAGCCTTAGCCTAAACCCATCTGCACCTGCGTATGCACTGGAGGCCCTGCTTGTTGGCCCACCCATGAGATCAGTTTGATTGGCAGACATTACAGACAGAGCTTTTTCAGTGGTAGCCCCTAGATATTTGTATGTGTTTTTTAAAGTAAAAATATTTATAACCTGCCCTTCATCAATACAGCTACCAGGGTGGGATACACAAAATGAAAGCAACCAACGAACTAATGAAATAAACTATAAACTGAGTTTTGCTCAGAGTAGATCCACTGAAAATACTGAACCTAGGTTAGTAATGGTCATGAATTATAATGGGTCTACTCTGAGTAGGTCAAACATTGGAGATAACCTATACTTCTCACCTGATTACTTGATAGCTGAAGCAGCTAAAACGTTGAAGTAATTCCACTGAAAAGCATGTGTTATGAAATAACAGGAAAGTTAGCCCAGTAGCGTTTGATCTGGCTATAAGATTCATATAGCCATGTCAGTGCTTGATGATGCGCTCAGTTGTCAAGTGATGCTTATGCATGTGTGAACCAACTATGCAGGGAAACAAGAAGGACTAAATTGAGAACATGGTACATTTGGACCAGCCCCTGCTTGTCCTGGGTACCTTGCAGCCAGACACTGAGAATGATACTTCCAAGCCCTCAGAATTGCAGGGATCATTTTTAAAAAATATATCTGGTTGACCTAAGCCTTGGTGCCACTGTGGTTAAGGCTGCTACTTTCCATACCCAAGCCTATGGCTGTATCCAACATAGTCATCCTGTTAGTGCAAGAAGTTCTACCTGTGCAACAGGACTTCCCCTGCATATCTTCTCCGAAATCTGTTCTGCATTTTCCCCAACCCTCCAGTGCAGCTTTGGGAAGTTTGTGTGAGGGGCACATGGGGAGATGAGAGGAAGAGGAAGTCCTGTTTTGCAGATGGAAGCCCTTTTGTCATTAGGACAACCTCGTTAGATACAACCCTTAATCAGAGCTTGGAAAAGTTACTTTTTTGAACTACAACTCCCATCAGCCCAATCCAGTGGCCATGCTGGCTGGGGCTGATGGGAGTTGTAGTTCAAAAAAATATATTTTCCAAGCTCTGCCCTTAATGTTCTGTCCCTGTTAAAGAGGGGAGGTTTCTCAGGTAAGGGATGTAATTTTCTGGTTTTAATTCTTTTTATCTGTTGTATTTTATCTATGAGACTTCTTTTTTTTGCAAAAAGTTCATTATTATTTTAGTGACACTGCAGTTTCTTTGCAGGCAACCGGTCCCAGTTTCACTCTGTGGCATGTCCAAGCAGGGCTGAGAAATATCCTGTCTTAAATCTGGGGAGCTGTTGCTAGTCAGTGTAGGCCAGGGCTGGCTAACCTGTGGCCCTCCAAATGTTGCTGGAGCTGCCCCAGCCAGCATGCCCAGTGGTCAGGGATGCTAAGAATTGTAGTCCAGCAATATCTGCAGGACCACAGCCTTGGTATAGATAATGCTTCTGTAGAGAGACCAATGGTCTGACTCAGTGTAAGACAGTTTTCTATGTTCCTATAACAGCACGGAGCGGAGTACTTTTCAGAGTTAGTGTCAGGCAGACTATCCATTCCAGGGAGATGGGATTTATTATTATTTAAAACAGCTGAACAAGATACGTATGGTGTCTGTCTGCCTTCAGCAATAGCTTTTTGTCGTTTGTTTTGTTTTTTGCTTCCACTCCTCCTTTATTCCCACGTGTCTGCGGTTGCTCTTGCTTTTACCACAACAGGTAGTTAATTGGATTACAGGACAGCTGGATTCCCTGGAGTCCAGCAGCAGGGTAACCAACAGGTCTCTCCTTTTGCTCCCCTTTTTTCTATGGCTTCATCTGACATTCCCTTCCCCCTGGACTGACTGAAACGAAAAAGCCCTCACCAGATGGCTCGTGATATTTCAAAAGAGTTGTCACAGTAGCTGACAAATGGCTCTGCAACTTGCACAAGGCCATTAAAAAAAAAAGAGGGCGCACAGAGATTGAATCTTTATGGGGGAAAATCCTTCATGCGAAAGCAACGGGGTTTACGTGCCGAAATGTTTTCCCATTAATTGACAGTGTTGCAAATATAACAGTCCTGTGAGCATCATACTTGAATAGCAAACAGCAGAGATCTGCCAAGTTAGAAAAGACTGAAATCTCCCCCCAATCTAGAGAGAACGATGACAAGGAGGATAAGCAGGTGTCTTGCAAATGAATCTTCCTCCCTTGAGTGTAAAATGGAGGGCTATCATCTGTGCGCTAGGCTCCTGCATTTTATGAGCACCACCCAATAGATCAGGAGTAGGTGACCTGTGCCCTCCAGATAATACAAGAAGAGCTCTGCTGGATCAGCCCATCATAGTCTAGCATCCTGTTCCAACATTGACCAACCAGATGGTGGTGGGAAGCCCACAAGCAAGATCTGAGTGCAACAGTGCTCTTTTCCCTTGGGGTTCCCAACAGGTAGAACATAGCCATAGTGGCACCAGGAGCCACTGAGAGCCATATCCTCCATCATAGGCTCCTCATTATCCTCCATTATGTTGAACTCTAACTGCCATGATTCTTGACCATTGGCCACACTGGCAAGGGCTGAGGAGAGCTGAAGTCCCACAACATCTGGAAAGCCACAGGTTCCCCATCTCTTTCATAGGTTACCAGTAGTCAGTTCTAGGAATGGACAAACATTTCCTGTCTGTGTCGTTTTCTCATGTGTTCACTCATAAGTTTATTCCTTCTCATTTCTGCATTAATATGCAGTTTTTGTGAAAAGAAAACCTTTTTAAAAATTGCATTTAAATATATGTTTCTGTCAGAACAGGGGTTTCGAAATACATTTTATCTCAAAATAAGCATTGCTAAACCTGTTTTGATTTTTTCTCCCAGTCAATAACTCCACTGGGACATTTTCCAAATAAGAATTTTGGGTTCAGTTTCTTAGTAACTCCACCAGATATGTGCTTGTGTTAGGTAGGTGACAGAGGGCAATATAATCAGTTCAAGTGCTATGTCACCCCTGTCACATTCCTGATGAAAATACTGTCCTTAAGTCATGCTTTTTCAATTAAAGATAAAATAAATTGCACTGGAAAATTCTCAAAGAGGAGGGGAAGTTTCAGTGAAATTCTTATGGAATGAGGGTTTTTGTTGTTGTGTTTACCATACTTTCAGGCTGAATATGAGGAAGGAAAACCAAAATGTTAGAAAAATAAGTGTTTATTTGTAATCTAGGCCCAATGCGTTTCAGCCTGTGTATATATATATAGGTTTTCCTTCCTCATATTCCCCTGGTTTTATATGCTAGCCACTTTCTGGTGTTGTTTTACATACTTTCAGGGTGGCCAAGGGGTTTTGAAAGTGTACTTGCTTTAATTCTATAAATCATATCTCCAGTACTGTGCACTCTTCAACCCTCCTCGGTGCCCACACTGCTGAAGACAATCCTTGGCCGGGCTGGGCTTTCCTGTTAGGATGGGAACCCATGGAGATTCCCTGCCACAACCCTGAAAAAGCTGTTCATTGTCTTTTTTAAAGCAAAGTGAAGTCCCTACTTTTAAACAAAAATCAGTGAAAATATTATTAGAGGTAAAAAGGAAGGACATAGATATGGACTTCCCTTAAAATTAAATCAGCAAATGCACTGATTTCAGGCATTCAATAGCTAATCTCCCATATATCTTGCATTTCAGTTAAAGGTTGGGGGAGGCGTCATGAGGTCTCTCTTGTGGCTTTTTCAGATTGGGAAGCAGGGGCCGCTGGGGCCCCCTGCAGAATCCCAGAGAAATGTTTGATAGAAAAAAAAGACACATTGGCCACTGCACAATGATAAAATAAGCTCAACCTAGTACCCCCAATATTTTATAGTATTCTGAGAATGAGGTAGAGAAATAGAAGCATTTTCACAGGGGAAGCAAACCTTTGAGAAACTGGAGGACAGGTTTCAGCACAGCACTAGTTTAGTTATCAGATTACCAATGGTGGTTCAGGGTCAGTGCACTGCAGAAACAGAAATTACCTATAGATTGCTACAATTTGACAGGGTGCCCCTTTTTTAATCCAGGTGTTCGTGCTAAAGCAGGATCTACAGTCACATCTGACTTCACTCACTGCTGTGCAGTGGTTTGGGGAAAACTTTACTACTTCTCTGAGTTGTGAAAAATGTCAACAAAGAACTATATACAGTATCTTTTGGGTCAGGGGAATAAAAGGCCATTATTATTTTTGGAGAGGTGGAAAGAATGAATAGGTGCCGAGTTCTGCAACCTTAAATTGCTCCTTGCCATGGCTGAAAGGACAGTGCATTATAATAGTGCGCCATCTGTGACTTTGAGATAAAATTCCCATTATGAGCTCTTTCTCAGTCTCTAAACATGCCTGCACTCATGGACTGGAGCAGCACAATAATAATAATAAAATAACCTAGGAGTAATGCCCTTCTTTTTTTCAAGTTGCTGGCATTTTTTTTGTCCTTGTGTCAAATAATTTCTACCACGAGATGTTAAAATGTGTTCTCTGTATGTTGGTTTTCATTTGATTTTTATATACTAACAGGTGATTAGAGCTTGTGGTATGTGGTAGCTTTGAAAATGTGCACATAAAATATAACCTTTTTTATTGTTATGCACACATCATACAAAAAAATAATGTTAAAGAAGTCCATCTTTCATCAGAGCATTGTGTACAGAGCAAATAGGTATATATTATACTGTATCTTATTATTCCATAACCTAATAAATATTCACCGTCGTTCAATGAATCTGTTCATTTGTCCAGTTTTTTCTGTCTTAGAATATGTTAATTTCAGCAATAGTACTATATTCCAGATTCTGTCAAACCTGTTCAAATTGGCAGTGCCATATTATTCTTCCAGGCTTTGTTGTTATGTGCCTTCTATGGCGACCCTATGAAACAGCGACCTCCTAGAGCATCTGTCGTGAACCACCCTGTTCGAATCTTGTAAGTTCAGGTTTGTGGCTTCCTTTATGGAATCAATCTACCTCTTGTTTGGTCTTCTTCTTTTTCTACTCCCTTCTGTTTTTCTCAGCATTATGGTCTTTTCTAGTGAATCATGTCTTCTCATTATGCGTCCAAAGTATGATAACCTCAGTTTCATCATTTTAGCTTCTAGTGATAGTTCTGGTTTAATTTGTTCTAACACCCAATTATTTGTCCTTTTCACAGTCCATGGTATGCACAAGGCTCTCCTCCAACACCACATTTCAAATGAGTTGATTTTTCTCTTATCTGCTTTTTTCACTGTCTAACTTTCACATCCGTACATAGAGATCAGGAATACCATGGTCTGAATGATCCTGACTTTAGTGTTCAGTGATACATCTTTGCATTTGAGGACCTTTTCTAGTTCTCTCATAGCTGCCCCCCCCAGTCCTAGCCTACTTCTGATTTCTTGACTATTGTCTCCATTTTGGTTAATGACTGTGCCAAGGTATTGATAATCCTTGATAATCCTCCAGGCTCTAGCAATTGTTAACTTTGATTTTTGGGTCATTTGATAATAAATACATATATCAAGAATAAATATCTGAAGTAGATATGTATACTATTGCACTATAAGTTAACTATGTAGTGAATTCTGAATGAGTGCCTGGGCATCACCTCCTGCACAGCAGGTGACATGTGTACTCCCCCCCCCCATTTTTCACATTTTGCATATGTTATTTGGGGAAGGGATTATTTAACACCCACCTGCACTTATTGTGTAGTAGTATTTGCAGAAAATAACTTCTATGGAGTATTTGATCTCAGACAAACCCACCACAGGAAAGATAGTTCTTGGTTGTTAGGTTAAAAAGGGCCAATCATGGAGATTCCAAGAACTACTAGAATATAAGACAGAAGCAGGAAAAGTGCACTAAAGTGCTCTATCAATCACAGCTTTGAATTCACTCATTAGCTAAAAACACTGACAAGCTGGAGCAGCCAAGATGGCTCATTTCACAAAAATAACTTAGAAGGGTACCTGCACATATTGCTTCTTAACTTTTTTTCTCAAAGGACTCAAGAGTTGCTTTTAAAAACATGAAAGCTCAAAGTCTGGGGTCCCTACCTGGGGGCACCAGTGATGGCTTTCATGTGTGTCATGGCTCCTGTGGATGCTGGGTTGGTGACCCCTGACTTAGGTCTTTCCCTCCTAATAGACTTAGGCCCAACCATACATATCTTTCATCCAGGCCTGTACACAGCCCAAGCAATGAGAACTCTGAGCCGATTTTGTGACATAGAAATGCTGTTAAAGTATGAGTGGATCTTTCTATTCTTGTACACACCTACAAGGGGAAGAAACAGACCTGATGAGCTGTTCACATACTTTATCACTCTGTTCTTTGCCTCTCCTCTCCTTCCAAGATGTCATATATTGATCTAATTCAAGGTTGGTTTTATGACACTGAGCATCTGGTAGGGCAGGTTTTGATAATCACCTACTGCTGCTACTGTGTCTCTGGTTCAGGTTTATTATTTCATTGTTAGAGCCTGATATCCAGAATTGTGCCTTATGATCAAGTCACTCTTGTTTCCTTGGCTTTCTTAATTTGGCCTCGTATGGTCTCTCATAGTTTTTCTCTTTTGCAACTCCCTAGTGCTACGAAACGCTCCAGGCTGGCTATTACAGTTCTCAGCATAGCATGGCTGCGTAGGAATAAACATGGAGGTCAGGCTTCCACCCCTTATTGTGTCAGAAGTGCCCTCTTTCTGCAAGAATACTATGTCTTGAAGCATCTTAATCCAGTTCGAATATAGAGGTGCTGATGGCTATTGAGGAGAGGGTGAAATAGGAGAAGTATTATAGACATTGCTAAATGGTCATGTAACTGGCCTAAAATTAGTAAAACGTAATAATGAAATCAAATGCATAATTTCTCTAGACCCTGGTATGGACAAAAAGTTCATCAGCCACTACATCTCCCATGAATAAGTTTCCCTTGTGTTACTCAATTTCACATGAGTAGACCATTCCCAGAAGCAGATATGTACATCAGCCTTTACCAACCTGGTGCCCTCCTGATGTTGTTGGACTACAGTTGCCATCAGCCCCAGCCAGCAGTCTGAAGGACACCAGGTTGGTGAAGGCTGGTTTGTGCACATTGGAGCCAGTTCTCCAAATGTCTTGGTTTACATGTCAGGATAAAGTTTTTATCTAGTCTGCACTCTTATTACAGTATCTGCAACCCAAGTGACCACTTTGGTGGATGCAAGGGACGGCATCAAAGAGAGGAGTGCTATATAAATATTCAAAGCAGAACCTCCATCCGTGCAAATAAAGTGGCAAAGGATATGCTTTTTGAGGTCATGCTGAAGTACTGTGTACACTCTGCATGTGCACACCGCTTATATCCACATATGCCAGTGGTAACCAATTGGTAACCTCAAGATGTTGCAAATTCCAGCTCCCCACAATCTCTGACCGTTGACCATGCTGACTGGGGCTGATAGGAGTTGTAGTCCAACAACATCTGGAGGGCACCAGGTTGGTGAAGGCTGGCATACATATCTGCTTCTGGGAGTGGTCTACTCATGTGGAACCAAGTAACACTAGGGGAACTAATTCATGGGAGGTGAAGTGGCTGATGAACTGTCCATATGCTTTAGTGCAGCCTTCCACAACCAGATGTTGTTGGATTCCAACTCCCATCAGCCCCACCCAGAATGGCCAATCATCAGGGATGATGGGAACTGTAGTACAGCAACATATGGAGGGCACCAGATTGGGGAAGGCTGCTTTAGTGATAAGATGTTATATGGATGTGTGGGCTAAAATAGGGGCAGAACCTGGATACCAAAGGGCAAGGGGAGACAGAGAAGTACAGAGTATACTCTTATATCTGAGGCAAATGCAGCAAGAGGCACCTCAGACCTTGTGGAGCTGTTTATATGAACCTGGTGACTACATTCTTGCAGGATATGGTTGTTGTGGAGACCAAAAACTGAATTATTTTGCTATAGTAATTGCATTCCTCCTTATGCCGTAATTACATGTCCTGTTGTGAGACAGTTTCAAATGAACTGAAGAGTGGAATGTCCTGATCTCAATCCACAGCTACAAATAATTTTTTTTATCTCTGACCCTGTTCATGGAATTGCAAAAATAAAACAAAATAAAAATCTTTATTAAGGGGTGTGTGGGTGGAAATAACTAAATGTGTGCATTCAGTATTATAAAATGTTGTCACTAAATGTTAATATGTATTTATAAATAATATTTGGGGAGATATCAGTCTTCTGGAAAGAGTTTCCATGTGGTCATGAGATCTCCTTATTTTGAAGTGTGATGGTTTTGGCGTTATAATGCATGTTTGTTCCACATGGGTAAGTCATGATCAAGGTGCACCAGAGTCAAAGTGGGAGCACTGTGTGAACAAAATGTCTGGTATTCATTGCACATACCAATTAGCAAGGCAGAGGAAGATATTGCCACTGAGATGGCTAAGTGAACACATTGAAAGAGGGGGTGAAACAACTTGGTACAATCCTGGGAAATGAGCGAAGTGATGTAACATATCCTTCAAAATTGTGTAGTCTGAACATATGGGGAGGAGGCCACAACACCATACCTTCCCCAAATATCTGTGTATTCAGTAGAAGCCCTGCAATGGTGGGCAGAAAAGGCAGGGCCTTGTCAGTGGTGGCCTAGTCTTTGTACATTTGGCCTTCTCTTTAGTTGCTTTTAAGCAGCCCTGAATAACCTTTTTATTACAATTGATAAATAAATAAATAAAAGTAATTAAATTGCTTTTAAATATTGATGCTGGTCTAAAGATGTAAAACTGCTATTGCTCTGTATGTTATCCATGCTGGTCTGGATTGGAATGTTTCTAATATTGCTGTCTTTTAGTGTGTATGCTTAAAAAAATGTTTCAGGGACAGGACTATAATGAGGCAAATAGCCAATTGTCTCCGGTAGTGGGTGTGAGAGGGAGTGGTGAACTGGTACCCCCACACTTACTTACCTCATTGTTGCATGCCTACCCCCCTGCAGGCCCTCCTGCCACCGCTGTCGGCTGTCCACCCCTCTGCCTGGCGAGGCTCTCCGCCGGCCCCTCCACCTCTTCCCTGCCTTGCTCTGAGTAAGAGCCAAAGGGGAAGGGGGTCCTTCCTCAGAGTCAGGCACGTTGGGTGAGGTGGCTGGGAGAGTCCCTGTGCCACTGCAGCAGCGGTGGCTAGAAATGATGTTTAATCTTAATTTACTAATTTGAAGTTTATAAACTTTTTTTCTCAGTTTAAACAGCCTTTCTAGTTGCTGTGGCAGTGGCAGCAGCGTAGTCACTCTCTTGGCTTCTTCACCCATAATGCCTCATTTTGAGGAACATGGAGAAAGGGGGAGGTCCCCCAGTGGTGCTGTTGCTATTGCGGTGGCAAAGCAACAACAAAGGAAAGATAAAGGAGGGGAGGAGTGGGGAGTGATGGTAGTGGAGCTGCTGCCTGCTCCAGGTGGCACAGTCTTTTGCACTGGCCCTCCCACTGGTCATGGTATTGCTTGAATTTGTTTTAAATCAAAGTATTACTGTGTTAATTTATATTAGTTGTCAAGAACATAAGCTGCTTTGTGGAGGCTATCTGTGTGTAAAAGTGGGGTATATTTAAATATGCAGTGCATACAACTGAACAGGTGGGGGAATATGTTTTACAGAGCAGGTGCCAGATGGAGGAGTGAGCGAGTGGAGGTGAGGTGTTAAGAGGACAGATTATGCGTAAGAACTTCCTGCAGTCAGTTATATGCACACAGGGCCCTGTTATGACCTTCCACTGAATGCATGGAGGCTGAGGAGGCAGGCAGGGAAAGCGATTGCAATCCCATCATCCCAATACGTGTTAAGCCTACATGACTTTGATGGTCTAAATGCTGCAGGGGCTTCTGTCAAATGAAGAAGAAGAAGAGAAGCCCAACATTAAGTGCAAGTCCTTTGTGTTTGTCAGCAGAGAAATCGTTACCTTCATGTGATGACTAGCGATGAGGTGGGGAGACCAAGCTGCATGGCGCAAGCCTGGCATCAAGGGTCAGCATGTTTAGGCTTCTTTCAAAGCTTCAAGCCCCAGCAGAGATCCACTGACAAGAGTCCTTTGGACTCGCTGTAGTGAGGAAGTCAAGTCACTGAGAAAAAGGGGGACCTATGGAGAGTGTCTTGGCCTAATGACACTCCAAAACCTTGTGCCAACACTAGTATGGCATGGAGAATTAGGAGAAGAATATGGCAGTGGTACATAAACTGATGTCCCACAATTGTGAGGAGGAAGAGGACAGAAGGAAAACCTTTAATGATGGTTTGGGAGGCAGGATGGGTTGAAGCAGAAGTTTGGAGGGTCCCTTTCATTAATCAGAGTGAGGCGGCCACCTTGAGCAGTGGATAGTAGGGGATGGACAGCAATAGGGCTGCCCGGCTATTCCCGTCCTCTTGAGCCAATGTTTGCTTCTCACTGGCTGGGTCTTCCCTAGCTGCCTACTACCAGCATGCTGGTAGGTGCCATTGGCCTGAACAAGTCTGGGACTTGTGGCCCAGGAGACATAGTTTGTGTGCCCATGTTGTTCTGTTCACACGACACATACTTGAGCATATCACTGCTCCATGGAAGCATTTGTTGGAGATGGCAGAGAGCAGGTAGCAGGCAGGGGGGTGAATGCATGGCAGAGAGGAGTTGGAGGATGGAGTTGCTCTGTGCCTCCTAAGCTAGCCCTTTTGCTCTTTGGGGAGGATGCCAGTAAAGGGTTGGACCCTTTAACACTTTTCCAAGCCAACCTTTCATGACTTCAGAATAAATGTACTAATTTATTTGAGTTTGTATGCTTTTGATAGGATTACAGCTCATTAGACTAATACCATAAAATCTGTTGGATCTAATTATTTACTATTGAGAAAGCTGTAGGTGGCCTGTAAGGAGCTCAATGAGATTTGATTTTTTTTTAATTAACACTTCGTTTCCACCTCGTTATAGGATTGATCTAGAGTAGACATCAAGAGAGGAAAATTCATGTGAATTTTTGTCTGTGTTCTTAGCAGATGCATCAGAATTGGCAAATGATTGTCAAACTCAGGGCCAGGCATGACTGGGACCTTGGGCACCAGCCTGCCCTGGGTCCACAGTGCCATTAAGGCCAAAAAACTCCACTCAATACAGGCAGCATGGGGCTTAAATAAGCCCCACCGCCCCACCTACCTGTCAAGTCAGTGCATCAGCGTGCATGCACACCATCACCCAAGATGGAGGCAGAGGTGTCAACTTCTTATGAATGCCCCCGCTGCCATCTTGAGTGATGGTAGACCTGTACATGCAATGCATGGGGCGTTTGCACTGATGTAACATGTAGGTGGGGTGGTTGGGTTTATTTAAGTCCCATGCCATCTGTATCACAGGTAGGGGTCCATGGGGGCTCCCACTTTGTGATCCATGGGAGCATTGTGTCATTGACTCCTTAACCAACCAACCAATCAATCATTTATTATGGTCAAAGACCAGTACTATAAAATATTAAAACTATAATATAAAACTATCAACATTATACAGAGAAAGAAACAGCTGCACATAAGACAATATGACTGTAATGGTGTTGAATAAATACCCCAGAGGACGAGAAGCATTCTTCTTCTTCTTCTTCTTCTGCTTCTGCTTCTGCTTCTTCTTCCATCATCACTCTCCAACTGTCTTGAGCCCTGCCAGGCAAGGGTGAGACAGAGGATGAAGACGTGGACTGGGATGAATCACTTGGGGAGGGGTCCAGCAGCGGAATGGACTTAGAGGGAGCCCCAACCCTTGCCATTAACACCACAGCCCCCGCAACTCCAGGCTCCCCTGCGGCAGCTCAACCTGACCTGTCAGGTGCTTCCCGGCTGGGTGCACCTCCACTTCTCATGCCTGAACTGACAGTTAACAGCCCCCCTCTGTTGGAGGGGGAAGACGAGAGACTGGCCAAGGCTCCACCTTTGCCCCGCACTTGAAGATGCTTGAGGTGGGAAATTCAACTGACCCAGCTAAGGAGGAGCCTTCCTTTGTGTGCGTGCTCCCAACCTACTTAAGCAGACTGGTGGGAGGGGATTAACAGTTGCTGAATCAACGTCTGGGAGTCGCAAAGTCATGCCTAGCTAGAGCTAGAGAGAAGGTGAGTTCCTAGAAAGGGTAGCTAGTTACATGAGGCCCTCTGCATTGCAGCTGTCTTATTACTTTAATAAAAAGAGAAAGCACCACAATCGAGTCTGAGACTCTCAGCTTTGGGCAGGACACCGACAGGTAACAGTTGATGCACAAAATCTTGCCACACTATATGTGACCTGCGGGTTCCGACTCCTGCAACCTGATGCTCCTGCACTCGACCAGGCACGCACTTCACTGTCCCACTCTAAGGAGAGGGCTCTCAGGGGCCCTTAGGCAGGGCCCAACCTGGCTGCCTGTTGGCGTTCTTTTTTAACATTTGAACATTTTTCAAGCCAGGTCTACACATGCTTGAGAAGAAGGTGGTGGAATTCTTAAATAGTAGACTTGCCTATATCACTTTAGTCTCCAGGTGGGAGATAACATTTGTGAATGTATCTCTATGTTGTTGTTATTTTAAAAAACTTCACACATCAGAGAGAGAAGTTCTAACCCATACTAGCTCCATACTATGTTAGCTTTCTAATTGCAGGGAGTTTTCATTTTTTATGTTAATGAGAGAAAAATGTGATCATCTTCCTGCAGACCAAAGTAATACTGTCTGTTTCACCACCTCAAACCTTGCCAGTTCATTCGGCTCCATATGTGTAGATCAGTCTCTGATTCATAGTCTTCAAGAAGCCTGCTAAAAGTTCTATATAGTTCAAGGATTAGGTCACTTACATATTGGCAAAAAGGAGGAAATGCATCAGCTAAAAAGGAGATAACATATTTATATTTGTATATTCTGATTTATATGTACAGATGCACATTCAGAAATAATTACTATAATTCCCAATATAAATACATTTCATCCTAACATGGAAGACCATGGCCTGGTGATCCATGTAGGGATGGGAGATAAATTCATTCAGTTCTCATTTTAATGCAAACCTACCTAATTTGCAGTTTCCAAGCCAATAAGCGAACCAAAGCATAGCTATCCTTCAAAATTCACATCTCAGATAAAACCAATACCGAATAAGCACTCATGGCAAACATATTCATTCAGCACTACATTAGTGAAAATGTGTGATATATTTGTTTTATTTTTTATGTATGATTCCATGTATATCCCTCCTTTCCCCCAAGGAGCTCAAGGTGGTGTACAAGCATAGTTCTCTCCCTCCAGATTTAATCCTCACGGTAGGTTAGGCTAAGAGACAGTTACGGGCCCACGGTTACCCAGTGAGCTTCATGGCCGAACAGGGATTTGAACCCTGGTCTCCCAGGTCCCAGTCCAACACTCTAACCCACTATACCACACTGGCTCTCATTTATTTGTTGTGTTTATATATCCCCTTTCTTCCAAGACACCCAAGGTGGTCTACACTTTTCAAATACTAAAAGAAACACGGGGCAAGATGTTCCAAGCAAGGCCTTTTATTGCGAGTCAGTGCTCTCAGGCAGTTGTTGAGGGCCAGCACATAGGGCACCGGGGATCTGCCACTGAGGAGCATCAGCCTCTTCTGCCAGCAGAGGGACCCATGGGAGGTTGGGCCTCCTTAGGTGGGTGAGTCCCATTGCATGTGGGAAGTGTCTGCCAGCTGCCGCCTTCATCTGGGAAGAGTAGGGCCCGTGGAGGCTGGTCCGTTAGGGCAAGTGCTTTCAGCCAGCCCCCCTGCCCTGCCTGTCTTTCTTCTTATTTGCAATCATTCCAAGGGGTGGCACTGTCTGTCAGCTTCCTTCTCCTTAGCCTCAGTGTGGCCCTAGAAAAATTAAGGAGGGGGGCAGAGCTAAAGTTAGTTGGTTCTTCCTGTCATTAGCTCTGGCTCTACCTCCTGTTGGTCTCCCTGCCTTCTACCCTCCAGCCACCACTGAATGGGGTACCAAAAGCATGTTCTTAAGGGTATCTGCCCACCCCAAACTTGGAATTGTCCCTGTTTCTTTGTCCAATTATTAATTTTGTCCTTGAATGTTTTGTAGCTGTTCAATTGTGTAATGTTAGGTGCCGGAATAATGGTCAAATCTCACTTTGAGCATTGACTGGAAGAGTTCAGAGGCAGAAGTTCACATATACTTCCATTGATGTGTGCATTTGTTTTAATAAGTTTTATCAGTGATCAGATATTTCTTTTAGAATTCTGAGAACTCTTGCTTTTTTCAAAAATGTAACCTTATCTGTAGAGATTCAGAGAACACTCTGGAAATATTTAATGTTTAACTTTTTAATGTTCCCAGAAATGTTATCTAAAGCCAAAATCAGCATGGGTATGCTTTGATAGCCATGGGTGCACTCTCTTAGAAGGAGCCTATAACACTAGGAAAAATGGATTGTCGGGATCAGTGGGTACCAAGCCCTGGGAACCAGCTTTTGTAGGCAAACAGTAGTTATCAACTTATGGTGGAATGCCAACCTTGCAAGGAAAAACACTGCCATTGGTCCTTATGTCCATCAGTTTGGGCCAGGAGACTTCCAAATAAAGTGGACATCCCTGGGATTCCAAAGAAGCAAGAGCTAGAGATAATACGCTTCCTGGAGTCGCAAGCCAACAGATTACTCAGTAGCAATAGGCCAAGTGTGGCCAGTTTCTGGATTTAGTACCAAGGCTTAACCTTAAAGCACACACAACAGTAAATATGAGGTAGCTTTATTAAAAATAACTAATTAAGAGCAACAGCATAAAAAGCACTAGAACACCCGTAAGAGATTTAGTTAGAAAACGCCATTAATAGTTATAATACTGTTAGGAATTATCAAACAAGATAAACAAAAAAGACTTATTGATTCTAATTAGGGATGGAAGAATCTGTTAGTTCTCTCAGTTTCTCATTTTTCCAATCTTAAATTTGGTTCTCCACATTTCTGCAGCAATTTACTTTTAAAAAAAATAATAATCGTCATGAGAATTCTCCAACATTTTAGTGAGAATTTCTCCTACTGAATGCATTTTTTGTATGCAGTTTTCACTAATGTGCACATTTGCAAGCAATTTCCCCTAATGCATTTTGTATGTTATTTTCACGAATATAACCATGTTTATGCACTCATTCCCCTGAAACATGCATTTTTGCCAGCATTACTTAGTTGGAGAACAGCATAGCAAAATTCAGAATGGTGTGAATTTTGAAGGAGGGTTGTGTTTTGGTTCCCATGTTATTTTGAAAACTGTAGATTTGATAAATTCAGCTTTACATGCAAACTGAATTAAATTTCTTCCCATCCCTAATCCTAATTCTATATATACCTACATAGCATAGAAACACTGATCTCACTAGGAACAGAAAAACCCATTACCCAGGCATCAGGGAAGATGTGGGGCACCAGAACAAAGGAGGGGCTAATTCTTACAGGAATAAGCATAGCAACGAAGGTAAAGCCTACGGGCCAATCAGAAGAGTTCCCTGATGGAACATTCCACTGCCTCCTAGCACCATGGCGTACGTGCTTTCCTACAGCTAACTAGCCCTCCCAGTTAGCAGTTTCCAGCTTTGACCTTGAACACCGTTCTCTGCAGATGACACAGATGTCTCCAGCAGGAGATCATGTCTCTGCTGATGAGAACAGGCTTATTCCCAGCAACAAGATCTTACCCACAATTCTACATTGCAAAGCCATTTTCTTTACAGGGGCTTCATGTTATTAATGTGGTGCATTAGAAGTTGTTGCTTCAGGCTGCTGCGAGGGATGAGGTACGTAGCCACAAGTTGTGAGGGCCAAAGATGAAGGTAGGATGGCATGGCATGAAGGTAGGATGGAAGGTAGATTAGCCATGGTGATAAATATTCCCTAGAACCCCCAGACATTCTTGCTGTGCTGTTGGCAATATGTAGGGCTGTTCATTCAGTCTGGGCAAATCCTGGATCCCAAACCGAAACAGGCCAATCCTGGATTTGTCTGGATTGGGTCAAGGCAGCCCTGGATTGCTCCAATTGGGTCCACCTGGAGCAATCCAGGGCTGTCAAAAATGGGGGAGGTTGGGTGACGAGGAGAGGGAGACACAATTAAAATTACTGGAGTTCCCTGGGAAGAGGGATTGATTGTTATACCATTCTGTGAACAGGGTAAAGAAAGACCGGGGAAGGAACTGGCAATCCCACCCCATATATACGGTCTGCCTAGTAAACGTCACAAGACGTCATCCTAAGAGTCGGAAACGACTCGCGCTATAAGTGCGGGAACACCTTTACCTTTTTTAAACAATTCTCAGCAGCCTTAACAAAGTACACTTCCCAGTATTTTGGGGAGGAAGCCATGAATGTTAAAAGTGGTATCATAGTGCTTTAGGAGTCATAAGTTGAGTCTTGTTGGAGCTCGTAGGACCAGACCTTTACCTGGTTGATCTCCCAGTTTGAGAATTGATTGGCTTTGGCTGAGGATTAGGGTTTGCACCTGGAGATGGTTCCTGTCTCTTCAAAAAACAAAAACAAAAACACCCTTCTGGCACCCAGACAGCAAGATGCTACTACACTTCTTGTCTTGATAGCCCACCACTCCCAGTCCCCTGCCCACTCCTACCTGTTGTAAAGCAAAACTAGAACCCTGCTTGTTACAGCCGGTAGAGAAGGAGGCAACTGCTGCATCCTCTGTCTCTTACAGCCTAACTTTATATTACATTAATTATGAGATATATTTTTAAAAAACTATTAAATATCAGGTGTAGTCAGTGTGTGTGTGTGTTATCAGCACCGCAATGAGCAGGGAGGGTTTTTTTTTTTTTTTTAAAGCATTCCCTCCTCAACCGCAATCTCGGTAAAAATCACGCCCAGCACAGCAATTATCATTAGGACAAAACTGCCACCAGTTGTTTAACTGAGATCACGGGGGGGGGGGAGCTGGAGGGCTTAAGCATCCCCTGCTGGTGTGTTGCAGTGCTGATGACAACCCCCCTCAACCACCTGGTATTTCATTCTTTTTTAAAACCACAGCATGGCAGCTAATCATGTCATTCACGTAACATGCAGTTAGGCCGTAAGAGTCTGAAACAGTCACCATCTTCTGGTGGAGATCTGGCAACCCTACCAGGAAAGGGATATACGTGTGTCTATGTTGCCTGGCTGATGACTGAATTAGCCTCGGAAGTATCCCCGGTTGTCCAAGGGAGTTCTTGTACAAATCCTCCCAGTTTTGTTTGCTGAGCAGGCGATGTAAAAAGGGTTAGGCTCCGTCAAAGCGTTACGGCTTCACGACAGGAGTCTCTCTGCATTTTCTGCATTGTTAACATTCAACTATATAGATGAAAGGCCTCCCCAAGGCCTACACTTTCAATTATATTCAAGCCAGAGTATTTTAATTAAAAAAAGATTGAGGGGAAGCCAGTCCCTAAGCCATGCAATGGAAAAATTACTGCTTGTGGGAGAGCAACAGAAATGCTCCATTTCATTATTGCTATCAAGTTGTTCTCCCAGATAGTTCCAAGCCCCATCACTCAGATTACACAGTGGAATAGTGTCTGGCAGTTCCTTAACGCCGTGAGAATGAAGCAGAGCTGCAACGTGTGACCATTATGAAACCTAATTGTTCATACTTCATGGGCCCTTTGTACCCATCCATTTTTATAATGGTGGAATAAGAACATGAGAAACGCCCTGCAGTCCACTTTCTCACCGTAGCCAATTGTGTGTGTGTGTGGGGGGGAGATGCAGGGACACAGGATGATGCCTTATACTGGGTCAGGCCATTGCCCCATTTATCTCAGTATTGTCTTCTCTGACTGGCAGTGGTTAGGAACATAGGAAGCTGCCTTATATCAAGTCGGGCCGTTGGTCCATCCAGCCCAGCATAGTCTACACTGACTGGCAGCTGCTCTCCGGGGTTTCAGACAGGGAGTCTTTTTCAACCCTCCATAGAGATGCCAGGGATTGAACCTGGGACCTTCTACACTCAAAGCAGATGCTCAGCCACTGAGCTATGGTCTTTCTCTTTCTTCAAGGTTTTAGAGAGGGGTCTTCTGAAGCCCTACCTGGAGATGTAGGGGATTAAGCTGGGAGCCTTCTACATGGAAAGTGTGTGCTCAGCCATTAAGCTGTACAGCTTCCTTTCCAAGAAACTTACACACAGAGCTCATAGGCAACAGTCTCCCTGTTATGTGACCTCAAGACCTTGTGTCCGGGGGGTGGTATGACCTCTGAACATGGAGGTTCCATTTAATTAGCATGGCTAATGGCTATTAATAGACTCTCTTCCATAGACTTGCTTAAACCTTTTCATAAAGTCACATCCGGTGTTCTGTTTTGAGTAATAGTCTCAGAACTACAGAGGTGAGACTCCAATGGTGCCTTAGATAGCTCCATGGAGGGCTTCATAAAAGCAGAGCTCAGATGTTGCTTCAGTGGCTATCATCCCCTGACTGAGCTTTAAAAAGGAGTTGCATCTCTGTCTCAGGTGTGGAGAACCTTTGGTCCTCCGGATGTTGCTGAAGTACAACTTCCACCATCCCTGGCCATTGGCGGTGCTTGCTAGGGCTGATGGAAGTTGTAGTTCAGCAACATTTGGAAGGCCAACAGTTTTCCTCTCCTTCTCTACCTCATTTGCTAGCTCTGCCTTCCATGAGACATGAGCAGAGCCTCTTCATTAAAAGGAACATATACTGTTTTAGCAGATGTTGACTTGGACAGAGCAGGGGAGACTGGTACCACTAGGGATTCTGAGCTAGAGTCTTCTGAGTCAAAGGAGGGTAATGTGATGTCCACTGGCTGGAAAAGTACTGGCACATCAGTACTCTTGCACAACTGCTTTTGGTTGGTCATGCACCTCTGGGGTTGATTCTGGGGGTAATTTTCTCCTTCCTTCCCTCAAAATCCCTGGCCTCATCTCCTGAAGGAGGGGAGTCTAATATTAGGGCCATGATGTTAGGTGGGACCTCCAGTAAAATGCTGCAGTGTGGGATGGGCCAACCAGCCATGCTGTCCTCTGTGATACTCCTTTCCATGCCCTTTTCCAGGAGTGTAGTAACCTGGGGTTGTGGGGGGTCATAGACCCCTTGCTTTTTTGGGAGCAGGGTCCCAGCCAGGTCCCTATATATGAGCTAATAATCATGAAAAGGGAGCATGTTACCCACTGAGAAGAGTCCTTGTCCTTTCATGCTGCTTGGAGCCAATCAGTGTGAAAGGAGGTGAGTCAGCCTCTGAGAAGACTCTTCTCAGTAGCTAACACACAGCCTCCCCTTTCATGATGACTGGCTCTTAGCGATGTCTATTGTAGTGGAGTGTGGACTTGGAGATGACACAGAGAACAAGGGAGGCAAAGGAAAGTGGAAAGGGGGTATAGCTGTGACTATCATGAAGGGACCCTGGCACTTCTGAATTTGCCACTACACCAGTGCCCTTTTCCACCACATTTTCCATGTCCCCAACACAACAGTCAGTCAGCATTCCATGGCCTCTGAACATGCTCATTCCTCATTGGCCTTAAGAAGCACATATTTTTGTACACCTTCAAACTTTGAGGTTCCCCTGAGTCTGCTGTTACCTCACTCTTGTGCTTGGGTGATGCTGTTCTAGTTCCATAAGCAACAGCTTTCATGCCTGAACATTGGGGGGGGGGAATGGAATGTTATAAACTTTGGCCACTACCATATTTTGAGCTAATCAATTGTGTGTAATCTCTATGCTCCAGCCAGAGGGAGCAGGTTCAAATGTCCAGGGATTATCTCCTTTTTGCCAGTGCTTACTGGTTTAAGCCACTAGTGAAATTTGCATCACTGGGTGCATAGCAGATGCTTTCCGCTACCATACCTGAACAACAATGTGCAATACATTTATTAAAATACAGAAAGGAGATTTCCTCTTCTGCCAGGCATTTTAGCATGTGTTTTTAAATTGCTTTTTAAAAATGTGTTTTTTAAATTTGTATATTTGTTTTTAATGTTTTCATTGTTGTAAGCCACCCAGACAGCTTTGGCTATGGGGCAGTAAATAAATAAATAAATGAAAGAAAGAAAGAAAGAAAGAAAGAAAGAAAGAAAGAAAGAAAGAAAGAAAGAAAGAAAAAGATAACATGAGATTTGCAGCGCCTGCTCTGTGAATTGGACCATTTTCTATTTTTTGCAATTACTTGCATGGAATCTCATCTGTCATTCTGGTGCTTTGCCCAGGTGGAGAGATATTTTGGAATTCTTGGTGTCAGTTTGCAGACTTGGTTACCTCGCTCTTCACCCCTGACTCTAGATCAGCCTTTCCCAACCAGTGTGCCTCCAGATGTTGTTGGTCCACAATTCCCATCTTTCCTGACCATTGGCAATGCTGGCTGAGGCTGATGGGAGTTGTGGTCCAACAACATCTGGAGGCACACTGGTTGGGAAAGGCTGGTCTAGATCATGTATGAATGTCAAACAGCAGTGGTCATCACAGGGCCCAGCACTAAATGGTGCTGAATCCCTGAAACTGCAGCCATATACTTCCGTTTTTATTACTGTTAGGAGGCTGTACACTGTGGTCACTTCCTGCCCCCCCTCCCAAGTAGCTGATGTCCCCATAGGAGCATCAGTGGTGACCAGGGAGTTTCTCTTTTACCTCCTACCTTGCAGTGCCTCCCCATCTTTTCTCAGGTAGCAGCGGGTATGCAATTCCTTGGCACTCCTCATGTGTTCTGAAAGGGTAACCCTGTTGAGCCCCAACTCCCCCAGGAGGAGCAGGGAGAGGAGTCGGTCGAGCCCCAGCTTCCCCAGATAGATCAGGGAGAGGAGCCAGAGGTGGATGAGGTTTTCGAGAGCATTGAGGGAGGGGGTGAAGTCGACAGCCCACCAGTTCCCATGGACAGTCCTCCTGTCAACGCAGAGCTTGCTCCACCTACAAGCGCCCCAACAGAGCCGTTGGGGGACGACCTTATGCATGCGCCAACTCCAACCCTCCAAGACTCCCCGCCTGGCACTTCAAATGCTTCCCCATCCCCTGTAGGCACCTAGCGAGCCTGCACTTTCAGATGAGCTGGTGGAGGCTCACCCCCCCCCGCACTGTGCGAGACGCCACAAGAAGTGGGTTGGTGAGAAGGTGGAACTTCAAAGGAGTCAGTGATTACGGGCGAAGACCTTTCCTATTTAAGGCGGCACCCCTCTGATTGGGGTGCTGAGTCAACTTACTCCACACGCTGCAGAGCATGCTTAAGTAGTCTAGTTAGGGTCAGTAGTGAGTCAGCATAGAGAGGTCTATGAAGCGCACTGTTTTCGATGTAACCCTTACTCTAATAAAGCAAGAATTAATTCCAGTCTTGCCTCCATTTCGTCTCTCGGACTCTGGGCAGGACAAACCCTTTGTAGCATGGAGCTGTGCATGCTGACCCCATCCCTCCATCGCTGACCTTACCACATTCAGCGGCAAGTTCTGAAAGGGGTTTGTAAACACATTTGCTTACAACCCCCCAGCAATCGGGAACATGCTATGCAGAGATAAACCTGCAGTTACCACTGAGTGTAGGCTGCTAAACAGGAATCTGCAGCCAGTCATAGCTCCCTAATGAGGGGATCTCCATAAGGTCACAGCAGAGGCTCTCCATGGTTTCAGGCAGAGGTCTCTCCCAGCCCTACCTGGAGATGCCAGGGATTGAACCTGGGACCTTCTGCATGCAAAGTAGATGCTGTACCACTGAGCTATGGTTTAGTATTTTGCTGGGAACTTGATTGCATGGTCCTATATTGCAACATCTACATAATGCCATGGTTGTTAGTCTTACCATTGCCCCAGTATTGGCCTAATAAACTGGCATGCAGAGAGTAGATGGGACCAAGTAATGGGTGTTCATCTGATGTTTCAAACTGTGACTCTGCGTCATTCTTAAAGAGGTCTTTTTTATGCTTGAACACATCCTTTTCTCTTCAGGGTGTTGCTTTGCAGATTAGTTTAGTCCTGGATTTGGGAAGCTTCTCCATCCCTGTTTTCCACTAATCCAAAGTGATTGCTTATGAGCACCACTTATGTCTCCCAACAGATGTATAATTAGGGATTGCAGATTGATTTTCAAACTGGAAAGTGTTCAGCTTAATTAAAATATTCAGGTCAGCTATGTGCAAAAGAAATACTTTTTCCCCTCTCTGCCCCTCTGTTCGAGAATGGAGTGTAGAGGGACCATTATGTAGGAAGTCTTACGCTTTTGATGACAGCGACTCCTATGAAGGATAGGGCAGTCTATGGTGAAGGTACTGCCACTTCCTAGACTTGCACCAGCCTGGGAAAAAAGGGCACAGGGGCAGCTTGTTCTTTTTCTTTGCTGCTGCAGTCCCCTCCCCCCAATTTCTCTCTCATTGACTGCAAAGGGTGGGGGGGAATTAACTATGCCAGCTCCAGGGCTGGCATAGTTTTATAGCTGTTTTGCTGCATGTTGGTGGGAGAAGAGGACTTTGGATCAAATTGATCCAAGGCTTCCCCAGTTCACCTCTGATCCACCACCTTTTCCTTCCCTACCACCGTCAGGGCACCAACCGTGAAGTTTGCTGCTTCCACAACAAGGGGATCTCTGGTAAAGAACCGTTTTCTCCAACCATGGATCTTCCTATGCAACTGCAGAGAGGTAGTTCCACAGCATATTATGGCCCCTCAGCTGCCCTCCCTGGGAGTTTAGGATTGCTTCTGAGAAGGTTCTTCCAGCTTTTTGTCCATGACCAGCACCTTGTGAAGGAGAAGAAGCTGAGTAAGTGAGCTGGACACTAAGAAGCTCGCTTGGAAGAAAGGGTCTGGAGGAGACAGAGAGGCTTATTATAGCTGCATTTCCAACCCATTTTCTTCCTTGTCATTTGCTGGGTCATAGCTTCTGCTGTACTAGAGCTCTCTGCAGGGTCAGAGGAGGTCTCCCTAGGGTCAGGATCAGGCAAGATCCTGCCACAGTTATACCTTAGCATTTTCAAGCCTCTATCTCCACCTGACTTGAGCAGAAAATGCAAGTTGTGCTGAGGTGTGTAGTGCTTTTGCAATAGATTAACATTATCCCTGTTTAGTTAAAAAGCCTATCTCCCTAGAGACTGACATAAACATGTGTGAATTATGATTTTAAATGTGGAGCTTGTTGTGAAATCCCAGTAATTTGACCAGTATAGGCTGTTCTAGTGAAAGTGCCTTAATTCATTTGTGTCTGCAGTTCTCAAGATAAAGAAATGCTCAGTTTTTGTCTGCAAATTTTGTTTAATTGCATGTGGTTATTTAGAAATGGCCATTGACAATTGGAAATGTACTCTAGTGCACTAGAGTGGACATCTCCCATTAGTTTTGTTTCCTTTTAAAAAATAGCACATATTTCCACAGCCAGTCAACCTTCCCAGATCAATCATCTAGGGAAAGGATATTTATTTAAAACATGTATAACCCTGCCTACGTCTATCAGGCCCTCTTGGCAGCTTACAGACATTAAAATATTCTGACCATAAAAGCCAACTCATTGGTTAGAAATCTAATCAAAATATCTAAAAGAGTCAGCAGAGAATGCATCATCCATAAAATGCATACTTTAAAAAGTCTTTCTGTTATATTTTCATATACAGTTATGTTCCATCAGCACAAGAATTTCTCCTTGGCGCTACACTGAATACAAGCTATTGGGGTTTTCAGTCTGCTTAGTTGAATTGATCAGCAATTTAAAAGCTAGTTCAAGGTGATTTATCTACAATAAACTAGTAAGCATTGAACTAGACATTATGGGTGCAATAAAACATGGTTGCTCCTCTTCAAGGGTGGCTTTTGAAGAGCAGAAGAGAGGTGATTTTTGCCATTTCCTCCTTCCCACTGCAACTTTTTACACCCCCAAAATGTGTCCAGGGGGTTGGGGAACCTTCCAGAATAGCATGGGTGATGGTGATGGGACTGCACGAGGAACAGGAGAAAATCAGCCCCCTTTTCTTGCATTAGTGGATGACTCCATTGGATCAAAAGCCATTCTGCAAGAGGAACAGAATCATTTGATTTCACCCTGAGGGAATCATCATTGTAGGTTCACCAGCCATGTGTTCTATTTTCATAAGGACAGGGGTAAAAGGTATGTGCAGGGGAGAATCAGGAGGCAGAGGTGTGTGCTTAACACTTCCCCTACCCACTGATTGTCCTCTGCACATGCCTCGCAGCTGGCTTTCTCGCAGCTTGGTTGTGAGACTGGAAGAAGCCTGACTACACGGGGAAATGACCTAGGTGGTGGAAAGATTAAGAAGACCACACTGCTGATTCCACCCTGTAATGGGCCAGCCCAAATATTAGCTTAAAATGTGCATAAATTATTGCTGAAATAGTTTCCATTTGCTTATATTTGCTTATGATTGCTTAGCCTATAGCTTAGTGATACATAAGTTGCAAAACAGCCAAAGAGTAAGCAAAGTTTGTTTTACAAAATGGGCTTTTTCCTTTCTGAACAAAGCAACGTTTTACTATGAGGCAAAGTACAAAGCGATAATGAAGTCCAGGCAATCAGCCAACACTCTGGTTGTTTCAACAAGGAAACCCCTTATATGGTAACATTAAACAAACTAGTTGTTGATATAAATTACCCTAGGTGCACCTGGATAACAACTTGGAGAAGGTGGCATGTAGAGGCTCAGTGAAAAGGCGGCAACTCATAAGGCCACGGGAACATGTCCCCTCTTTAATACAAAAGTGTATAAAAGGCCAGGTGTTATAGCACTCATTGCCCTCTACTCTGACTAGAGTGGGGGTCAAAGAGAAAGCAGGAGAGCCATCCATCTATTCCAACCATGACATCTAATGGGTGATGTTTTATGACATGTATTTCCATGTATGTAACTTTGGCTCTGTAATATGACTTTGAGTTTAACTCAGTCTTTCATCTATTGTGACCTATTTTAACTATCCCTTATACTTTGATGTTAAATGGATATCCAGCAAATTCTTTCTTGCTGATATATATACTGTATTTCTATTTTTCTGTTTCTGCAGTGTGGGCTAAGGCCACCTAGAATGCATTTTATGGGTTGTAGTGTGCAAGATATGAGCATATATTATAAAGATTATTCTGCTGTCTGAAGTCTACCTCCTAAATAAAAAATTTCTGGTACCTCCCAAGAATTCTTGAGTGAGGTCTCTGCTATCCTCCACCTATATTGACGACTGCTGTTGATAACCTGTGAGCTTAGGTGAACTAACATTTGACATACAAGAACTCTAAGCAGGGAGAAAGCAAGAACCCCCAACTCTGTGCATTCACAAGAAGAGGGGCGGCCTCGCAGGTTTCACCCCCTGCAAATCCCCCTCCCCATCCTAGCACTGGTGTTTAATGCATTTTTTCCCCTGTCATGTTGGGGAAGAAAATGTTTGCTGATATGGTATCTAGTTCTGCCTTAAGGTGCTTGCCAGTTATGGAATTCTGTGTTTTACATGACATGCAATCCATATTTTCACCTCAAGTGGATGTCACAAATAATTTGACTGATTTGCATTCACATTTCACACATTGTCCTAGTTGGATTCTGAATTCAGATAACTGAAAATTTTGGACTTCTAGCAGGAAGAAGGATGATGCAGCAATGAAACTCTGTGGGTCTGATTCCTATGAAATCTAATACAGGATCGCTGTTTTAATTGGCTTGTACATTTATTTATTTATTATTTATTTATTACATTTAAATTGCTATGATGAAACCAGCTTGTTTGGCCAGGCAAAGAGGCTCTTACTTTACTGCAATGAGCTGTAAAATGGTCATTTCAATCTCCATTCTTAAATCAGAATATTTAAAAGGCATTTTAGAATGTCAAGTCTCCAAGAATGAGCCTTAAACAATATATGAGATAGCAGAGTGCTGTCTTTCACCATTTATTTCCCAATATCTGTCCCGCTGCCAGATGAATTCCTTTTTTTTTTTACTATTTATTCAAGCTCTTCTCTTGACACTTTTGTCAATATACTGATACTCTTTAAGAGACTTCTTTATTATTTTTCTTCGCTGTAAACTCAATTACCTTTTAAATTTTTAACTGGCACTAAAGCAGTACATGAAGCATGTCAATGAATACAAAGTAACTCTTTTCATGCCTTAATGGTTCTTCTGGAAGTCTGTGCAGATGCTGGAGCATCAACAATGACCTGTGCCTTACTGCTTTGTGACCACATAACTGTACCTTAAGGTATCCCCGCGGGACTATTTCCAGGATGAGTTGGCACCCACAATAGTAGCTCCAGAACTGATAATTTTGCGATTACATTTTATTATATGCAACAGAGCCCCCTGCTATCAAGCTACAGCCTCTAAGGTAACCATATATAAATAACTGTTACACTTCATTTTGCCTTTTTAAATGGCTTTTTAGATTATTTCTTGGGAAAACATGATTTTGAGTAGCTTTATAATTGCATGTCAGATCATGCCAAACAGATTCTGTTTTTGACTGGAATTAACTCACTCTTTTTCAAAAACGAGCTTGCATTTGGTTTTGGTTTTGGTTTTCCAGAGCAGGAATTGAACAGGATTTGTAGGGAACAAATAGGAGAGTAGGTCAGTAGTACAGATGTAAGAAGGGATCATTTTCCATTCTGCCCTGTGTTTGTCCCATGCAGCATTGTTTTCATTCTACTGTAGGTAACCTGCAAGAGAACCCCTGCAGCTATCCGCTGTTGTGAATTATGTAAATTAATTATATACAGTAATTATGTAATGTGTTTATTTATTTATTAAATTTATATCCCACCCTTCATCCCAGAAGGAACCCAGTGTGGGAAACAAAAACACTAAAAGCACTTTAAAACATCTTAAAAAACAGAAGACTCTAAAACAATTAAAACAAAACATCTTTAAAAACATCTTTTAAAAAAAGCTTTAAAAACACCTTTAAAAGCAATTCTAATATAGATGCTGACTGGGATAAGGTCTCTACTTAAAGTCTTGTTGAAAGAGAAAGGTCTTCAGTAGGCGCCAAAAAGGTATCAGAAATGGCATCTGTCTAATATTTAAGGGGAGGGTATTCCAATGTGTCAGTGCCACAACACTAAAGGTCTGCTTCCTGTGTTGTGCGGAATGGACCTCCTAATAAGATGGCATCTGCGCTTCCTGTTTTGTGTAGAATGGAGGCCCTCACCTACAGAGCGCAGTGACTGACTGTTATTACGTTATTCCACCCCATTCATGTCAATGCAAAGGAAGCACAATGCAAATATAGAAAAAGAAAAAGAAAAAAAGAAATCAATTGCATGCCATTGGACTGAAAGCAACAACAGTGAATACTGATTGTATTCACTGGATTGATTTCCATTCTGCACATGGGATGAATATGTGAACACCTGCACATTCTACTTCCATTTCCATCAGAACTCTTCAACATCCCTTTCCTTCACTAAAGAATCTTTGTATATGTCCACTTGTGTGCCTAATGAGGTAAAGAAGTAAGAATATAAGGAGAGCCCTGCAGGATCAGGCTAAAGACCCATCCAGGCTAGCATTTTGTGTGAATCCTACAAGCAGGACACGAGTGCAATAGGCCTCTCCTACTTATGATCCACAGGAACTGATATTCAGAGGCATCCTGTTCTGATGCCAGAGGTACTATACAGCCCTCATGACCATTACTCATTGATAGCCTTATCTACCATGAATTTGTCTAATCCACTTTTAAAGCTGTCTGACTTGGAAGCCATCACTACATCCCGTGGAAGCAAATTCCATAAATGAGATGGTGCTTAGGTGTCATACACGTGCATCTGCAAAAGAGTCATCCCTCTTCTTCCCTTCCCCGGTTCATACGTTCATCCTAGCCAGCACTGGAGCAATAGCATGATAACCTCCAGGATGAGGCAGGGCTTCCAAGCAAACATCTGTTTGTGTGTGATTTCTTCCTCCTTTTGAAGGGAATAAAGTTCACTGACGGAGCTGCTTCACAATCAACTATTTGTGTGGAGATCCTAGCTCATGTTGAAGTTTATGTTCCTATGGAAGGGAAGAGGCTTACTCCACTGGCTCTCAATCAATATATTCACTGGATCTTTATTCCTTCACTTCCCAAGTGATAACCAATCTGTGCACATAATTTTCTTTTGATTTTAAAAAATGCATACCTTTTGAGTTGTTGCTTAACTGTTCCCATTTCATAAATGCTATTTGCATTTTTGAAACATTTTTGAAATCTAGATGCAGGTTTGAAATAATTTTTGAGAATGGATAGATGAAATATAACAATAGACCAATCAGCCCCCTCTCCCCATTCCCTCTGCTATATTTTTTTCCATCTTCTTTCAGGGTGTCTTCTTCTCAGGCAAAAATCCTACAATTGACAAAATACACAGCTATGAACATCCTGTTCTTTCAAGTACAGATGGTTGCATGAGAAGCTGAACTTAGGTAGTTTTTACATTTTCTGTAACAGGATATGACTGTTCGTCAAGGTGATTCCCCTTGACATTGTTTGGCAAGTTTCTATATAATCAGAGTGATTCAACCAACAGGTTTCATTCCAGGATAGATGAATTCAGTGACTTATGGGACTAGGCATGGCTTATCCATGTGGTACATTCTGGAGCATCATTGTGGGCATGACCTCTGATCTTCTTGTTTTACTCATCGTCCATTCTGTTTTCTCATTTTTCATTTGTGTCTTTAACTTCCTATTGATTATAGGGCCAGAATCATGGTCCTACACTATGAGGGTGAGTTAGATGAATGAATCACATCCACTATTATAATGAGAGATCATGGGGGCAATCAATTCTACAGCTTTTAGTTAGAAAATTGTTCAACAGACTGATTTGAAACTTGGCAGTGTAGAAGAGGTAGGTTTGAGGATGGCCCATGGGGTAGAGAGCCAGAGTTCCTCATCAAACATATTATTTGTTCAAAATAAGCCATTTCTTATCCTCTCTACCCCAAATTTGGCATGGGCCATCCTACTTCTTCTACACTGCCAAGTTTCAAATTCACTAACAGGCAAAAACTCTTGTGGTTTAAGAATGTACCTATAGCCAACAGATATTTCTATCAAACTTTAAAAAGCAGGGAAATTGGACAGCTATAGTGAATGCACCAGGGGAGCAGGAGACCTGACCTCATCTCTGAGATATTGGACTGCCCTACAAATTGGTCAAACTGCAAACACCATTTGGGTTGGTCTTTCACAGTCCAATCCATTTCCTATGTAGCTTGGAAGAATTTGGTAACATGTGGCTCTGAGCATATGGTGAGTGGTGGCAATACCTGCCATCTCCAAACATGGAGAATTATATTTGTGTATGTTTGTTGGTGTTCTTACTTTGCTTCTTTCCTGTGTTACTAATGTTTCTACAGAGAATCTAAACTAGAAAATTATATTTCCCTCATTATTCACCCTAGAAATCTGTGTCAAATCTGTTTTTATTAATTTCAATGCCTTTTTATTGGTCACTGTCATATGATGGTGAAGACAGCCTTTTGTGTTTCAAACTGGAAGTATGCTCTATTTCTATTTTGGGTGCATTAACAATTGAATCTTCAATTGTAGTCTGATGTAAAATTAGACTAATTACAATATGTTACTACTTAAACAATGAACCTAGCTGTTGGGAAAAACAAACTTGGCCTGCCCAAGATGCAAATTTTCAACCTGCTATGCTTAAACCATTCCACTTAAGGAAAGGTGGGCATGGTCAACTAACAACACAGAGCACACCTAGAAGTTTGCTAAAATATATTTCACCTCCCACGGTTTTATCTTGTGCAAACTGAATCACTCCTCATGTCCATTGGAAACTATTCTGCAGAATAGTCAGTGCCATTATTCCACAATTGTTTTTGGAGTTTTTTTGCAGTGTTGCTGTACTTCACATATTCACAGAAACAGAAGCAAAAGAGAATGATTTAACTTCACTAAAATTGCAAAGTAAATCATACATATTTAAAGTGACTATCTGAACTATATCAACTGTCTTAATATTGTTCCTTCTTCCCTGCTAAAACAAGATCAGCACAGTACATGTCTTGTTTCTATTATTTGGGCTGATTGCAGATGTCGCCACCACTCACCATATGCTCAGAGGCACATGTTACCAAATTCTTCCAAGCTACACGGGAAGTGGATTGGACTGTGAAAGACCAACCCAAATTGTGCTTGCATTTTGACAAATTTGTAGGGCAGTGCAATATCTCAGAGAAGAGGTCAGGCCTCCTGCTCCCCTGGTGCATTCACTATAGCTGCCCAATTTCCCTGCTTTTTAAAGTTTGATAGAAATATCTGTGGGCTTTAGGTACATTCTTAAACCGCAAGGTTTTTTGCCTATTAGTGAATTTCCCTGCTTTTCAATCCGGGAGGTAAGAAATGGGATCCTATACAAGCTTGCTGAAAATGGATGGATCATCTGCATGCTTATTGAGTTCAGTGGGATTTACTCCCCTGCAATCATGCTTAGGATAGGTGAAACTGACCACAGGGGTTGGGGAGGGGAGGAGGAGGAAGAGGAGGGAGGAGAGGAAAGGCAGAGGGGAAGACTGGGATGGGAGCAGGCAGGAAGGGGAGGGGAGGAAAGGGACAGGTTTGATCATTTGCATGTTTATTGAGTTCAGTGGGATTTACTCCCATGCAATCATGCTTAGGATAGGTTAAACTGAACGGGGGGGAGGGAGGGCTGGAGTGTGCAAGGGAGGAGGAAGAACGAAGAGGGGGGGAGGAAGGGAGAGGAGAGGGGAAGGAGGGGAAAAGCAGGTCTGATCATTTGCATGCTTATTGAGTTCAATGGGATTTATTCCTCTGCAATCATAGTTAGGATAGGTAAAACTGACCATGGGGGAGGAGGAGGGGAAAGGGGAAGGAGCATATTGGAGGGGGCAAAGGAAGGGGGAGGGGAGGGCAAGTTTGATCATTTGCATGGTATTCATGCTTATTGAGTTCAATGGTATTCATGCTTATTGAGTTCAATGGTATTTACTTCTGTGCAATCATGCTTAAGATAGGTAAAACTGACCATGGGGAGGGGGAAGGGAAGGGGAGGAGGAGGAAGGGGAAGGAGGGGATTGGAAGGAGATGGGGAGGGAGGGGCAAAGGAAGGGTGAGGGAAGGGGCAAGAGGGAGGGGATAGGAGGGAGAAGGGAGGGTGGGTTTGATCTAGGGTTGCCAGGCTCAGGGTCTGAGAATGATTCTGTATCTTTAAAAGAGAAAATTCAGCCCAGTACATGTTTTCTTGCAACACCATAATGGGAAAAACCACAAGTTGAAATTCTCCCTTCCCCCTGCACATGATACAGAAGACCTCTTGGAGGCTGGGCCTGGCAACCCTAGTTTGATCATTTGCATACTTTTTGAGTTCAATGGGATTTATTTCTGTGCAATCATGTTTGAAAATGGAAATGGACTGCCTTCAAGTCAACCAAACTTTGAATAGGGTTTTCATGGTAAATGGTATTCAGAGGTGGTTTTACCATTGCCTTCCTCTGAGACTGAGAGGCAGTGACTGGCCCAAGGTCACCCAGTGAGCTTTATGGCTGTGTGGGGATTTGACCCTGGTCTCCCAGGTCCTAGTCCAACACTGACCTGGGGGAGGGGTGGGGAGGGGGAGGGAAGGAGATTGGCTTGCTGGGTACTTTTCTTTCCAAAAGGAAAACATTGTGAACAGTATCATTGCTTTTCAGCGTTTCCCTCACTTTTTTATTCTACAGCAGGCACATGTAGCCTCCCAGCCAAATTTAAACCAAAGCTGTCCCTGGCCACATCCACACCAGACCTTTATTTCATTTTGCACAGTCATGGGTTCTCTCAAAGAATCCTGGGACGTGTAGTTAGTGAAGGGTGCTGAGAGTTCCTAGGAGATGCCCTGATCCCCTCACAGACCTTCAATCAGAGTGGCTGACTGTTAACCATTCTGTCAGGGGAATAGGAGTCTCCTCTCAGCACCCTTCACAAATGACACTTCCCAGGATTCTCTGAGGGAAGCCATGACTGTTTCACGTGAAATCAAAGTCTGGTGTGGGTGTGGCCCCCTGATTAGCCAAGCCCAGCAGCTGTGAGGCTTTTAGAACACTGACAGTTGGTTCTTACTGAGCATGCCCCGCGTTATCATAGGCTTCCAGCCAAAATTTCTTAAATTAATTAAAAATCAGCCAGGCATTTTTTAACTTTTCAATTGCGGAAGATGAAGGTCAGAGTATGGGGCAAGGTCAGTATTAGGATTACAGGTACTCTGTGAATATGGCTGGTTTTTAATGAATTTCAACAGATTATGAGAACTCTCAGAGAAAAAAGTCCAAAAGGGCTCTGGGTTTTTTTCTCTCTTTTTAGAATTTGAACTCTCTATTCTCTCTGGCTGTTTTGTGTATCGCCATGAAAATTGACAGGGTTGTTAAGCAAGCGTTTCTGAGTTCAGGACTATAAGTTTTATAAGGTTTTGTTTTGAAATGAGCTTATGGGAAGCATCAGAATGGCATGGGGTTATTTTCAATTTAACATTGCAGAATGTGAAAAATTCACACTGGCTATAGTATACAGCCACTCTCGTGGCTGTCTAATCAGCATTTTATGTGGCCAGTGTTACTCAACAGGAATTCATAAGGGTGTCCCTCCTCTCATTCCAACCCTGTGTGAGATAAGGTGCAGTAGAGGGGGAGGGGCTAAATGAAACCCCTTGAGGCTGAGCTGTAGCATTTTGGCTGGACCCAATACCAGCACCAGCAACTTCCTACATGGGGAGTAAGGATGGTTGTTGAGAGTCAGAGAAATTTGGGGGTGGGTGGGGTGGGTGGAGGTGAGAAGGTTGTTCTCCCTCCTTTGAGGGAAAAGGGAAGAAGGAGGTGCTGAAGGACATTAGAGAGAAATATAATAGATTGTTATTTTTTTCAAAAAGTAAACTGAAGTGAATGTAACAGAAAGGATGCGAAAAATGGCAGATTGATGCGAGGGGTTAAAAAGCAAGTGTGAAAGGAGAAATTACAGGAGATGAGTAAAATAGAGAGGCAAGGGGGAAAGGGAAAATATCAAATAAAAAAACCCTGTACTTAGAACTTCTGGATTAACAGAGTCTTCCTAAAATGGGAACTGAGTCAGAATACCTCCACAGCAGAAATTCTACACTAAGCTACCATACAAGATTTTTGTTTCAGAATTACAAAAGTAGCAAAACCCCTATGTAGTTGATGTACAGAAGGAGTAAGAAGAAATGCTTTACCTGTGGCTATCCTTGACACAGCGGGGGGGGGCACTAGATGATTTTCAAAGTCCCTTCCAACTCTTCCCATTCTATGTGGATGGCATTGGTTGCCAGTTGGGTACTTGTAATGTGGAACTGTAGTTTCAGTTGCAGGATAGTTGCCCTTGCATAGACTCCATGTGCCTATTCCTGTGAACAGACAAATTGGGGACTAAAGCCCACCCCTCTGCCTCTGGCAGACATCCAACTCCAAAGGGCTTAGCCTCTAGTTTGAGTGAATAGCTTGCTTGCTGTTCTTCCCTGACCCATTGTGCTTTGCCTTGCTCCCAGGGCTTCCTCTCCCAAATTGGCAGGAGCTGGATCTGACATCCTTATTAAGCAGCTGCAGGCTACAATGTTGCAGCATCCGGCCACCCTAGAACCACATTTTATGCAGAGAACGGCATTGTCCTTGCTACCGGATAGCTTGCGACTTGAGAGAACAGAACAGGTCTTTTGCAAAAGCAATTTGCTGAATAGGTCTCAACAATCTCTGCATTTATCATGGAACTGTGCAAAGGCAGCAAGAAGGTTTACTTCGGAAGAATGAGGTCTCCAAAGAGGAACGTGGTGATCGGAGCTTGAGCATTCCACACTGAAGCCTCACATGTTATTGCAAACCACTTTCCCTTTCTTAATTCCACATTGTGTAGGAGTGTTTGTGTATTTGCTTTTTGGAGGGGGAAAGAAACTAATTACGTCTGCTGTCAATTGCTTCCCAATTAGTGGTGAGGAAAACCTTCTGAAACAATGGCTTGACCTACAAGCTGTGTCGATAGGGATTATTTCCTTCATTATGTGACATTGGCACAGAAATTGAAAGTGAAGGACGTTGGCCCAATAAACCATGTCTGCTATGGGGAGGGTTGTGTTGTTTAATGCTTGCAGCTTCAAGTGGCGCTCTTATTTACCAGCAATATAACTAAGGCAAACTACATGTGAACCATCCCAGCAATTAGCAATTGTATGGATGAATTTTAAAAAAGAAATTGCAGGTTCAATGGGTAGGTGGGTTGATAGGGAGTCTATTCTGGATCAGGACCTTGCCACGGGGGTTGGAAAGTTTTAGTCCTTTGCCCCCAGCATAATCCCAATCCAAGCCAGGGCTCCTGCACCTGCTATTGCATTGGAAATAAAACTCCCTCTGGAGTGAATGGGAGTGTTTTCCCCCAGTGCAAATTGCAGCTGTGGAAGGCCCAATCTGCATTGGAACCACAGCAAAGGGGGAGGGGGAATTGATCCTATGTCCCCATTCCAGTGTTGCAAATCTGACCTGGACCTCTGCACCTTCAATTAACTTTTAAAAAGGCCTTCATGCCGTTGCTAAGTGTATGTGTGGCATCTCATCTAGTTTAATCCTAAAACTCGAGGGATGAGCAGGCGAGAAGCGCTACCCAAAAAACTTCAGAAAAGCTTCACTGCAATAACTGATATCATCTTGCATTAAGTCTTTGGAAGACTTAATGACTTTTAACAATGTTAAAAGAATGTAACAACGCATTGTGTTTGGGACCTGGCTCACTTCTGGCATTGTAACCATATTAAGAGAAGGCTGCATAAATTGCTAAGGGGGTGACCTTTGCTGCCTTGGCCCACTTTCATTTCATCTTCATGTAAACAACAGAACTGGTTTATGTGTGAATGGGCCAGACTTGTGAATGTGCCAGCTTCTGGCCTGCAAGTGATTGAGTGGGAGAGTGAAAGGGGAGGACATAAAGCAGTAGCCAAGATGCAGAACAGCAAATGAAGATCAGAGGGGCCAGAAGCAAGTACATAGCTCAGGTCAGGTATTTTATTTTATTTTTTAAAGTATTTATATAGTGCCAGCAGGGCCGGCTCCAAAGGGTGGTCAGGTGGGGCCCCTTCCCTCCACTTCCACGATCTGCAGCAGGATCACTGCCGCGGATCGCACAGCGAGAGCTCCAGAGCCCCCGCCATTCCCTTGCTTCTTCAACCTACCTTTCTCAACTATTGTGCGGTTGCGTGGGCAGCACTGCCCTTAACCAAGATGTTCACCGAGTTTCCCTAAGGGGCTGAAGGCTCTGCTGCCATCTTGGCTGATGGCACGCATGCATGCTATGCGTGCGCATCCCTGCCATGAGCCAAGATAGTGGCAGAGCCTTCAGCCCCTTAGGGAAACCTCAGCCGCCATCTTGGTTAAGGGCAGCGCTGTGCATGCAGCCGCACAACAGCCAAGAAAAGTAGGTTGAAGAAGCAAGGGAATGGCAGGGACTCCAGAGCTCTCGCCATGCGATCCGCGGCAGTGATCCTGTCGTTAATCACAGAAGGAGAGTGCTGGGGCCCGGGGCAGATTTGTGCCCAAGAGCCCTGGCATGTCTGGGGCCAGCCCTTAGTGCCAGGGCTGGTCTTAGGGGTGGGCAAGTTGGGTGGTTGCCTGGAATGGAGCTGAAGGAGCACCAAGCTCAGTTTGGTGGCTGTGTTTTTTAATGTACTTGCTGCAGTGAGCTTGGGTGGTGAAAAAAAAGGTGTCCTCCTTTATGTCTGGGCTGCAATAGAGCTAAGAATGGTCAGATGGGCTTATGATTGGCCCAGGCTAAATAGCCCTGGTTACAGAGTTTGTTGTAAGGAGAGAAGGAACAGGGAAGGCTTTAAGGAGAGATCCTGTGGCAGAAGAGGCGGCCTGTTCTTGTCACAGAAAGAACTCCAGGCCCTCTGGGGAAAGAGTTAAAGTAGGAAGGGAGGGAGTGATTGCCATCTAAGATTTCCAGGCAAGATGCCACTTGAGTGTAATTTTCTGTGGCAGTTACCACAGGGAAAGGAAAGGGATAGAACGGCTGCAGTGGCAAAAGTCTCCCCAGTAGGGCCATACCACAGAGAAGGAAGAAGAACAGGAAGAGGAGGTGAGACACAACTTGGCAAGAGATAGGCTGCAAGCTGCAGTGGGTGAATATCCCCTTAATTCTGACCCCCACAACTGGAATTAAGCGGATTTTTCACTCACCCTAGCCTGCATCTTGTCACTTGCTCACAGTGTGGTGCCACCTCCTCTCATTCCTTCTCTTCAGTCTGGCCCTAGTCTGAGAGGGATTTTTTGCTGCAGCTGCCACTTTATCCTTCCACCTGGGGAGGGCCCCTTCTCTCCTGCCTCCTCCTCCTCTGTGATGCCGCTGGTGAGCAGGGCGGATTGGATCAGTAGGGGGCAAATCCCATCCCTAAACCTGATCCCTATTCCCTTATATCTATGAAAGAAAAAATGAAGCACGTCTATCATTTTGCTTGATCCCAGGGCAAGGAGGAGCCACAGGTGAGAATTCTCACATGTAATACATGCATACAAGAATTGCTGCCCTGAGCTCCTACTGGGAGGAAGGCAGGATATAAATCTAATAAATAAATAAATCTCACATATGGCCCCCAACTTTGTACACACATGCATGGGTCCTTGTAGGGGGCATCAGCAGGGCCCCCAATATCACACCTGCAATGGGCCCCATAAACCCTCTGGGTGGTCCTGCAAGGCGCTCTTCATTCAGGGTGCTATTTATCCTAGGGCTAGCCTTGCACAGTGCAGATGTGGTCTCAGTTGGGAGTGAGTTCCACAAGACTGGGCTCACAATACTGAATGCATGGTCAGGATCAAAAGGCAGCAGTGCACAGGAATGGAAAGAACAGGAGTCTCTAGGGCAGTTCAGTTCTACTCATTTCTGCTGCAATTTGTGATTAAAAAAAAAACTCTCATGAAAATTCACCAGCATATTAGTACAAATTTCTCCTAATAAACACACTTTTGTATGCAGTTTTGCCCAATATATTTATTTTTCCAACACAATTTTCCCCATATGCCATTATTGTATATTATTTTCAATTAACAACAACATTTTTGTCCCTCCCTTCCTCCCCATGAAGCCCAGGGCAGTGATAAAGTAATACAAACAACATATCTTTAAAACATCTTTAAGAAATTTGAATACAGATGCAGACTGGGAAAAAGGTCTCTACTTGAAAGGCTTATTGAAAGAGGAAGGTCTTCAGCAAGCCCTGAAAAGATAATAGAGGCAGCACCTATCAAATATTCATTAACAGGCAAAAAACCTTGCAGTTTAAGAACGTACCTATAGCCCACAGATATTTCCATCAAACTTTAAAAAGCAGGGAAATTAGGCAGCTATAGTGAATGCACCAGGGGAGCACAAGACCTGACCTCCTCTCTGAGATATTGTACTGCCCTACAAATTTGTCAAAATGCAAGCACAATTTGGGTTGGTCTTTCACAGTGCAATCCACTTCCTGTGTAGCTTGGAAGAATTTGATAACATGCCTCGGAGCATATGGTGAGTGGTGGCAACACCTGCCATCTCCAAAGATGGAAAATTACATTTTTGTATGTTTGTTGGTGTTCTTCTTTGCTTCTTTCCGGTGTTACAGTAGGGCCCCGCTTTACAGCGATTCGCTAATACAGCAGTCTCAATTAGATGCAATTAGACTAAAGCCCCACTCATACAGCGCTTGTTCCACTTTTGCAGCAGTTTTCAGGCATCGCACTCCATTCTATTCAATGGGTTCCGCTTTACAGCAGTTTTCGCTTTACAGCCGGGATCCAGAACGTAACCTGCTGTATGAGTGGGGCCCTACTGTACTATTGTTTCTACAGAGAATCTAATCTAGAAAATTTCATTTATCTCACTATTCATCCTAGAAATGTATTTTTATTAATTTCAAAGCCTTTTTATTGGTTGATGACATATGATGGTGAAGATAGCCTTTTTTGTTTCAAACTGGAGGTTATGCTCTATTTCAGGCACATTAACAGTTGAATCTGAAACTGCAGTTTGATGTAAAATCAGATGGATCACAATATGTTGCTACTTAAGCAATGACTCTGGCTGTTGGAAAAACAAACTTGGCCTGACCAAGATGCATGTTTTCAGCCTGCTATGTTTAAACCACTTTATTTAAGGAAAGGTGGGCATGGTCAATTAAAAACATAGAGCACTAGAATTTTGCTAGAATATATTTCACCTCCCACTGTTTTGCATCTTGTGCAAACTGAGATACTCCTGATGTCCACTGGAGACTATTCTGCAGTGCAATTATTCCACAATTATTTTGGAGTTTTTTAGTGTACATTTTGCAAAGTGTTGCTGTACTTCACATATTCACAGAAATAGAAGCAAAAGAAACATTTAGTACAGGCATGCCCCGCTTAACGTCGCTTCACTTAACGTCACCTCGCTATAACATACATGCTCCATATGCCTGTATTTCTCCAGAAACGCAGCACAGCAGCAGAGGCTTTAGCGCGCGGGGGTGGAAATAGATGCAATCACGCCACTGCAAATCAGCTGGGAGGTGCGATCGCGATCAGCTGAGAAGCGGAAGAGCAGCAGTAGAGGCTTTAGCGTGTGGCTTTGAGGCTCCACATGAAGGAGAGGTAAAAAACGTTTTACTGTAAAAGGTAGTGCTTCACTTTAAGGACATTTTCGGTTTATGTACTCGCTCTGGTCCCATTGAGTACATTAATGCAAGGTATTACTGTATAGGAAATTGCAAAGTAAATCGGACATATTTAAAGTGACCATCTGAACTATATCAACTGTCTTAATAATGTTGCTTCCTCCCTGCTAAAACAAGATCAGCACAGCGCACGTCTTCTTTCTATTATTTGGGCTGATTGCAGGTGTTGCCACCACTCACCATATGCTCAGAGGCACATGCTAACAAATTCTTCCAAGCTACACAGGAAGTTGTAGGGCAGTACAATATCTCAGAAAGGAAGTCAGGTCTTGTGCTTCCCTGGTGCATTCACTATAGCTGCCCAATTTCCCTGCTTTTTAAAGTTTGATAGAAATATCTGCTCATTATAGGTACATTCTTAAACCGCAAGGTTTTTTGCCTATTAGTGAATTTCTCTGCTTTTTAATCCAGGAGGCAAGAAATGGGATCCTGTGGAAGTTTGCTGGGAATGGATTGATCATTTGCATGTTTATTGAGTTCAGTGGGATTTACTCCCATTCAATCATGCTTAGGATAGGTAAAACTGACCAGGGGGAGGGAGAGAGGACTGGAGTGGGCAGAGGGGGAGGAAGAAAGAAGACAGAAGGAGGGGAGGAAGGGAAGGAAGAGGGGAAGGAGGGGAAAGGCATGTCTGACCATTGGCGTGTTTATTGAGTTCAATGGAATTACTATGCAATACTTCTATGCAATCATGGTTAGGATAGGTAAAACTGACCATGGGGGAGGGGAGAGGAGAAGGAACGAGAAAGGGAGGGGAGAAGAAGGGGGGATGGGGAAGGAGGGGATTGGAGTGGGGGGCAAAGGAAGGGGGAGGGGAGGGCAGGTTTGATCATTTGCATGCTTATTGAGTTCAATGGTATTTACTCCCATGCAATCATGCTTAAGAGAGGTAAAACTGACCATGGGGAGGAGGGGGGGAGGAGGGGGGAGGAGGAGGAGGAAGGAGGGAGGGGCAAAGGGAGGGGGAAGGGGCAAGAGAGAGGGGATAGGAGGGAGGAGAAGGGAGGGTGGGTTTGATCATTTCCATACTTTTTGAGTTCAATGGGATTTATTTCTGTGCAATCATGTTTAGGATAGGTGAAACTGACCTGGGGAAGGGGCAGGGAGGGGAGGAGGAGGGGGAGAGGAGGAGATTGGGTGGGTGGGCACTGGGCAGAGAGGAAACCCCTTTCCAACAGGAATACATTGTGAACAGTATCATTCTTTTTCAGGGTTTCCCCCACCTACTCTACAGCTGGCACATGTGGCCTCTTACCCAAACTTAAAACAAAGCTGTAACTGGCCACATCCACACCAGACCTTTATTTCATTTTGCACAGTCATGGGTTCTCCCAATGAATCCTGGGGAGGGAAGTTAGTGAAGGGTGCTGAGAGTTACCAGGAGATGCCCTGTTCCCCTCACACAGCATCAATCAGAGCGACTGACTGTTAAACCACTCTGGCCACTGGAGCTCTGTCAGTGGAATAGGAGTCTCCTCTCAGCACCCTTCACAAACTACATTTCCCAGGATTCTTTGGGGGAAGCCATGACTGTCTCAAGTGAAATAAAGTTCTGGTGAAGTCAGCTGTGAGTCGGGTTTTTAGAACACTGATAGTTGGTTCTTACTGAGCGTGCCCGACATTATCATTCAGTTCCATGTAAAATTTCTTAAATTAACTGAAAATCAGCCAGGCATTTTTTTAAATTTTCAACTGCAGAAGATGAAGGTCAGAGTATTGGACAGGTTAGTAACAGGAGTACAGGTACTCAGTGAACATGGCTGATTTTTAATTAATTTCAACAGATTATGAGAACTCTGACAGAAAAAAGTCCAGAAGAGGTCTGTTTTCCCCCCTCCTCTTTTTAGGCTTTGCACTCTCGATTCTCTCTGACTGTTTTGTGTATCGCCATGAAAATGCAGAGGGTTGTTAAGCTAGCATTTTTGAGTTCAGGACTATACATGTTGTAAGGTTTTGTTTTAAAATGAGCTTATGGGAAGCATCAGAATGGCCTGGGGGTATTTTCAGTTTAACATTGCGGAATGTGAAAAATCCATGCTGGCTAAAGTATACAGCCACTCTCGTGACTGTATAATTTAAGGGGAGGAAATTCCAAAGGGTAGGTGTCACAACACTAATGGCTGTATTCGTATATTGTGTAGAATAGGCCTCCCAATAAGACAGAATCTGCAGGATAATTTTAATGCATACTTTACCCTAGCAGTGCATTTTTGTACATGTTACTTGGCTGCAGAACTGCACTGCAAAATTTGGAGAAGTGTGAATTTTGAAGGATGCTGTTTCTATTAACATATTGTTTTAAAAATGCAGATTTAGTAGATTTGCCTTTAAATACAAAAATAATCAAATTTCTCCCCCATTCCTAGTTGCATCAGCCCTAAAATCAATAATGTCCACATTTGATGATTCTGTTTTTCTTGTTATTACCTTTTGCCTTACGTACTGTTTTAAGGGAAAAGGTTACAATCTCTCTAGCTATCTGTCATATTTATTAAAGTGTGTTCAGCTTTGGGACCAAAATATGGTCTCCTCCTCCTTCTCTTCCTTCTCTAGCAGTTTCAGAAATTCTGTGAGAAAGAAATCATAAATGCCTTTCAGGAGAACAATTTTTCAAGTCTCCCCCCCCCCCAGCCATTTTAAAACATCATTACCTTGATGCTCGTATCAGCAACTCCAGCAAGAAGATGCTTCTCATTACTAGCTCTCTAGATCCCAATAATATGTGCAGTAAAACAGCATGAAATTAAATTTCTTGCTAATTTTGCCAAACTGCTAGTGCAGAATAGGGGTAATCTGTAATAAAAATATGTAAATGCGGTATTGGTCTTCTGCACAAACAGCCTGCACGGGCTTTCTGCCTATTCCCTTCTCACCCTTTTTCACTGCAGTGTGTTGTTTCTTTGTTTGTAATGCAATTTGCTAACCGCCAGAACAACCACCAGAAGAACTGGCAATGTATTCAAATCTTGGTGTATTATGGTAAGTGAAAGCTGGACTGTTGTTGGTATTATTATGTTGCCTTTTTCCAAACTGAAAACTCCAAGTGACTTACAACATTAAAAAGTTATAAAAACAAGAATAAAAACATCCCAAAATACACAGACTACATAAAAACAAAATCCAGTTCTTCCCACCTGAATAAAAACAAACAGAAAATTAAACTCCAAAACCCTGGGTGAATAAAAATGTTTTTATCTGGTGCCTAAACAGGGCCTCTGACTAGGGTTGCCAGTTTCCTGGCCTGAGACTGATCCTGTATCTTTAGGAGAAGAGAAAGCCAGCCAAGTGCAGGTGTTCTTGCAACACTTTAATGGGAAAAACCACAAGGTGGAATTCTCCCTTCCCCCTGCATAACTTTTAAAGATACAGAAGACCTCTTGGAGGCCGGGCCCGACCTCCAAGGCTAAATCTAAAGGCCAGGAGACTAGAAGGAGAGACTCTCAAGGAGGAATTAACGAACATACCCTATAGGTAATAATGGCATGATACCCCTCCCAATTTTATCTTTGCAACAACCTTGTGAAGTAGGCTGGGTTGTGAGTTGATTCAGTCAAACTGCACAAGTTGTTTTTAGCTGCTCCTATTTTTTTTAATGTTTTTTATGTTTAAAATGTAAATGTACTGCCTTCAAGTCGATTCTGACTTATGGTGACCCTATGAATAGGGTTTTTAAATGTTATTTAATAATTATATGAAAATGTAGGGGGCCCAATCTATATAGAATGTGCTGGGTCCAGGAAATCCTGTTGGCACCACGTGCGTAAGGACAGACAGTGATGGGGCCAGGTGTGCCTCCTTTTAGGGACAAACACAATGAAGAGCCTTGTAGCTGCTTAAAGATGACATTATGGCATAAGCTTTAGTAGACTAGAGACACTTCATCAGATGCATGAAGGGTAATCCTCCTTTTCCAAGTAGGAGTGGGTGAATCTGTCATTTTCAGTTTCTCATTTTCCCACTATTAAGTTCAGTTCTCCATGTTTCCACAGCAGTTTGTGATTAAAAAAAAAAAAATCAAGTCCTCATGAAAATTCATCAGCATTTTGGTGCAAAAATTTTCCTAATATATGTGTGTTTGTATACAATTTCCCCTAATATACACAATTTTTGCAAAGGAATTTTCCCTAGTTGAATGCATTCTTGTATGTTATTTCCACAAATATATGTGTTTTTATGCACACTTTATTCCAGTATATGCATTTTTGTGCACATTACTTGGCCTGAAAATTACATTGCCAAATTTGGATAAGTATGAATTTCAAAGGATGGCTGAGTTTTGGTTCTCAGATTGTTTTGGAAAGTGCAAACTAGGTAATTTGCTTTTAAATGTGAATCACATTTCTCCCCAATCCCTAGTTGGCAGATATACATAAACAGAGGTGTATGCAAACACAATGCAGAGTCTGGAGTGAGAGGCAGGTTTAGTCCTCTCTCAAATGTCAAGATAGCAGAAAGTTTATTTTGTCCCATAGAACTATGGTCCCATAGAACTTAATGGCCATATTGGTTTCAAGCCTGTTCTTTTCATCTGCTGAGCCTTTTGTGGTAGTCCACTTAGCATCAGGGAGCTGGATCATGATTTGGCTAAATGTGGGGCTTACAGATTCCTACCCCCCCAATAATTTGAGCGTTCTTCCCGAGTTTGGTTTCTTAACCACAGAAGTAGGAGGTGATGGAACCTGTAAAAATGAATGTATCCTGTAGTTTTATCCCACCTGCTCTAAGAGCTCAGGCCAAATAAGAACAATTTAGGTTGCAGTTTCTGACCTGCGAGTAATCTCCATTGAACTCAATGGGGCTGAGTAGACCATGTATAGGATTGCACTATTAAAAACAGAAGCCCATTTTTATAAAGCAAAGTAAGACTGTCAATTAAAAACATGTTCTGTAACATTATTACATAAAATGGGTTTTAAAATCTCCTTTGCTTTCTTGTCTTTGCTTTCACCCTTCTTCCTGCCTCCCTCAATCTTCTGTTAGCCTCTTGAGGAGAATTTTGTTATTTAATATTCTGACTTTAAATATTTGACACTGTATTAGATTTCAAAGCACATAGTTCACGCTTTTAACTATAATATTGTTCGATAATACAGTGCCAGGGCTGAGTTGTAATAAACTGAAATTAATAAAATGTAGAAACCATTAAAAAATATTGCTCACGGCCTGCACTGGTTGAAACAACTTTGCCTGACATCTGTAAAAAGCTGAGAATATAAAATAAATTCTCTAAAACCTGCAAAGACATTGTCAGTCAATATGAAGAAAATATGAGCCCTCTGCTTTGGGTTACATCAGCAGTAAAATGGTCTTGTCTTAGGCTGAAGAGAGGTCTTTTTTTCTCTCCAGAGAAGGGGAAAAGGGGAAAACCCCAAAATGCTAGAAATATATATATAGATTATTTGTAATCCAAGCCCAATGCATTTCAGCCTGTGTGTATTTATAAAATGTAAGTGAAAATATTTTTTAATGTATGTTTTCATTTTATATGTTTATCAAAGTAATATGTCCCTGCCATTTTATTTACAGCCCCTGACGAAGGCCTAAATACACACAGGCTGAAACGCATTGGGCTTGGATTATGTAATATTTGCAAGATTTGAAATGAACTACAATTGCTGGTTAGAACAAACAAACTTTACTTCACGGTGTGTTGCTGCATAACCAAAAACTCTACTTTCGTTTTCCTATATTGGACCTTCTCCCAACTGATTCCCCCATACAATTACTTCTAATTCACTTGAGTTCCTACTCGCATTACAGATTACAAATAATATATCTATTTTTCTAGCATTTGGGGGTTCTCCCCTTCTTTTCCACTTCTCTGTAGATGCTAGCCACTTTTAGCTGTTCTTTTTTCTCTCTCCAACAGTTGAAAACACCTTCTCTGTCCTTTCTTACAATGACATGAAAACTGAAGAGGTTGATCATTGGGTTTTTCTAAAGCATGTTACAACAGCAAAATCCAACACAAACTACTCCAAGTATCTTTGCATACAACTATAAAGGGATGTGTGCTGCCTAACCCAGTGGTGTATTGCTTAAAGAGGTTCCATTTTTAGAAACGCATTGTTTCATTAAGTTCATTAGTAAGATAATGAGTAAATACAATGAAAGTCAACTGCAATAGACACAATAACTGTCAAATGTAAAATAGGTTTTAGATAGGGTTCCACCCCACACACACACACACTGACATTCCCTAGAAAACACTTGTACTTACGCACACTTCTCTTCAGGCATGATAAAATTAATATGTTAATGGTTTTCAATGCCACCCTTTTCTCTCTTAAAAGCTAAATTATGTGAAGGAAATATATGGTATTGAGTTGTCATGCTTTATAATATTTCTAAGTATTCCAATGAAAATAATTTGCAAGTAAAGCTTTGGATTTGTTTGAAGATTTAAACTTAGTAAAGGCACTTAATTTTTTTATTTATGATTTTCCAAAATACAAGCATACATTGCATATTTTAGATTCCAAAGTGCGTGTACGTTACATTGTTAACATGAAGAACAATAAGAACTGGTTAACCCCCCCCTCCTAAAAAGCTTTTCTGTTTTTAAAGTTTTATTTGTATTATAGTTCTTTTTCTATTTCATAGGTCATCTTAAAAGGTCAATCCATAACTGTCCATGTGTGGCTGGTGGATTGTTTGGGTGCATTCATATTGAATAAAGCAATACCAGCATTAATAAATTTGTCAGAGTCTGCTTGCTTTTTGTGTGGTTTTAGTCTCAGTAAGTTTTTCCATTAAAGCCATGTACCAAATCCTTTGCATCCATTGTTTCAAAGTAATATTATTTGTAGTTTTCCATTGGTAGGCTATTGTTTGGCATGCTGCCACAAGTAGGCTCCTTATGTTTCACATCTTTTTGTTCATCAACAAAGAATGTCAATAATGGCACTTTTGGATCGCTTTATTTCCCCCCCCCCCAGTTATTGTTCCCATCACTCTGAAAACCTGTTCCCAAAATTGTTTGACTTTGTGAACCCAGATGCAATCTGCTCCTGGGTCCAAGGTGGAGATATAATGAGACAAGAGACAATCATGGGGTAAACAAGGGCAGAATTTCTTTATTGATTACAGTGACATGAAATGTTTCGCATAGCATCAGTGCAGGATCCTGGCATCACATGGCCCTAATTGCTATGTGATGTGCCCCACCCCCCCAGGCCAGGTACTGGGGAGGAAAAAACCTAGGGGATTGACAGCGCCGCCCCTAGGCACCTGGAAGGGGGGCAGTTGCCCTGGGCCCTGCGCTTTGGAGGGCCCCATGCTTGGCAATGAGAAGCTGGGCTGTGGCGGGGTTTTTTCTTTTAAGACATGCAGTCTCACCAGCCGCTTTCCACTCTTGGGGAATCTCCCGCTCTTCGGCTGCGTGCCTGAGTGGTTTTTTCCCTCTTCACTCATCAGCTGTGAAGCGGGTGTGCGTGAGGCTTTTAAGTGGGAGGTTTGAATCCCCTGCCTGAGTGGCTTCCTTATGCTGCCTACCGCCCGCTCATCAGCTGTGCAGCGCGTTTACAGGCAGAGCTTGCCGGCTTATTCTGGGCGGGAGGTTTGAAAGAGAGAAAATGTGGGGGGGGCAACTATGCTTTTGCCCTGGGCCCCGCACAGGCTAAGGGAGGGCCTGGGGTTTAAATCCCCCCTCTTGGGATAAGGGTGAGAGGGGAGGGCAGATGCCTCCTCAGCGTGGACTGTTGTTGTGGAGACACTTGCCAACCGGGAATGTGGCCTCCCTGCTAGCCTCCTGAGCTGGAGCTTTGGGTATATGGCTGCATCCCACATCCCTTAAGGGGACCCCTGAAATGGGTAACTTGGGGGAAAACCCACCCCTATTACCTGAAAATGGATCCTGCCCTATGCCAACTCCCATGAATTAAGTTGTGAGAATGAAGAAGAAAAAGACAGCTTCTGCTGTGAGGAAGGTAAACATTCACAGAAATGACTAGTCATCCTGGGGTAAAATTTCTCCCCACCCGCATCAACTGGGAACTGACTAAGTCCATAGCAGGAAACCAACACAACCCAAAACACCCAACCAAGCAGGGTGGGCAGGAAAGTCTTTGCATGGACTGGCTGCTGTAATCTCCTTTATATAGGCTGTGGGCGGACCAGACAGAAGCTAGTTTTTCATCTGGTCCACTTGCACACCCAACTCCCATGAGAACCATCCAGCCTGTTGGGTGACCCTGGCTAGAGCTCTGTCCCACCCACCAGCCTATTAGGCATTAGGGCTGCCTCCTGGCACACCGGTCCTCTGCTTCACCTGGGAGCCGCTGGGCCTGAAATTTGGTCCCAGGTAAGACCTGGGACCAGAACTTATCACAGCTCTATGTCCTGCCCAGAGCCCGACACAAGTGACGGAGGCGAGACTGGCAATAATTCTTGCTTTATTAGAGTCACGGTTACATCAAAAGCAGTGTGTTTCATAGACCTAACTAGGCTGGCTCACTACTGATGCTAACTATGCTAACTAAGCATTCTCTGCGGCATGTGGAGTAAGTTGACTCAGCATCTCAACTGGGGGGGTGCTGCCTTAAGTAGGGAAGGTCTTCTCCCATAATCTCCAACTCCTGCATGGTTCCACCTTCTGACTGTCCCGCTTCTTGCGTCATCTTGAGCAGGGCGAGGGGGCGCAAGCCCCCAACTGCTCACCAGACAGTAAAGGCTTGCTAGGTGCTGGCTCGACTTCAGGAAGCAGGGAATAAGTTGGCAGGGAAACGTTTGAAGGTCCAGGTGGGGATTCCTGGGGGGGGGGGTGGCGCACGAGAAAGATTGCTCCCAAACTGCTCTGGCGGAGTGCTTGCAGGTGGCAAGGAGCCTTCAGGTGGAACGGGGTATAGGTCACCTGAGGGATTGTCCAGGGAAACTAGAGGGCTGCTAATGCTCCCCCCTCCCTCAAAACTCTCAAAAGTCTAGTCCTCCTCTGCCCACTCTCCCTGATGTGCTTGGGATAGCTGGGGCTTAACACTCTACCACATATGGAAGAATGTCCCTAGATTATCACATCTCCTCCAGCAGTGTAAGCTAATTTGTGGATTAATAAAGTGGCATCTTATTTATTTTATTTATTTATTTAATTACATTTTTAGACCGCCCTATAGCAATAAGCTCCCAGGGCGGTGTACAGCATGGAGTGTTATGCCATTTGTGTACAATCTTAATATTGTTTCCTCTTATTTTTGCAGACATGAATTTGAAAGGGTATTTTTTACCCAAATTGAGCTCCAATCATTCTCTTCTATTTGATAATTTAAGTCTTCTTCCCAAATGTGCTTTAGAGTTTTTGAGGCATCAGACATCACCTCAGTCATGATTTTGTATATTGTGAATAATAATTTCTTAAGATACATAAATAAAATTCAATATTAAATGTTCCAGGGGTCAGGGTGGTCTAATAGCTTGATTGGATATTGTCAGATTGGCTGAGAAGTATATAATTTGGTGAATGGGTAACCAATCTGCTAACTTTAATTTCAGTTGTTCCCCAGTAAACAGAGTAATCCCTGCACATAAATGTTTTAGCCTATAAATACCTTTTTCTTCCCACTTCTTGAAAAGTCTACCCCTATCTTTTTGGTAGAACAATAGCTGGGTTGAATAGGGATTAAAGGAGAAATTGGAGAAATTGCTCCATTTGGACCATGTTTTCAAATTGCCTGCACAAATGAATTATATGATTGTAGGCATGAGTGTTAGAACAGGAAAGGCTTCTCATTTTATCTTTGGCATCCAGTTCCATGCTATTCTATAGACATTGAGGGAAGTTCTGCATCATAAGAAGCATATCTTTGATGTGTGCAGCATCATGGACCCTGATTATGTTAGGGATGCCCAACCCACCCTTTACGTGCATTTTTGTATAAGATTTTCCCCCGTAGCTTAGCTCTTTTTACTTCGTGTATGAAATCTGTTTGTTTTTGCCATTTATTTAAGATTTGTTTTGTTATTTGGATGGGCAGAACCTGGAATAATAAAAAAATAGACTTGGGGAGGATGTTCATCTTTATAGCTGTAATTCTTCCTAGCCAAGAGAGCTGAGACTTCCCTCATCTTTGAAAGTCTGGTTTTATAGATTAAAATTTATTTTTTTTCAGCAATTTTTAGTTTTTGAGGATAACTACTCCAAGGATCCTCCGTGGCGCAGAGTCGTAAGCAGCAGTAATGCAACCGAAAGCTCTGCACATGGCCGGAGTTCGATTCCAATGGAAGGAGGAAGTTGAATCTCCGGTAAAAGGGGTCGAGGTCCACTCAGCCTTCCATCCATCTGTGGCCGGTAAAATGAGTACCCAGCATATGCTGGGGGGTAAAGAAAGGCTGGGGAAGGAACTGGCAATCCCACCCCATATATACGGTCTGCCTAGTAAACGTCACAAGACATCACCCTAAGAGTCGGAAACGACTCGCACTACAAGTGCGGGGACACCTTTACCTTTTTTACTCCAAGGTAATTTGGTATTTTTGGGCATAGTTTAAATGCACTTTATTGACCTCACCCAATATCAGATATTTGCGTTCAACTTCTTTTGACTGTTGGGGGAAAAAAAATTTCAAAGTATTCATGAAGTGCATAAAATCAACACAGCATTTTTATTTTTATTTAGTTTTGTGACTAAATATGTAAAACATAATAAATCAGATCTCAGTTGATTTCTGCCATTGGGGAAATAATTCAAAATGTTCAGCAAAACCTCCATCAATGACCCAGTCCTAAGTATGTTTACTCAAATGTAAGTTTGAATGAGTTTGATGGGAGCTTAGTGATCTTAGTGACTTGTACAGAGGAGGCTGGTGCCCATTTGCACTGGAAAGGCAAAAGTCAGGGAGGTCAACAGTAGGTGGAGCCAAATTCAATGGCAAGTAGAGACAGAGCCAATGATAAGTGGAGCCAATAATTATGGTTTTGTCCTAATCCTTCTCCTTGTTTAGGCAAGGGCAACACTGAGATTTAAGCAGAGCTTGGAAAAGTTACTTTTTTTGAACTACAACTCCCATCAGCCCCAGCCAGTGCAATGCTGGCTGGGGCTGATGGGAGTTGTAGTTCAAAAAAGTAACTTTTCCAAGCTCTGGATTTAAGGAAAATCAGAAGGAAGTTAATAGCCAATTCTATCCCCTGATCTGGTAGTAAGTAAGGAGGCAGGCAGGTTAGGGCTGGATGAGGGCAGAATGAGCTTGGTGGAGCAATGCCCCATTTATCCTAATGGACCAGCCTCAACTGGACTTGTAGTCCCAGTCACAGGTGGGAAATGACACTTCTATGAAAGTTCACATTCTCATGTTTTATGGAAGCCTGTGATATATCAAGTGGTGCTTTCATGTCAATTGCCATATGCTTTATCAAAACAAGCCCAAACTGATCTGTTGTATGCACTCTCTCTCTCTCTCTCTCTCTCTCTCTCCCTCCCTCCCTCCCTCTCCCCCCCCTCTCTCTGATGTATAATTTTTAAAACTCATAAGATGGAAATGGAACTGAAAATTCAATTGAATACAAAGTCAACTGCCTTCTTCCTGGCATTGACACAAACACACAAAATTGCCCAGGATGTTGATGAGATGGGATAGGATGGTTGTTTTCATGTCTTTTTAGTTGATTATTCCTGATGTTATGTCTGCTGGGGTGGTGTGGTTATGGTATCTTGATATTTTTAATACTGTTTTTGATTACTGTTTTGTTTTAACGTTTGTATATTTTAATCTGCTGTCATTTCTCCAATGGTTACTGTGTCCAAAGCTTTTTGATGTATAATTAAAGAAATCAAGGCAGACACTAATCCTGAACAATAACAGTAGACAGCTTTGGCTTTTTTACAGCTTGCTTAAGCATAGATGGGGCTATTTTGAACAAGAAAGCTCCCAAGAGTTGGTCTGTGTGTGTGTGTTTGCTTGCTAGATTTGGTGAGGATTAGGGGCTTATTTTCTATGTTTTTTTTCTTTTGATATGCCCTTGATTGAACAACATGAAGAAGACGGATAACCTCTAAGGTAGCACATAGTTAAATTGTGGAAATCACTCCCAGAGGAGGCAGTGATGGCCACCAATGTGGATGGCTTTAAAAGAGGATTAGACAAATTTGTGGAGGCTACTAGCCACGATGGTTATGCTGCTCTTAAATAGTCATAGGCAGTAGGCTTCTGAATACCAGTTGCCAGTAGCCTCAGGAGGGGAGAGTGCCCTTGCACTCAAATCCTCCTTGTGGGCTTCCCATAGGCATCCTGTTGGCCACTGTGAGAACAGGGTGCTGGACTAGATGAGCCATTGACCTGATTCAGCAGGCTCTTCTCATGTTGTTATATGAGCCAGTGTGGTGTAGTGGTTACAGCATAGTATATACTGGGGAGACATGGGTTCTAATTCACACTGAGCCACAGAGCTCATATTGGGGAAAATTGCTTTGCAAAAATGCACCTACTAGGGAAAAATCCAAACAAAACGGTGTGTATTAGGAAGAATCAGCACTGATATGCTGATAAAATTTCATGAGAATTTTATTTTAAAAAATCTTTGCATACCAATTTGGAAATGTGGAGAACTGAGTTTCAGTTTCCAAAAAGGAGAAACTGAAATGGACAGATTTGCCCATCTCTGCTGGCTACTCAAGAACATTTTAAACAAGTACATACTGTAGGACTGTCAGTATAAAAACACAATACTTACTTGCAATGCTTGAGTGTCAATGATGGGAGCAAGAGCAAGGACATGGCAGACCTCTTTTCCATGGTCCCCATCCATACTAGTAGTAGCCTTAAGGCAAGGATGGGAAATCGGTGGCTTTCTGAATATACCTGACTATAGCTCCCATAATAATAATAATGTTTTTATAATCATACTTTTGTGCATTTTTTAATGATTTGTAGAGTGGGTATCTCTCAAGATGTTGGACACTTAGGCAGATTGTAAAGTTTGTGGAAGGTCTATTCCTTGTTCCAGACCAGGATTCCAGAGTGCTCTGTGCTAAGCATAGACTAGTCCACCCCGGGGATTACAGTAAGCAGACAGGGAGAAAGAGAATTCTGGTAGGAAGAACACCAGTCTGCATGAGCTGTAAGCAAGGAGGGAACTCTAAAATAAACCTGCTATCTAACAAGCATAGTCTGAGTCCAGGTTCTTAATCCTAAGAGTCCCAGGCTCTGAACACAACAGAGGATTAGCAGTAAACTGTAGAATGTAAATGTAAATGTAAATTTAATTTTTAGATCGCCTATCTGGCCGAAGCCACTCTAGGCGACGTACATATCAAATTTCAATAAAATACAATAAAATACAGTAAATACAATAAAATACAATATAATCAGCAGTAATAAAAAAATCAAGAATCAAGAATCAACTTCTTTTTTCTAATGATAAATCTTGAAGATAGTAGCTGATAAGCATTTTATCAGTTACAGCTAAAAGCCAGTGAGAATGCTGTGAGGTTGCATTCATATGGATGTTGCGAGTTTGGTCAAAAAGTGGGAAACCATTCAAATACATAAATGCAACTCATTAACTGTGGGGTTTTGTCCATTCTACATCTGACTTCTGGGTAATAAAATGTTAGGAGGTCTGGACTGATTGAGTTTTTGAGACACATTTGAACTTGGAAACTGGAGAGTGTATTGAACCCAAAGCACTGACATAGTACAGGACCAGTGGCGTCACTAGGGGGGTGCGGGGGGTGACACCATCAGAGGGGGGTGACTCTCAGCTTAAATCTTTTAAAAAAATTAGGTTTCTAGGTGGTCTGGTTCTCGAGATATACATAAAAATGTCAGCTGCCCTCCAGTGGCATCACTAGGGGGGTGCGGGGGGTGCAAAACCCACCAGGTGACACCATCAGAGGGGGGTGATTCTCAGCTTTAATTTAAAAAAAAAGTTTCTAGGTGGTCTGCTTATCGAGATATACATAAAAACATCAGCCCACCCGTTAAATCTTTTTTTAAACTACTGTATAGCACTTTGTAGCTTTAACCCCGCCCATTCAGGATTGCAGCCGATCTGTGAAGTGTTTGTTTGACCTGTGGCAGTGTCTAGTAAACCTCATTGCAAGGCCAGAAAATGGTGGTCCCCCCCCCGTTTATCTGAAAATCTCATAAATTGGGTAAGTATATATATTTCAGTTTTTCCCCCTCTTGTGTGTAGGAGTCAGATCCTGGGCAGTGTTTTCAAAACCTTCCCAATACTTGCTTTTGTGGGGGTAAAAGCATTGCTAATCCCATATCTCCAGAGTAAATCCCATTGAATTCAATAGGATTTACTTTTGAGTAGACATGGTTATGAATGTGCTGAAGATCAATGGGACTTTGGAGTGAATGTAAAAAATAATTGTGTTTGTGTTGTCTTTCTGTCCCCCCCTCCTTCAGTCCTATTTTAAAGCAAGTAGGCAGGGCTTACTTAGGTATTACAGTTTTTATTCTGTAGGAAATGAATAGATTTTTTAAAAACTGATACTGATTTTTCTGCAATGACCATCTGGTTTGACAATAAACTATTATATGGGCTGTATGTATTTATACATCTGCAGTGTATGTGTGTAGTCTTTCCAACAACCCTGTGAGGTAGGGTTGGAAACCAAGGCAGCTCACAACAAGAAATAAAGCCATTTAAAATCCAATAACCATAAAGCAAGAATAAACAGTTGGAAAACAGCCTAAAGAGCCATGATTCTGAATTTTGGGTTGGGTGAATGAAGTTTATTTATTTATTATTTGATTTATATCCCGCCCTTCCTCCCAGTAGGAGCCCAGGGCAGCAAACAAAAGCACTAAAAGCACTTTAAAACATCATAAAAACAGACTTTAAAATATATTAAAACATCTTTGAAAATAGTTTTTAAAAGCTTTAAAAAAACATTTTTTTAAAAAAAAGAAAAGGCTTAAAAACATATTAAAAAGCAATTCCAACACAGACTCAGACTGGGATAAGGTCTCAACTTAAAAGAACAAGTTGAAAGAACAAGTTCCTTATCACTTGAGGCTGTAGTTCTCTGCACACTTCCCAGTTTGAGTAAGCCCCATTGAATACATTGGGACTTGCTTCTGAGTAAACAAACATAGGATTGCACTATAAATATATTTAAAGATTGTGTAATTCATAAACTTATTTGATAGTCATGTTTATATAAATATTTCTTCATACTGTGTCCCAATAAGTATTTGATTTCACACTATGGTTGTAGATGATTTTTTCCTCTGCATTTTAAGTGTGCCCTTCTTCCTGGGGGTGGTCATGGTTCTCCGTTGTTTTCATCCTGAGGGGAGGATAGGCTGAGAGATGTTGAGTAGCACATTTAAGGTCTTTTCACCTCCCCCCCCCTTTTTTATTTGTATTTATTTTATATTTCTCCAATATCTTCCCCTGGCTGTTTTTATGTATTTTAAATATTTTTAGATTAAATAAATAGGAAATCATAATTGTGAACCTCCCTAAAAGCAATTTACCCGTCCTTATGTTTTGGCAAAGTGATGGTGTGAAGGCATGCTGTTAGAACAAGAGACCATGTTTGAGGCATGTTATAAGGTGTTTGAGGACTTTGTCTTACTTTTTGAGACCTGTAGATTCATGTTGGAAAGAACACGTGCACGTATTGAATGGTGGCTTGGGTGGTGTTTTTTCAGTCTACGCTGCATGCGTGGGGAAGGTGATACATCATCTGGCAGCTAGCTTCATAACGTGAGAATGAAAAACATTTGGATCACCATTCACTTGTTTACTTTTCTCACTATTGAGACCACTTCATATATTACTTTTTCATACACAGAAATTTAATCTTTGTATAGGAAAAAGTATTTTGTAAAATATGAAGGACAGTGGGTGCCCAGTCAGTATAACCACTGTACAAGATCTACTCAGCCACTGTAATTACCTTTTTGTTTTGAGTGCCCTTTTGTCTGGGTCTTGGTTCAGGTGCGTATCCAACTTTGATGTGCTTATGGAAGCGGTGTGCAAGTAGTGCCCCCCCCCCAAGTGTGGAGGCTTGGACAAACATTGTGTTATGGAAAACCAAAGTCTGTGTGAAAGTACATATTTGGGAATGCCATCAGTGTAATCCTAAACACACTTAATAAATAATATCGAACTTGCACGTCACAAAATATATTACGGTCATGTCCATAAGCACCAGGAGGGTAGTCGCCCAGGGGATCTTAGTCCCTCTGCTATTTGGGAGCAGGGTCCCTATGTCTCCAAGCATCCTATAGTCAGCATGAAAAGGGAGTGTGTTAGTCACTGAGAAGGGTCTTCTAATATGCTTCCTTGCCTTTCCTGCTGATTGGAGCCAATCAGAGTGAAAGGAGGTGAGTCAGCCACTGAGAAGACTCTTCTCAGTTGCTAACGCTCTCCACTTACATGCTGTTGGCTCCTAGAGATGTTTGTTGTTGTGAGAGAACGCATTAACAAAGATCTCATTCTTAATCCAGGAGCAAAAAAGGGTGTATGTGGCTGCAACTATCATGAAGGGACTGCACTTCTGAATTTTCTACTAAACAACTGATAAATACCTATGTAACTTTGTGTCTGGAGACTTATTATTAAGAATCACTTTCTATAACTGTAAGGAGGTATGTCCACACGCATGCATCCCAGGCACCTAAATGTGGGGTGAGAGCAGCATAGGGACATAAGCAGATGTCTTACACCAGGGGTTCCCAAACTTTTCTTCTACATGGACCACTTGAAAATTGCTGAGGGTCTGAAAGTATCTGAAAATTTACTATGGGCATATGCAAGATAATTAACTCCCATTAGTGATAAGAGCAAGAATTTGGGCTGTGCGTATGATATTGTAATTTAAAGGTGTAATTTTAATTTTGCTAGTTGTTTATGTCACTACTATTGCCATTACATTCAGTGATATACGGGAATTACGATTTACAAGTAACATTAGTACAAAAAACATTACTAAGGATTCTGTATGGTCTGGTATGGGAGGAGGTCCATGGGGGTGACACCATGAGTTACCGCACTGGGTGACACCAACCCTAGTGACGCCACTGTACAGGACAGCTTCGCTTTCCTTGTGAAGAGGAGTCTAGACATTTGCAACAAGCTGGGCAGGCAGAGATAGCCAGACAGTGCTAGTCTCTAAAGCGGCATCAGCTCCTCCTAAATCCCTCAAGCTGCTGCTTGCCACCCAGCTGTAACAACCTAGTCCAGGCCGGGTTGCCAGCATGACAACTGTGAGCACACATTTGCCTGCAGAGAACTTCCTTGATGCCCACAGATTCTCTTCTCTCCTACTGAAAGAAGCATTCCACTGTAGTCAGTAACATAGGTTGCAGTGTGTGCTTGGGTGGTGTGTGTGTATGTGGTGTCTATGATATTTTCTTCAGGTTGGAAACCCCTGACTTAGGTCCCATCTGCACTATACATTTATAGCAGTATCATACCACTTTAAACAGTTATGGCTTTCCCCCCAAAATCCTGTAGTTTGTTAAGGGTGCTGAGGAGCTCCATAGCCAGGGTATGAGAAATGGGTACAACTTCCTCCCCTCAGAGCTGTGCTTCATCCCCCCTGAATTTTTTTGGGGGAAATTTTAATTTGTCTCATAATCGACAATGACGGACTTCATTTAAAGAATGACAGCTTGCTTTAAGAACAGGAGCCATTTAAGAATGGGACTGTCTGGAAAATTCAGTGAATAAGGCAGAGCGAGTTCTAGGCAGGTCAAATCTACTGACTATTAGTGTTCATTAAGTGAGTGCATTTAACTGTCCACCTATCCAAAGAGCCTAGAGAGCAACACAAAATCAGTCCCATAATATATTGCAACAAATGTTCCCCACTCTAAATTTAAGGTAGTTTCAAACTACATATTATTACAATTCAATTGTAATAATATGTACTTTGTAAGTGACAATCTTTTTAAATTCTTCTTCTAGTGCAGTGGTTCCCAACCTTTATGAGTACAGGACCCGCTTTATAAGCTTAAAACATTTTGTGACCCCCTCCCCCCAGGGAGGCAGGCTGGCTGCCAGGAAGGAAGGGGAAAAGCAGCCTTTCCTTGCAGCCTTGCTTCTTTTTGCTTCACAAAAAAAGCCGTCTCCTGTCATTCTGAGTAAGGGTGTCGTCAGCAGCAGCAGTGCAAGGAGATGGGAGTCAGTGATAGTATTCCCCTTTTCTTGTAGCTCCACCCTCAGCCTCCTTTGGCATCTGCCATGTGTTCTATAGGCAGATGCCTGCCCTTGGTGTGCCTGAAAGACACTCTGGCACTTCAGCAAAAATCCTCCCCTCTTGTTTGGGGCAAGGGGGAGGTGTCATCTGCAGCCGCAGTGGGAAGCAAAAAGTGTCCAGGGAGTGAAGACTAAAAAAAAAAAATTCATTTCTTTACTATTCGTGGCCCCCTCTGATTACTTTGTGGCCCCCCTGGGGGTCACGGCCCCCAGGATGGGAATCACTGTTCTAGTGAAAGAAAAAATAACTTTGCCACTTGGAGATTTGATTAAATTTAACACATGTTAAAACTGAATTACATCTCCTGCACAGTCAAAATGTACTGCTGTGCTAACATGTGGCCTTTTGCCCCCAGAAGCCATCAGCAACACTTGTACAGAGAATACAGACCCATTTTTGTGCCATTCAGTTGTCAAATAAAGTTTACCCTAAAGGAAGATGATAAAAGCACCCCCCACCACGCTTAAACTGTCTTCAGTCTGGCCTCTCATTCCATAATAAGCAATCAATTTCATGCTTAGCTTCTGAAGCATGCAAACAGCTGGTTTCCATCATGACCATTTTCAATTGTTGCCACTGTGTGTTTTCTTAAAGATCATGAACTCCTATTTCCTATAGAGAGAAGCATAATTTAAATGCATAATGTTCACTGTTTATTTTTAAAAACATCAAAATGTGTCACGTCTTTGGCATGAAGATGGTGTTCCCTTTATAGTCCCTGAGCTTGGATTAGCAATTTGACCTTGACTATCATCAGAATGTGACAAGAATATAAAGCAGGAGATTTCTCTGGAGCAAACACTTTAAAGAACCTGCCTAGAATAGCATATTTTCTAGTGATGCACTTCGTTGTGTGTGTGTGGAATATCCCCTGGCAAATAAGCCTGTGATATTTTCTTTTCCCCTGCATTGGCTTTTAGACAAAAGTGTACTCAAATATCACATCTAGAATCAGAGTACCTTTCAGCATTTTTTCTTCTGTTTATAATAAATAAATAAATAAATCTTGTTTTGTTGACCAGACATTTTGCTTATAGCCCTACTCAGTTTTTTACATTCAGATTCAGAGCTGGATATTGTTTTTCATCTGTATTGTGAACTATTAATAGACTGTGATAAGAATACGGTTTAGCCCATGATATTGCTAGATTCTGCAATGGTGTTAGGGCCAGGCAGATCCATATCTTTCTTTAATAGCTCTCTGACTGTACAATGGATATGACCAAGACTTTTACACTTGTGATTTTTATTGGTGTGTAGAATGCTAGGATCTTTTCCACCCCTTGCAGCTTGTTCCTGATGTGCTAGAGAAATTAAAACTCTGTGAACTGCATTTCCAGCTGAGATTTAAAGAAAGCAAATTATTAGATCCTGACAAATCAGTGCTGGTCCATGGATGACTCAGACAAAGCATGTTGTGCAGTGTGAAGCAAGTGGTTCTGCCTGTGCCAGTTGTTGCAGAAAGGCTGTGTTTTAAGATTAACATTTGGTAATGGGATCCTACCTCTATCCTACAATGATGGCACAAGATGTGGGTGAATTATGCAGCAATGCACAAATAATCTGCCATCCTTGATTGCTCTGTACCTTTCAAAATAATTGAGATGTTTGTCTTCAAAGGGCCTTTAGCCTAGTCTCACAGGGCTGCTCATGGGCCAACCCAGGCAAAGTAGAGTGAATTCACTCTGATTTCGAAGGGGAAATAGATGGGTTTCTGGGTTTTCTGCAGCTCCCATAGTCTACAGAATCCACAACTTAATCTCAAGTTTTCTTTTTTTCAAAGAAAGATGCATCATATTCACACATCTATGAACATGCTTGTGCAATCTTGGCAGTTCCCCAGTGGATCATCATTTGTGTGAACATGCTGGCTAATGCATTTACCAGCCATGGATCTTGTTTAGAAAGTGGAGGAGCAGGTCTGTTCCCCCTTTCTACAATGTATATATAAAGCAATGCAGGATATTTAATTTATTTATAGACAATTTTTCAGCCCAAATGTTCCCCCACCAAGTGATGAATAGCATATTAAAACATGATATACAGCAGAGTGCAATAAATAAATAAATTAGCAAGAAAAATGATGCAGGACAGCAAGATATGGGGGCTATGCATGTGTGCCGAACAATATGTACAAAATAATCAAATATTGTGCTGTCTGTTCACATATCGCCTCAAAAATAAGCCCACATCCTATAGTTGGGAGTGACATCTTAAGGCCATAGAGAAATGTGGAATTGTCCAAAGAATTCTGGGGTAAAGAATACCACTTTTGTTTTTAGTGACATAAATACATTTAGCTAAGTTGAAAGCACCAACCACATTTATTTGGAATGTGTCTGTGGGCTGTGCACTGGAGATCCTTGGATGCAGTAGTGTACACGCAAATGCCTGTGGATTGCTATTCCATTTTTGGTTCTGAGTGCAAAGATAGTACAGCATCATGTTGGGTCATGTGAAATAATAACGGAATATTTCTTTTCTATCAGCAGGCATTTGGATGGGCAAGTGACAGAACATCTACTTATAAAACCCAGACAGGATCAGCAACTGCAGCATCATGAACAAGAACACAAATACTTTATATGTCAGGAGTAAAAGTGTAAGTAAGGGGTTTTATAATAATCTGTTTTTCCTTACAGATCTATTCAACTAATTATGGTGGGGTCTTTTTGTACTGGATTCATTCTTTAAAATCACTGATTTTGGTATTACTATTTAGTACTAGTATGAAAATGGAAATGGACTGCCGTCAAGTTGATCCTGACTTATGGTGACCCTACGAATAGGGTTTTCATGGTAAGTGTATTCAGAGGTGGTTTACCATTGCCTTCCTCTGAGGCTGAGGCAGTGACTGGCCCAAGGTCACCCAGTGAGCTTCATGGCTGTGTGGGGATTCGAACCCTGGTCTCCCAGGTCATAGTCCAACACTCTAACACTACACCACACTGACTCTCAGTGTATTTTTAATCCATTTAAAAGTACTTGTGAAAAGTCTGTCATCAATAGGATGTCAGCAAGCTAAAATTCTTTCTCTTGATTGTTGCTTCTCTCTTGTACTATTTTCTGTTACTCCATCTATATATATCTTTGTGCAGAAAATCATCTCTGGAAAAATAACTCTTTTATTGCCTTATGGCATTTAGGCTGCAATCTGGGAGCAAGACCCACTAAATTCAGTGGGGCTTATTTCTGAATTAGGCATGGGCATTTTCTGTTGGTCTATGTCAGGTGTGAGGAACCTTTGGCCCTCCTAATGTTGCTGAACTGCAAGTCGCATCATCTCTGGACATTAGCTATGCTTGTTGGGGTTGATGGGAATTGTAGTTCAGCAGCATCTGGAGAGCCAAAGGTTCCCCACATCTGGTCTACATTGAAGCATAGATGTTTTATTTCTCTGTACTGTTATACCTCTGCCACATGTGTGGAATACCTACAACTGTAATATGAAATCATTGTTTTAAAAATTATTTATTTATTGCATTTGTATACTGCCCCATAGCTGAAGCTCTCTGGGTGGTTTACAACAATTATAATCATTAAAAACAAATATACAAATTTAAAAACACCTTTTTAAAAAGCAATTTAAAAACACATGCTAAAATGCCTGGGAGAAGAGGAAAGTCTTGACCTGGTGCTAATAAGATAACAGTGTTGGTGCCAGGCGCACCTCGTCAAAAACATCATTCCATAATTTGGGGGCCACCACTGAGAAGGCCCTTGTTGCCAGACTCCCAGCTTCCCTCCGACTAGGCACCCAGAGGAGGGCCTTGGATGTTGAGTGTAGTGTACGGGTGGGTTTGTGTTGGAAGAGGCGTTCCATCAGGTATTGTGGTCCTAAGCTGAGCAAGGCTTTATAGGTTAAACCCAGCACCTTGAATCGAGCTCAGAAACATACAGGCAGCCAACGCAAGCAGGCCAGAATCGGTTTTATATGTTCGAACCGTCTGGTCCCTGTTACCAATCTGGCTGCTGCATTTTGCACAAGCTGCAGTTTCCGAACTATCTTCAAAGGCAGCCCCACGTAGAGTGCATTTCAGTAATCTAACTTGGAGGTTACCAGGCATGGACAACTGGAAAAATCTTTACATTTATAGAGACATTCATATGCAACAAGCATCTCTCTCTCTCTCTCCACATATACTTACTTGTCTATTACAGGGCTGCCTGATGTGGTACCCTCCAGATGTTTTGTGGACTACCAATCCTGTCATCTCTGACCATTAACTATGCTGTCTGAGGTTGACATTGATGGGAATTGCAGAGGGCACCATGTTGGCTACCCTTGATCTACTGTAACCCCCTATTGCCTTGTAAGGATTTTTGTTTCTGAACTGATCCTAGGTGGTGCATAAAATATGGATAAACTCTATAGCTTTGAAAAACATGGTGAAGCTACCTAATTAGAAGCATACTATTGACTAGTATTACGTAAACATTTTTTAAAGGTCAAAAGTTATTTCATCATCTTACCATTTGGCAAAATATTACATTAAACTTTTCAGATACTGCAAAATTTGTTATCCATATCTTTAGATGCAGACAGCCAGAAAATCCTAAACACTTAATCTGCTTGCATTAGGTTTCCATTCAGATGTCACTCTTATAACAATTATTTTGTTGTGAGATCAGGACCTTGAAATGCAAAGCAAATGAACACCTTTAGTTAATTAAGAGAGATTAAGGTGAGGATTATTGCCTTCGCTAGAAGAGGAAATCATTTTATTTATTTTTTTGTTTGTTTATAAAAACATTCACAGTCATGTTCTTTACTGGCTCAGAGGTGGTGTAATGATTCTAGGATTTCAGCTTAATCTGTAGACCTTCACTGATTTCATGGGCCTCACAATGTCACTGCACATACTTTATTCCCTACATAAGAGTTCTCTGCAGGTGTGTGTTCTGTCTCTCTCAAATTGTCAGGATTATGCACATCAAAGCCACTCTGAGGCTGTTGGTTCCGGCTTCCCTGTTCTTTTGTTGGCTAATTTCACATAAAGGCAACCATGAAAGGTGCTTTAGAGCTTAGCTTCTGCTCTCTGGTCCTGTAGAATTATGCAAAAATATCACGCAGTTCAGTTAGAAGTGTTTGAAAATGTACCTAGCAGATTTTTAAAAGAGAGAGAGAGAAATGTAGTACCTGGTATAGACTTGGCTTCAAATCCAGCTTTGCCAGGGTGGTTTAGGTGAAATTGATTGGATCCTCTCAGTGACCTACTGCGCACGACAGAAGCTGCTTTACACCAAGTCAGCCCATTGGTCTATCTGGCTCAGTGTTGTCTGCACTGATTGGCAGTGGCTCTTCAAGGTTTCAGGAAGTAGTCTTTCCCAGTGCTACCTGGAGATGTCAGGGACTGGACTTGTAAACGTTTGCATGCAAAGCATATTCTCTACTGCTGAGCAATGGCTCAATGGTATGTGGAAGAACTGGTGTGTGGAACATCCTCCTTAGCATTGCATGTCAACTGGTCACCATGCTTTTGTGCAAATGGGTACATGATAGCATTTGACAATGGAAAATGCTGCCTAATGGATGTTGTAGAACAACTGTCTGTGGATTTTTTCACAGAAGGGTGAGTGACTGACGTTTGTGGGAGATGTCTTGGAGCACTGATTTAAGCAAAATGCCAAGTGTGACGTATTCTAATCCTCAGTCTCTCGCCCACAGAACAGTATACAAGAATTGCAGGCCACAATTTGCTATTGCATGAGTCGAACCACTGCAGTGTCTGGTTGAGCATGACTCTAAGTCTCAGGTATAAAACTGACTTCAACACAGCTTCCTATCATACCAAAACGGTCTGTGGCAACTACAAAAGCCAGATCACATTTGCATATTTTGTATTCCTTCTGAATGAGGTGTGGGATCTCCAAGGGAAGAGAACTGCATGACTGGGGTGGGGGTGAGCGTGGGAAGCCATTAAAAAAAGGAAATGCAGTCTCACCTTGTGTCTTTCCTAGGGTTGGGGGAGAAAATTGATTCAGTTTGCATTTAAAGGTGAAACTACCTAATTTGCATGTCCCAAAACACTCTGCAAACTGAAACTAAAATATGTAACTTGTCCCTCGGGTCCTCCTCCGTGCAAATGTAACGCCAATCTTCAAAAAGGGATCCAGAGGGGATCCTGGAAATTACAGGCCAGTTAGCTTAACTTCTGTCCCTGGAAAACTGGTAGAAAGTATGATTAAAGCTAGATTAACTAAGCACATAGAAGAACAAGCCTTGCTGAAGCAGAGCCAGCATGGCTTCTGCAAGGGAAAGTCCTGTCTCAGTAACCTATTAGAATTCTTTGAGAGTGTCAACAAGCATATAGATAGAGGTGATCCAGTGGACATAGTGTACTTAGACTTTCAAAAAGCGTTTGACAAGGTACCTCACCAAAGACTTCTGAGGAAGCTTAGCAGTCATGGAATCAGAGGAGAGGTCCTCTTGTGGATAAGGAATTGGTTAAGAAGCAGAAAGCAGAGAGTAGGAATAAATAGACAGTTCTCCCAATGGAGGGCTGTAGAAAGTGGAGTCCCTCAAGGATCGGTATTGGGACCTGTACTTTTCAACTTGTTCATTAATGACCTAGAATTAGGAGTGAGCAGTGAAGTGGCCAAGTTTGCTGACAACACTAAATTGTTCAGGGTTGTTAAAACAAAAAGGGATTGGAAGAGCTCCAAAAAGATCTCTCCAAACTGAGTGAATGGGCGGAAAAATGGCAAGTGCAATTTAATATAAACAAGTGTAAAATTATGCATATTGGAGCAAAAAATCTTAATTTCACATATACGCTCATGGGGTCTGAACTGGCGGTGACCGACCAGGAGAGAGACCTCGGGGTTGTAGTGGACAGCACGATGAAAATGTCGACCCAGTGTGCGGCAGCTGTGAAAAAGGCAAATTCCATGCTAGCGATAATTAGGAAAGGTATTGAAAATAAAACAGCCGATATCATAATGCCGTTGTATAAATCTATGGTGCGGCCGCATTTGGAATACTGTGTACAGTTTTGGTCGCCTCATCTCAAAAATGATATTCTAGAGTTGGAAAAGGTTCAGAAGAGGGCAACCAGAATGATCAAGGGGATGGAGCGACTCCCTTCCGAGGAAAGGTTGCAGCATTTGGGGCTTTTTAGTTTAGAGAAAAGGCGGGTCAGAGGAGACATGATAGAAGTGTATAAGATTATGCATGGCATTGAGAAAGTGGATAGAGAAAAGTTCTTCTCCCTCTCTCATAATACTAGAACTCGTGGACATTCAAAGAAGCTGAATGTTGGAAGATTCAGGACAGACAAAAGGAAGTACTTCTTTACTCAGCGCATAGTTAAACTATGGAATTTGCTCCCACAAGATGCAGTAATGGCCACCAGCTTGGACGGCTTTAAAAGAAGATTAGACAAATTCATGGAGGACAGGGCTATCAATGGCTACTAGCCATGATGGCTGTGCTGTGCCACCCTAGTCAGAGGCAGCATGCTTCTGAAAACCAGTTGCCGGAAGCCTCAGGAGGGGAGAGTGTTCTTGCACTCGGGTCCTGCTTGTGGGCTTCCCCCAGGCACCTGGTTGGCCACTGTGAGAACAGGATGCTGGACTAGATGGGCCACTGGCCTGATCCAGCAGGCTCTTCTTATGTTTTTATGTTCTTATGTTCTTAAACACAACCATCCTTCAAAATTCACATTTCTCTGAATTTTGCAGTACAGTTCTCCAGCCAAGAAATGTGTACAAAATGCAATATTCCAGGGGAAAGTGTGCATAGGAATGCATGTATTACAAAAATGAATTATATTAGGGGAAACCTCTATGCAAAAATGTGTACATAAGGCAAAATTGCGCACAAAAATGTGCAAACTAGGGGGGAAATTGCACTAAAATGCTGATGAATTTTCATGGGGACTTAATTTTAAAAAAACTGCAAGCTGATGTGGAAGTGTGGAGAACTTAAGACTGGAAAAAGGAGAAACAGAGAGAAATCGAAACGGTCAGATTTGCTCATCCCTAGCCTTGACATACTTGAAGGGCAGATGGTAATAATAAGTATAAGAATGACATGGTGTTCCCCTTTTCTTGCAACCAACGGTGTGGAGTGAGGATGGAGAAATCCATCGTGTAAAGGAATCTTCACCAACCACTGCTGTACTGGCTGGGGATGATGGGGTTTGTAGTTCAAAACCTCTGGAGGACACTAGGTTGGTGAGGACTGGTGTAAAAAAAACCATCAGGTTGTGGGGTACACTTGTACAACATGTTCCCAAGGAAGAGAATTCCACATGGAAGCACTTTTTTTTTTGGCAGCAACCCATGTTTCTCACTGTTCTGCTCTGAAGCAAGAGCCATGATAAATTTGTTGTGCAAACGTAAGCCCTGCATTGGCCAAAATGCTCATTTCCCTTATAAATTACCTCTCTTTCTCTTTCCCTTGCATTTTAATGAAAATGGAAAGACAGAAACTCAACTAACTTTAAGCCTCAGGTGTAAAAATGTTCCATTTGATCCTGCTGGGAGGAGGTGCCTTAAGACAGATAATGTAATTCCTTCAGTGTTATTGGGCTTGAAAAAATTATAAAGGTGTAGCAGAAGATGGAAGAATGGATGTCCTGAGTTCCAGTGTTCATTCACTGTGCTTATTATGTTTCCCTTTTCAGTGAGACTGTTCTCCAGAGGAAAAAGGAAAACTAAGTAATGGGTTGTTGTTTTTTAATCACATGAGAATTCTAATAGATTTCAAAGGAGGGAAGGAAGACTTAATTTGGCTTTCTTTCCTTTATTTCCATCTGGATTTATGTTATAATCTGTCTTCTGTCTTCTTCTCAGTATATTGGTGTATTACTTGCAAAACCATTTCCTTACTAAGGGTTGCATTCAACATGGCGTTGAACAGCACATTCCATTAGTGCAATGCTTTGTACTTGTGCAATGGAATGATCTCTTCCTCTCCTCCCCCCCCAGTGCTCCTTAAATCTGTTGGGGGAGGGTTTCCTTCAACCCTTCAGAACAGATTTGGGGACAGCATGGGGTGTGTGGTGGGGGAAAAGGTAGGGGAATTCCCCTGGCACTAGTGCAGAAATGTAGTTGAATACCACCCTAAATTTCTGGCCTGGTTTGAGTGTGGTGTGGATTTCTGTGAGATATTGTAATCTGAACTAGCTGAAGTATTCCCAGGATTGGATTTCTCGGTTAATTGTGGACTAGTTAGACCAGGATTGGGGGACCTATGGCCTTCCAGATGTTGTTGGACTCCAGCTCCAGTCCACATAGCTAATGGCCAGGGATAATGGGACTTAAGCCCAACATCTGGAGGGCATCACAGAAGCTACTGCATCATGACTTCTTTTTATGCTGCTGAGGTAAAGAGAAGCCCCAGACTACACTGAGCTGCTCCCCATGCCAGTGTCATGTTTCCTGAAGCTGGGGCACTACTAGTGAGAGGAAGAGACAGTGTGTGTCTCCACCTATATTGCATGAATCCTGTTATGTGTGGGACAGAACTGTACTTCAGAGGCTTCCATGCCACCAGAGTAATATAAGAAAGAGGCCCTATTACAAACAAGATGGCTGTTTTATTTTCTTCATGCCTTCCATCCTGGATACAGAATCATGTAAAGAAAATCAGTGTCTGATTCACATGTGAATCATATTCACATATTATTTGACATAGTGGAAACATAAAAAGGGATCTAGAGTAATACCTCAGTAAACAAAGTGGATGAGTTCCTGGACATCACTTCTTTAACAGAAACTTTGGTACCAGAGGTAGGAATAACATGGAAAGAATGTGGATAGGTCCCTATACCTGCACTTAGATGGTGGGGGCAGCTTTAACAGGGGCTTTAAAGGGTGCCTACCCAGCACTCATTCACTCCTCCTCCTTCACCTCCTCTGAATCTTATTGGTCCTCCCCTCCCCATCCCTGGGAGAAAGCAAGAGGCCTCTTTAATGCAAAGCAAGCACACAGGCTTGTCAGTTTCACCCTAGCAAAGCAAAGGCACAAGCTTGATAGTTTTCCATAGCAAAAGACACAGGCTGGTCAGTTTCACCTTAAAGCAAAGGCACAGGCTTGAAAGTGTATCCATAGCAAAGCAAAGATGGTCAGTTTCACTTTTAAAAAAGCCTTTGTTAAAAGGAGTTAGTTCCTGGAGGATTCCTTAACTGAGGTTTTGCTGTATATACAACAATGGAAAAACAGAGTACAGAAAGCTAAATATCATTATGTTGCAAACTTAGTAAATTAAGTAGAAGCTGCTGCAAAGACAGAAAGACACAGACTGATTCTGTCTGCCACCAAGTGATTAATTACAAAGTGGGACACAGGCAAATAAAAAATGTGAAACCCTCAAAATGAAAGCAGAAACAGATGTGCAGAGAATTTTCAGAAAGTGCTGAAGAGATCTAAGAAGCCCCTGCATTTCTTCTCTTCCTCCATTTCATCTTTCTTTGCCAGAGTTGGTATTCTGTTTCTCTGTTGACTGGGTTGCTAGAAATATTTGTTTTGTTTTTTACATTTATATCCTGCCCTTCCTCCCAAAGGAGTCCAGGGCAGCAAACACACAAGTGACAAAATAATACCATTACAAATAAAACAAAACATTTTAAAACATCTAAAATACGTAGAAGAATGACATACTCCAACAGCTAATCATTTCAGGGTTGCCAGGAACAGTATCTTTTAGCCATCAAATACCTGTGTAAAGAGGACTGTTTTCAAATTCCTCCTGAAAGTTAATAATGAAGGAGACAGACAATGGAGAGATTCGAGTGTCAAATAATGCCAAATCATAAGGATTTGTAAAGTCAAGAAAGGGAAGAGAAGACAAGGCTAAAAAGACTATTGCCCTGGAAATTGCAAGAGACATGGTACCCAGAGAAGAAAGGAACAGCCACAGTGGGAATGCATATTAACAATACACTGGGGCTGGGAACCCATGGGGATGCAGGAACACAAGCAGCGCAGGCATATTAAGGGACTTGCCACAGCCAGGAACACCAAATAATAACAGAAGCAAATGAAGCATAAGGATTTCAGGCATAAGAGACTGAGGAATAATTCCTGTTGCTCAGGCAACTTGTGACTGAACAGCCTGCAGCACTGATATATGGGGCGGCCATTCCCATTTAGGCTTATAGCTGCACCAGAATGTTTGAAAATTTCTTTTTTGACAATTCATTGAATTGATGGGTGCAAAACAAAACTCTTCTAAAAATCATGAGGGGGGAACGTGGAGGAAGAAATTTCTCTGAATATTTTGGGAGGGAGTGCTGCTTATCTAATTTAACCTTACAAGGCAGCCAAGGGCTTTCATTTTTTCTTGCTTTTATATCTTACTAGCAATAAAAATCCATGTCTCAGCAGCTTCTTGCCACCCGCACTTCCTGAAAAGACTTGGGAGCAACTTTGTGTCACATTGCATCACATGGCTCCCAACACATTCTGGGAAGTGTTGCCATTGGGAAGCAGCATGAAACTTTCTCCAGAGCTTTCCCCTGGCCATCCATCCTGGAGTGAAGTTGCAACTCCTCCTAAAAAAATAAATAAAGCCTCCCCTCCTGACAGCTGCAGAAATTGGCAGCCCACCCCCACAAAATTTCAACCCAACCTTAGCTAGGATTCCAGCAGGCTGATGAGATTGCTTTCAATGCAATTGCCAGAAGAGACTCTCTTCATCTGACATCCATGTTCCTGGAAAACCTGGTGGTCTTGGCTACTACTACAGGGCAAAAACTCTAGAGACCTACTCTTCCAACTTCATTTCCACTTAGCGATGCTTCTCTGCGCCTCACTGCTTCATCTGTATCTTCAGATTAATCCCAGCATCTGCCTGAGCAACTGTACTTCTGTTTGCATTGACTTAAATGGCCTAATGTGCTTTGAAGAGGGCATACATTTTCCCCTCCCCCCCAAAAAAAACACCTGAGGAGGAAGGAAGAGTCTGTGATGTAGTCATAGAATTCAAATGGTAAAACAACAAAATAAAATATAAGAAGTACAAGAAGCAATAAAAAGTAACAATCATACAGCATTGAAAATAACACATTACAATGGCTACAACAGGCTGAAAAAATATAATTAAGTGGTCCACCAAGACCCTCAGCAATTTTCAAGTGGTCTGTAGGGGGGAAAAGTTTGGGAATCTCTGGCCAAAAGTGGGTGTGGACACCTCGCACTACAGATACCCACCTATGGTGCTCTCTCTCTCTCTCTCTCTCATACACACACACACACACACACACACACGAGGCACATAGCCCTCTTCCTCAGCTGATCCATCCCTGCATTTCTCCTTTTCGGAGTCTACACTCACAACAGCTTAAGAAAAAGTTTATTCTTACATATATTATCATTGCACTTTCGTGCTCTTTTAAAATCTTGTGCCCCTTTCTTATTCTGTCTGAATTCAAACCTTTGAATGATGGCATTTGGTATAAACAAGTGTCAGAAATGTAGACTGCTGCAAGCAGATTCTTTAACTGGGAAAAAACACGCACATTAAAGCCGTGAGACAATCTTGCATTACAGGCTAACATCTTAAATGTATTCACAAATGTGATTTCAACAAAACTGTTGATACTGTTCAGTTACGATTAGGAGATAGTGACTCTTCCTTACTAGTAGAAAAGAGAACTGTCTATCCAGCAGATGAACTCTCAATTTGTTGGAGGAGGAAACACACAATTTATTACTTGAAGGATGTATCTTCAGCTGTGTGATAGTATAGAGGAAATGGATGCAAAGAGGAGCAAGCAAGCAAGAAGGAACTAGGTGTGTGAAAACCAGCACAGGCTGCATATTCACATTACGTATCTATAGCATTATAGAAGATTGATCCTGTCAGCCTCTGCCAATATATGGGTGATGACATTATTTTAACATACATGGTCATTCAAGTGAGAGTTGACATCTGCCCAAATGTTCTATGGAAAGCAAGAAATGAAGGTAGAATCAAAATATTGAATTAAAGGGACTCAAAAAAACTTCCAAAAACTTATCAGTTGCAGACAGTGACTGCTGGGTATCTGGGGTCATGTGCTCCAGATGCCTGTGAACATGCTCCTACAGGAAGCTGCTAAATGGGAACCAACTGGTGTGAAAAAATGAAGGCGTGCAGGGGAAATGCTAGAAGAACTCTTAAAAGGAGCTCTTCCTCAGAGAAATAGAACAATCAGTCTCAGCACTATGGAGCAGATGGCAATGGCAGCAGCAAATGTCATGGAAGAATCAAGAGGCTGGTGTCTACCCTGCACGCTCATGTTGGTTTGGGAACAAAGTATTAGAATGGAATCTAGGATTCACATGCATATAGTTTTTCATTTGCTTGATATTGAAAACAAATGGAACAAACAAACAAGGATAGAGAAAGTAAATGTAATTAAATGTTTACATTCATTTTCAGTTGGCTTGCATTGCAGACATACTGTTGTGATGTGAGCGCTGACCTAAGCAGAGGTGAGGCAGCTCCATGCAGGGTTCAGTCTGTTTACTGCAACATCACCAGCAGGCCATTCTGTCACTTTAGGGCCACTGCAGCAAAGACCTTGCTCCCAATGCTTCATATTTTAATCTCATACAGTATACAAAGTATGATTTGCTGTAATAAATTTAAATGGTATAGAGGTGGTCCTGAAGATAGGTAGGTGGGGTGCAGCCCCAAGCCACAAAGGACTTTAAAGGTTAAAACCAGCATCTTTAATTGAGCCTGGAAACAAATAGGTAACCAGTACAGTTGCAAGAGCACCAGTTAGATATATTCATGTCTCAACACTTGTTAGCCCCACATAGGATGGCCCATTTATATGTAACCAGAGAGAGAGAGAGAGAGAGAGAGAGAGAGAATAATTATTAGTATAAATTTGCATGTTCTCATCTATATGTATAGATGCACATTTAGAAATAATTACTATAATTTAAATGGAAATACATACTGAGGAAGACTGTGAGCAGGTGGGCAAGTTCCATGCCCTCCTTTCTCCTGGTTCTTTATCTTCAAATTGGAATTGGATCGGACAGCCCTTCAAATAGAGGATTCCTTCAAATAGAAGTCTAACAAACAGAGGACTGTCCACTGTAAAGTAGCCATATGGCCACTCTACACAGACCACATCACTGTAATAAATCCTAGCGGTTACAAAAGCATGGGCCGATGTGATGAGGTCGCTTTTTTCCAAGGTGAAGCAGAGCCTACACACAATCAATGAAGTCAGGTATACCCCTGATGTTACCACTGTTATGTTTGTCAGTATCGTTGGAAGAGTTGGAATGAACGTGATCCAGAAATGTAACACCCTAGTATAAACTCTGATTGAGCTATGGCAAATAAGTCTGAGCAAAGCTGAGCAAATTTATCAGCAAAGAATCATGCAAAACTATGACAGGGTCTTAAGAATGCTGTTGGATCATCTTTGGAGCATAATAGCAGAAGAGCTTGACACAACATAGGTGTCACAATGGCAATGAAATGAAGGAAGATTTATTTGCTGCTGCTGCCACCACCACCATAGAACATTCATATTCTGTCAGATTTAGCAAAAGCCTTCTTATTCTGCTGGTGTCCTAGTAATCTCACAACCTATTTCATATCTCCCAGAACCTTTGGTAAATTTTGGAACAAAACACTTGTGAAACCAAGAGTAAAGATGCCAGGGATGATGTGGGACGATTTTCTTGATCACCTTGATTATGAACTTGTGTGCCTTGATCAGGTGATAACCTGACCATAATAATGACCTCCTCTCAATGCTTCCAGTCACCAGCTGATTTTGCAGTGCAAAATAGTAATTCTAAATGGTTGAGAATGATGAATGCATATTGTAATCTACAGTTCTAGTTATGTTTTGTGTATATGCTGTCGAAAATAATAACTTATTCACAGCATGGGCTCCATCTTGTTCACTTTTCTGTGGTCTGGCATTCTATGGTTTTTCATCCCCCCCAGAGTACCCATCAATTTCCTGCTGTGACTTATATGTAACAGTTACCAATTCAGGAATACATGGGTGACTGCTAGTTGTCTCGGTCTTTCAAAACATTGAAATCATTACATGTATGCAGACATTCTCCGGCGATTAAAATGAGTCACGGCTGGTATTTTACTTGTATAATTTGTGCTTGCACTGCGAGGCAACATAGAAATATTGCAATCTGACCACCTAATCCTGTGCAGAGTTAGATGAGCCTAATCCTATTGATTTCAATTACCTTACATGTTTATTTGTTTGTTTATTTATTTATTTAATTTGTATCCCGCCCTTCCTCCCAGCAGGAGCCCAGGGCGGCAAACAAAGCACTAAAACACTTTAAAACATCATCATCATAAAAACAGTTCTTAAAATACATTAAAACAAAACAGCATTAAAAACATTTAAAAAAACAACCTTAAAAACATTATTAAAAAACATATTAAACAATCCTGACACAGATGCAGACTGGGATAGGTCTCAACTGAAAAGGCTTGTTGAAAGCCTTCAAAAGGCGCCAAAAAGACAGCAGAGATGGCACCTGCCTAACATTCAAAGGGAGGGAATTCTACAGGGTAGGTGCTGCAACACTAAAGGTCCCTTTCCTATATTGTGCAGAACGAACCTCCTGATAAGATGGTATCTGCAGGAGGCCCTCACCTGCAGAGTGCACTGATCAACTGGGCATATAAGGGGTAAGACAGTCTTTCAGGTATCCTGGTACCGAACTGTATAGGGCTTTGTACACTAAAGCTAGAACCTTGAACTTGGCCCGGTAGCAAATAGGCAGCCAGTGCAATTCTTTCAGCAGTGGGGTGACATGTTGGCGATACCCTGCTCCAGTGAGCAGTCTCGCCGCTGTGTTTTGCACCAGCTGTGGCTTCCGGACCAACCTCAAGGGCAGACCCACATAGAGCGCATTACAGTAATCCAGCCTAGAGGTTACTAGTGCGTGGACAACAGTGGTCAGGCTATCCCAGCTGTACATCAGGCTGTACAAATGTGTTGATGTTGAACTGAAAATGGAGATGGATTCAGTAAATAAAAAGTTACTGGGAAACAATGACAATTTCCTAGGGAGAATCACTTGTTCTTTAACATAGTGGAGGCAATAAAAGAGCTTTATGTATGATGTGAATAACAAATTGGGTGATATATGTATTGAGCTGAGTGAAACCATGAAATGCAGATTGCGGCTATGTCCTTGAACTTCTGGCCCATTCTCTTGTTGTTTCTGTGTCAAATAACCCATATACCACATTGCTTTTCCTGGGGGCTTCTAAACAGAACATGATCATGCATACAGAGTGAGTGGTAATAACAAGGTGCAAGAATGAGTGAAGGATGTGTGCTGACTTGTAGCATGCAGAGTTTGTAATGTATTCTTTTTTATATTTTTGTAGACTACTGTGATACATCTACATTGCAAATATTAGCCTCGAATGTTTTAATTGATGGATGCCTGTTGTGTTTTAGGAGCTGGGAACATGTAATTATATCTATATCTATATCTATATATCTATATCTATATCTATATCTATCTATCTATCTATCTATCTATCTATCTATCTATCTATCTATCTATCTATCTATCTATCTATCTATCTATCTATCTATCTATCTATCTATCTGTCTATCTATCTATCTATCTGTCTATCTATCTATCTATCTATATCTATCTATATCTATCTATATCTATATCTATATCTATATCTATATCTATCTATCTATCTATCTATCTGTCTATCTATCTATCTATCTGTCTATCTATCTATCTATCTATATCTATCTATATCTATCTATATCTATATCTATATCTATATCTATATCTATATCTATCTATCTATCTATCTATCTATCTATCTATCTATCTATCTGTCTATCTATCTATCTATCTATCTATCTATCTATCTATCTATCTATAGATATATATAGATATAGATATAGATATATAGATATAGATATATAGATATAGATATATATTATTAAAATTCATAGTTGAACAGAGTGCTGGGCGGGGCCTTATCTTCTCTATAATCCATCTACGTCATGTTGTATATGTGCCTGGGTGTTGCTTTCTTTTTTAAAACTCATTTTCACTGCAATATGAGATTCTGGATGAGTTTGTTTATTATTTATTTATTTAATGTATGTCCTGCCCTTCCTCCCAGTAGAAGCCCATAGCTGCTTCCTCCTTCACACATACTCTTTCCTCTGTTAAGTTTAATAAAACCATGGACAGCTGCTTGAAATTTTGGACTAAAACCTGGAGTGGATTCTACTGTCCCACTGACTTGGAGCTACCAGCTGCCACTGCAGGAGAGATCTTGTACCAACAAGGTTTTAAATACATTTTATGACTAGCAGCATCTTGCCACTGCTTTTACAACTCCTGTGAAGCTTGCAATACAGAGTAAAGCTCATGCAGAGTTTAGTTGGTTTGACGTGATCTTGTATCTCTGCATTAGCTTTACTCACTCTCAGTGATATTATCACGTAGCCAAGCCTGATTGCTACAAGGCAGTGAATTGTTCTTAGAAAATCAAAAACATATTAGAAAGAAAAACTAGTACCAAAAACTAGGAGCAGTGGACTGAAGCTGAAAAAATAACCTGAACTGGCGCAACAGGGTATGTGTGTTAGGTAGCCTTCCCCAAACTGGTGCATTTCAGCTGTTTTGGCTTGCAGTTCCCAACAGCTCCAGCATTGTTTAGCCGTGCTGGCTGATGGGAACTATAGACCAAAACAGCTAGAGGGCTTCAGATTGGGAAAAGCTGGTGTTAGGGAATACTGCCGGTTCCCCAAAGCTCCTCTTTTCCATCCAAAAGTGTTAACTGTGCATGTTCAACTTACATCTTATTTTAATTGAAGAATTGAAACAGGCAAATATTCACCACCATCCTAGTCTTCAGCTTCTCATATAGCTTTCCTTTTTGATCTGCCTTCAGAGACTCCATCAGGCCTGGGGAAAAATTAATAACAATGGAAGTATCATCATTCTCTTTAAAGTTTGATGAATGTCAAACTGTTCTTTCCTGAATTAAGAAAATTTGGCATGACAAGCCTTGAGAATTCCCATCACTGATTCACTGTAAGCAACAATGCTAACACTAACACAAATACTATGGTATACATAAGGCTAGCATTTACTTGTGCCTTTGGTCTGTGAAAATATAACTATAGACTTTGTGGCCATCCAGTGAAATTGATGATCTCTGGGGTCAGAACAGAGCCTACATCTTCACAAAAAGTATAATAAATGTATGCAGTTCAGTGCCCCAGGATGAGATGGTGAGCACTGGCTTAGAGGTATATAGAAATGGATTAGACAAATTCATGGAGAATGAGTTCATCACTGGTTACTAGTCATGTTAGCTGAAAGGAATCTCCATTTCAGAAGCTGTATGCCACCGAATACCAGTTAATCAGAGGACAATTGCTTCATATCTAGCTGCTGGTGGGCTTTCCAGAAGATCTGGCTGCCCATTGGGGGAAACAGGAAGCTGGGCTAAGATTAACCTTTGATCAAATCCAGCAGGGCTCTTTCTTTGTTCAGTTCAGCAACGGTATTCTTGAGCTTTCCATGCAATCATTTAAAAACTTGACACAAGCTAAGAAACACTGACCTGATTTTTTTTCTTCACGGCATGAGCTTTGCAAATATTATTATTTAATGTCCAGCTCCTCTTGTTCTAGGGCAGAACATTTCATATCATTGATCTACCAGCAGGTGGCTATTTCAACATTGCACAGTGCATGCTGAGAGCCAGAGATTGCATAGCAAAGCCTGCCTCTGAGGAAAAGGTGGATGCAAACAGGCCAGGCAGTGTTTGCATAGAGGGATGGAGGAGGAGGAGGATTTCCCAGTGAAACCCCAAGTGCATGGGCACAGTCTCCAAATTACCTGTCATTTATTTATCCCCACCCCTGAAAAAAAATACTTTTTTTTAAGTGGGGAGTGGAAACAACTTTAGCCACCTCCAGAAAAGAAGTAATACCGTATCTCACTGGGGAAAATAAAGTTGCTGAGTGTGATATCAAAGGAAGGGGAGAGATTGACAGCTATAATTGGGACACTGTTGCTACACACATACAAATTTTTAAACAGAGACATTCGGCTAACAGACCTTTTGCAGCCCTTGACTCCTCATCCCAACTGAAATTAAACTTCAGTTATATGGACTTTTCTTTGCTCAGATTCGTCTCTTGTTAGGGATGGGGGAGAACAGGGCAGATTTGATTTAAATCAAACTGATTTAAATCATGATTTAAATCGCTTCTCTGAAGGACTCAATTTAAATGATTTAACTCACAGTTTAAATCACTGGTGAGGAAGATTCTATTTAATCATTTTTTGGTAGAAGTACATTATTGTTTCATATAGCTGTAATACATATTCAGAGATGTAGGTTTCATAAAAAGGTAGGTAGACACTAAGCAATTGTTCTGAATTATTTTCAGATTAATTTTCATCAAAAATGGGATGAAAATTTGTTCGTTTTAGTACTAAAGCAGAATGAACTTGAGAAGTCATTCAGGAGATGAACCAGCTCCAACTCTTCAATTAATCGTGATATTTTTGTCATGATGTGCCAGAATCGCCACCACCAGACAGGTTTTTAAATTGTTCTAATAAGGTTTACTCTTCTGGTTAGTTTTCTTCTTCAACAAACAACATTGATAAAACATGCACATGGATTTTTGAATGGTTAACTATTTCAGGTTTTAGATAAATGTAAAGTTCTTTAAAAAATAAAGTTTAGGCAATTTCAACCAAGCCAACAAGGGAAACTTGAAATATTGAGTGGTATAGTTAGTTGTTGCTGTCGTCGTCATCGTCTTCTCCTTCTTCTTCATTGTCTGGAAAAGAAATACAAACTTTCCTGCTTTTTCACTTCCCAACTTATTTCTCAGTTGAGAATGAATTAGTGCAAAGGAAGAAAAAATTCTCTCTACAACTGCAGAAGAGGCTACTGCTGTTAAAAGCTGAATTACTACTTCAGTAGTCTCCTCCTTCTTCAGATCTACTCCATCTTCCCAAGTTCTCATTGACTGGCCTTCTCTATCTTTGCACTTAGTGAGAGGCAAGGCCTTGAGAGAGAGAGAGAGAGAGAGAGAGAGAGAGAGCACTTTATGTACATCACCTGCAGAATAGGACTGATCAGGTTATCTCCCATCTCCATAAAGTGCTGTTAACATATTCATATAATATAATTAGTGGTTGTAAAATTAGTATTCATGATGATATCTTTGACCTAGGTTCTTGTTTTACTAATTGTTTTATGAACAATTTGAAATCCAATTTAAATTAAAAAATCCATTTAAAATTTAAAAAATCTGATTTAAATAAAAAAAGATTTTTTAAAAAAAAGTTATTTTGATCAACCCGGAGGGGGAGGGGAACTGGGTTCAGTTCACCTTTAAAGGCAAACCTAGCAATTCTGCAGTTTCTGAAACAATGTGCAAACTGAAACACAACTATCCATCAAAATCCACACTTTTCCAAATGCATCTCCAGCCAACTAATGGGTACAAAAATACATTTACTATGGTAAAATATGTGTGTGAGAGATGGATGGATGGATGAATGGATAGAGGGGGAAATCAAAAATCAATGTCAAAATGTGTATCTTAGGAGAATTTCATACTAAAATGCTGATGGATTTTCATTTGGACTTTTTTTAAAAAAATCACACACTGATGTGGAAATGAGGAGAACTGAACTTAAGAGTGGATGTGAGAAACTGAGCTAAACCAAAATGAATAGATTCACCCATCCCTGCCCTTTGTGTATTCTTTCACTCCCTCCTTCTTTGTTATTTTTCTTCACTTTCCTCCTTCTGGGAGAAAAGGCGGAATATAAATTTAATGAATGAATGAATGAATGAATAATATTGTAAGTGCCTTAGGCCAAGGACCTGCCTTAAGAACATGACATACCTAAAGCCCTGCTGGATCAGACCAAAGGTCTTTCTAGACCAGCATCCTGTTTCCCACAGCGGCCATCCAGATGCCCATGGGAAGTTTACAAGCAGGACTTGAGTGTGATAGCCCTCTCCCACCACTGTTTCCCAGCAACTGGTATTCAGAAGCATGGTGTGACTGATCCTGGAGGTAGTGCATAGCGGGGCACACAACGGGGTGCATCCTGCAGGAGCAGAGAAATGAGAGAAATAAGACACATGTCTAGGATAAAATTAGGCCACAATTGTATTGATTACTGCAAGTAAGCAGGGTTGGCCTAATACAGGGCAGGCATCCTGCGTCGAACAGCCTGCCTGGGGTTTGAAGCCACACCCAGACCACCTCCTAAAGTACTCTTGTGAGATGCCAATGTATTGGCCTCCATTATGACACAGACCACGCATCTGGGAACCTGTTGGCAACTTGAGGTGAGCAATGAAAGTTCCCCTCATCCCATAAAGCCAGGACTGGGATGTGAGGCACTATCCCCAAGACCCCATATGGGGTATCCTTAAGATGGCGATCCTGCCCAATGCCATTTTCCACCCAAGAAGTGGGCAGCAATTATGACCAGCTTGCTGTCAATCCCACCTATTGCTGCAACCAAACCTGAAGAATGGATTGTCCTGACACATTTTCTCTTAATTGGATAACTCTAGGTCATTATGGGAGAAGTGGCCATGTTGGCTAGGTCTGATGGGAGCTGTAGTTCAAAAAAGTAATTCTTCCAAGCTCTGGGCCATACCATAGGATTGTATAAATGGATTACAAGCTTGGCAGTTTCATTTTTCATCCATTTCCCAAATGATACCTAAAATGGAACATGGGCTGCCAATCCACTTTCTATGATCAAGGTTTTTCTTTCTCTCTCCTCTACAGTTTGGTGGAAGGTGATAGAGTGATTGGCAGAAATTTTAATTGCGATATTGACAGAATTCTTTATTAGAGCCAATATAAAAACAAAGACCCTTTTAATGAGATGCACCAGCTGGTATGGAACAACTGTACTTGTATAATTACTACTCAGTGGCTCAGTTAGGACATTTACTTTTCAAGAAAATTACTCCAAGGAGAAGCAGTGATTTCATATGGACATGTGACAATCCCACATGTTCCACAAACTTCCACTTAATGCAATATCTTTGTTAAAGCAAGCAGGCTGCAAGAGTGCCCATCTCTCCCATTTCTTTATATAGCTTTTCAGAACTGGAACAGATCAAGTCCCTGGAATGTCTCCACTAGAACAGTTTGCATACAAACCAAAGCTTAATGAAGCTTATGTAAGGACCATTTTCTAATTTGGAAATAAAACTAAAAAATAACCACTATTTTTGAGGAGCCAGTTAAGTAATGGGTAATCCAGCTCTACCATTAGGCAGAGTGAAGCAGCAGCCTCAGGTGGCAGATGCTGGGAGGGGAGGTTGGGCAGCAGCCCCCTACCGTTCCTGCCCGAGATCCCTAAGCTAGCCTGCTTCCCTAGGTGCATTTGAGCAGTGTTTTTCAACTTTGGGTCCTCAGATGTTTTTGGACTACAACTCTAAGCTGGCTGGGGATGATGGGTGCTGTGGTCCAAGAGCATCTGGGGACCCAAGTTTGATGAACAGTGCAGTAGAGGAACCTGTCCCATTGTCAGTGTTGAACCATCCATTATGTATTTGAGTTTCCTGCATTTGGGGAAATTGCAGGGGACAGCACACCCAGCGTGCAATGGATTTGATTCTGTATGTGGAATGAGAGGGTGCCATCTTGGCCTTGGTCTCAGGCAGCAGATTGCCTTGGGCCTGCTGTGATGAATGGCAAATGATAAATCAAGCTATACCTGTAGACAATCACATTGATCATTCCTCTGGCTTTGTTTCTGTATTTTCAGCTTCATAGCTTGTCACAAGTTGAAAGTGGAGCTGAAAATGGGCAAATGGTAGTGGGGGGGGATGTCAGAGCTTATGCGAGATGATTGGTGTGAGTTTTGGAACACTTTGATTAAGGTCTCTCTGTGTACCACATACAAGGAAAATGCATTGAAGGTACTGTATTTTTACTTTGCTCTTCCAGAAAAAGTACATGCACTACTAGCTGAGTCAATGAATAGCACTTATATACGGTAGGTGAGACCATTCCAACTTCATCAAATCAAGGTCTCCTATGTCTCTCTCTGTCAGTTGACTAATGAAGAATTCTATCATAGGAACATAGGAAGCTGCCTTTATCAAGTCAGTCCACCGGTCCATCTAGCTCAGTATTGTCTGCACTGATTGGCAGTGGCTCTCCGGGGTTTTAGACAGGGTTATCTCCCTGGTTCTACCAGGGTTCTGCCTGGGACCTTCTGTATGCAAGACAGATGCCCTACCACTGAGCTATGCCCCATCCTTAATGTCACATAGGACTCCAAAACAAATGCATCATATTTGTAGGTAATGGGCTATATTGGCAAGGTGATTGACTAGGAGGCTCTCACTAGTACTCTAAAATTCAATATTCTAAAAATTAGCAGTTATGGTCTGCAATTTTATATGAAATAAGGAGCGTGACACAACTTTAGTTACAACTGACTCTAGAAAAGACAAAACTGATTTTTTTTAAAAGGGTCAAGTTATTCAAGGGCCGTTGCTCACAGAAGAAACTAGAGCCTGAAGGCCTGCAATGGGCATGTTTCACATTTGAGCATTCCAAGCACCTATAAGCAAATAATTATAAACTGCTTGAAGAATTTATTTTGCAAGGTACAAAGTAATTGCTAAGCAGAAAAGAGGCATGGTCTAAGGTTTTTGGGATAAACTATGGAAGCATATCTATTCATCACATACTTTGTTTTTCTCATTTTTTTCTCATTTTATCACATAATGTTGCACTGGGCTTCTTCTGGTAGTAAGGGCAGGATATAAATAAAACAAAATAAACCTGGTTTTTTAAAGGTCCTCTTAAGACTTTGGTGAACATTTTAAAAAACTATTTTATACAAAACAGTTTTTCATGTATATGAAGTTGCCTTATATCAAGTGAGATCATTGCTCCATCTAGTTCAGTGTTGTCCACATCAGAAATGGCTAATCTGCGGTCCTCCAAATGTTGCTGGATCCCACCAGTTCCAGCTAGTATGGACAATGGTTAGGGATGATAGGAGTTGTAGTCCAACAACATCTGGAGGGCACAGGTTAACCACCCCAGTCTACATTTACTGGCAGCAGCTGTAGGGTTTCAGCTATGGGTCTTCCCATTCCACCTAGAAATGTCAGGGATTGAACTTGGGATCTTCTGCATGCAAAGCAGGTACTTTATCACTCAGCTGCGGCCCCTCTCATCATATCTCCAAACAGTTCCTGCAGGGATATGGGACAATCCCATCAACGTCACCTGCTCCTGCATCCAGCAGTGTGGGTGATTTTCTTCCTGGCCTGCAGCCAGCTATGGACCCTTTGTAGAACGTACAGCTGTATTGTAGGTTTCTCCTACTCATTGCAGAATTGCCTCCTTCTCCATTAGTGACAGAAGAGGAATCAGTCAGGGCTGCTGCATGGAGGGAGGAAGAGTAATACTGAGTAGATGGGTTCTTACCATCAAATTCTATAGTTTAAATTACCTTGTCAAAATCTGTAAAATGTCAGTTCAATCTTCCTGTAATGTGAGCTATTGAAGGTAAGGTGGCACATGCAAGGCAACGCAGAAAAACCATTTTAAGCCTCTTCTTAGTTACAAACCAGATTTTTTGTTATCTGAATGGATGTGTATTTGTTGCATGGCTGGTTGAAAAAAAATATTCTCTCTGTCAGAAAGCTCAAGGCCAAGGAACCTCAGAGAATGACAATGTTGAAAAAAGACTTTCTTGGTATCTGACATAAATGTTCAGTAACCAAAAGTGGAAATGAAGGCTTCTGCAAAATTTATAACCTAAAGCCATAAACTTTGTACAGAATGCACCAAGAAGTTCCCCTATGCAGGCACCACAGGAAAAGGGAGGGGAGTCGCCCTCCCCAAATCTCTCCAAATTGGGTGAATGGGTATTAAAATGGCAAATTTAATTCAGTGTAAGCAAGTGTGAAGGGAAGCACGTTGGGACAAGAAATCCTAATTTTATATATATACTAGTGAAGTATGGTGACGGATCAGGAATGAAACCTGGGCTTTGTCAGTGATAGCTCAATGAAGATGCTGACCCAGTGGGCAGCAGCTGTGGGGGAAAAAAAGCAAATTCCACGTAAGGGATCATTAGGAAAGTGACTGAAAATAAAGCTGCCAATATCATAATGCCATTATCCAAATCTGTGGTGTGGCCTCATTTGAAATACTGTGTACAGTTCTGGTTGTCACACCTGAAAAAAGGCTACTGTAGAGCTGCTTCCAGAAAGTAGTTATGAGAGGCTTCTGTTAGATATCATGGGAATTTGTCCTGTAGTGTTCTGTAGGGTTCCATCTTATCCCCCTTGGTATTTAGCATCTATATGAAGCTGTTGGGTGCTATTATCAAGACATTTGGAGTGAAATGTCATCAATATGCAGATGACACCAAGCTCTATCTCTCTGTTCCATCTGAATCAGGAGAGGTGGTTGAGGTGTTAGACCAGTGTTTGGAGGCAGTGATGGGCTAGATGTGGGCCAATAAACTGAGGTTGAATCCTGAAAAGACAGAAGTGTTATGTGTCCCAAGTTCTGACATCTAGCAGTGGGGAGATGGACTGTTCTGGATGGGGTTGCACTCCCCTGGAAAGAGCAAGTCTGCAGCTTGGGGATGTTCCTGGATTCAACACTGTCACTGGAGGATCTGGTGGCCTTGGTGTGTAGGAGTGCCTTTTTCCAGCAGGGATATATGAGATCTAAATGGCACCCCATCCAGTAATGTGGCCTCTGGATTTTGGGCCAGTTGACATTTCTGAGGCAGCCCTCCGTAGAGCACATAGTAATAATCCAATGTGGAAGTTGTAAGAACATGGCCGAGAGGCCAAGTCATTTCTGTCCAAAAGAGGCTATAATCAAGAGGTGATTTGAAAGATTTGAACTTCATATCAGCTCCTGCTGGGAGGAAGAGTGGGATACAAATTAATTAATTAATTAATTAATTAAATAGATAGATAGATATTCCACAGTGAATGAATGAATAAAAAGGCCAGCATACAAATACATATCTCCAAAACAGCAAAATATCAATACAATTCGGACATTGACAAATCTAAACAAACTCTATTTAAAAGCCATTTCTAAAGCCTATGTGGACAGTTGAGTTGTCAGTGCACTTCGGCATACAATGGCTGCAGCACAAAAACTGGCTACCTTAGCTGAGACTTCAGGAATTCGATCAGACAAGATTGCATCATCCCTGCCAGGGATTTTTTGTAAAATCGGGGTAATTAGAGTGAGTCGAAGGTTATGGTAAAAAACACAATGAAGTAAGACATGACCCACAGACTCTACTATCCCCGCATCACAAGGGCATACTCGCTTGGCAAACGGAATTTTTTTGAACCTGCCATCCAAAAGTGCCGATGGTAAAACATTAAACTTAGCTAGTGTAAATGCTTTTCTGAATTTGGGAATGGTCAGGGTGTCCAAATAATGGGCGGGTACAAATGCCCCTATGTTATATCTAAAACCAGGATAAGCTGCAGCCAAGCATAGATGATTTTGGAGTTCGATGTCTAGGATTAGCTGGAGAATGACCGTTTTTGCTTTAGTGTGGCCTAACACAAGAATAGTAGTGGGGGAGAATCCCAAACTTAGTAGTTTCATGTTTAGGGTTTTTTTTCTATTTCGACTGGAAAACGTCAATTAATGTAAGAGGGCCAGACCACGGGTGAAAACATCATTTTTAGCCAAAACTTGATTTTGCACATCCATATGTGGGCTTCTATCAAAATGAGCCCAGCTTCAAGACGCAAAATGGGATTGGGGACACAGCATGGAGTACCAAGTATAGATCTGAGAAATTTGGTTTGCACAATTTCAGAAGGGGCATATTTATCATAAGCACTTATTTGTGAGCCATGTAGCATTTGGGCAATAACTTTAGCAACAAACACCTGTATGGCAGATGGAACATGCTGCGCCCCTTTAGTATAGAAAAAAGAGAGGAGAGCCTTTGCACTCTTCTGTGCATTAACAGTGGCATTTTTTACTTGGAGTCGCCATGTACCTGAGGAATCATGTTTTATGTCTAAATTTCATGTTCAAAATTTCAGTGGAAGGACTAGGAAAGCTGCCAAATGCACTAAGCGTATGTGTACAATTTCATTTCAACTTTGCTTATAACCCTCTGGATCATATCTTTTTCCATATGATTAGGTAGGGATATCTGGACCTCTCTCTATTGTTGCTGATTTCTGACAGTGTTTTGGGGAGTGGAAAGACAAAGTTTACACTGAGCAAATTTATTGCATGTTGCAATTTTAAGTTAGTGGGAAAGTTCACACCTCGAATAGCAAATCCCAGGGCCATTTTTCTGCGCTGCTAGGGTGTAGTGTGTGTGTGTGTGTGTCATAGTTATGCACTAAACAGATACAGAAATCATTGAAAGCCTGTAAAAGTGGAAGCCCATGGTGTCATTCATAGCAGTTATTTTCCAGAACAGCACTGCACTTTCAGATGTATTTTCTTTGAATGAATTCATCTGAGCAAAAAGCACACAAGAGCATTCTCAGTGTGAATGTTGCTTACAAGGCTTTCAAGAGAACTGTACCATCAAATTAGGTATTCTTATAATTATCACAGTGGCTCAACCACATAAACGTTTAGAACATTTTTGCATTCATTCAGTGTCTATACATTTGTCATCTTGGGTGATTTATTAGTCAAAATGACACTAGCAACCAGAGTTTGAAAAATCCCTGAAACTAACTTTTAAAAAAAAAAAATGTTGACCTTCCCTTGCACATGCATAGATTTCAACAATCATTCATCTTTTGAGCTACTGTCATTGCATAGGGAATAATTATATTGATGATTTAAAAAATATGTTTCAAGGTTAAATTTTGGAATGCTGTGAAGCTAAATTGCAGTCAGACATACACAAATGATTGTTCTTGAGATGAGCTAATGTACTTTCTTAGTGACAGGTAAGAGAGCATCTATGGTATCAGCACACACACACAGAATGAGGAACCTTTGGCCCTCCAGATATTGCTGAACTATCAGCCCCAGGAAGCATGACCAATGGCAAAGGATGGTGGAAGTTGTATTTCAGCAACATCTGGAGGGCCAAAGGTTACCCACACATGGCATAGACCCATGCGTCTGCTCCATCACATTGCAAAGCAAACATGACATTTAGAACAATATCACCACTAAAATAGGATTGCCCTGTCCAACTTTGCTCAACAGAGACTTAAAAACTAGTATATGGCATGGTCTACAACTGTTACGTGATCATTTCCAGACGTGTAGCTGTGTTAGTCTGTTGCAGCAAAAACCGAGAGAGTCTCATGGCATCTTTAAGACTAACTGGTTTTGTTATGGCGTAAGTCTGCAAATTCATCAGATGCAATTCTGATGAAATGGGCTATAGTTCATGAAAGCTTATGCTATAATAAAACTTGCTAGTCTTTAAAGTACCACAATACTCTATATGTGTGATTGTAACATGCTGTTTGTTTATTTTACAAGAAATTGCTTTTGCACACAATACATAATTGACTTACTGGAGATGGCCACTAGCATGCATGGCTTTATAAAGGATCAGGCAGGATAGGTCTATTAATGTCTATTAGCCATGATAGCTGAAGAGAACCTCCATGTTCAGAGGAAGTATACCTCTGAATACTAGCTGTTGGTGAGCAACAATGGGAAAAGATTATCCTGTATTTGGGTTTCCCAGAGGCAACCAACCAGCCACTGTTGGAATTAAAATGCTCAGCTAAATGGACCCTTGGTCTAATCCAACATCTTTTTTCTTATATTCTTGGGAGTGGCTTAAGGTTAGACCTTCACAATAAATATTAAAGGCAGAATTGCTGGGAGAAGTCCTTGAAGGGTTAAAGAATGATCTAGAAGTGGATCTATTGAGAATCCTGTCCTTGTAGTGACCTTCTGTTGAACTAACAACATTTGCAAGGATGACATGGGATATGTGATAAAAATCACTGCAGTTGCAGCAACCATCTGCATTTTATAACAATCTTAATGCTGTTCTTATCATAAGGTTCCTTCTGAAATGTTTTCTGTAATATTTTTAACAGGCATTAATTGTTTATAAAGTAGTAAATGACTTTGTTAAGAAATCTGCCAGAAAGCCAGCCATCTCAAAATCCGTGCTCATGGAATATACATAGCTTGCTCTGCCTCTTGTTTCGTGATAACCATGAATTTCATCTGTTCTGTGAATTAGTGATAAAAGGCCTGTCTTGAACAATGCAATCAAATTCCTGGGAGAGAAATAGATTGTCTGATTTTACGGTGTTCAACAGAATTGCTTAAAATTGATTTGTCTGATGACCCAAGGATGCTATTCTAATCATCTTGTAATCAGACATGTTAACTAGCTCCATCTTGATTTTTTCTGGCAAGTAGTTTACAAGCATTTTCTGCCCCGTCATAAACATGAAATGTTGTGGAAACAGCGGAAATGAGCAAAAACATCCCAGTAAGAACTACTGCATTGGTTATAAAATGTCTGGAAATTCCAGGGCAAAAAATAAGACTAATGCAATACAAAACAACACTTAGCTTGTCATCTGGGCCTACTTCACTCCTGAGGAGCAACTCCTGCTGCCTCAAAAGTAATGGTGGTGGTGGTGATGATGATGATAATGATTAATGCTATCCAGGCAATGGATATATTGTTGTTGTTGTCGCCATCATCATCCTGCATCTTCCTCCGAAGGAGCCCAGGGCAACAATATCATGTGAGTGGGCTTTCCCTTCCTGCTTCCTGCACCACCACCCCCAAATCTGCTCCAGAGGGTCACCCATCTCTCCAGAGCAGATTTGCAGGGCATTGAAGGGGAGGAGAGGAAGGAGGAATCCTGTTGTGCAAGAGGCAGCCCATTCCACTCACAGCTGGGCACAGCTGGATATCATCCATTATACTGAAACAAAGTCCTACAAAACTGCACTTAGAGCTAGTGCATGCACTCAGTTGGGCACATGTGAAGCATTCTGTCCCAAAGCACTTAACTGCTCCTGAAGAATATAGTGAGCCATAGCAAATAATGCTTTCACTGTGGTCATTTAATGTTCCGATGACTCCACCAGTCATTAATCACCATTAAGTAACTGTGGACTGGAAACTACAGATTAAGTTAGATACACTTAAGACCCATTGAAATTAATCAGACTCATGTTCATAATGACTTAATATTACACATTAATTTCCATGTAGGGATGTGCTATAATTCCGCCCAATTCAGATTTGGTACCGAATTTTCCATTAATTCACTTATTCTCAGTCATTGAGGATCGGATTTTAATGTAGCGAATTTCCATGACAATTTTTGAAAATGAACATTTTTTAAAAAAATCCACCTCTAAAACATTGATTGTAAGAATGATAATTTATTGATATTTCCTTTTTAAAATATTTGTATTTTCTTCAAAATATCAATATTTTAAAAGGAAATATCAATATTTCCTTCAAAATATCAATATTTCCTTTTAAGATATTGATGTTAATATCAATTTTTTTCTGAGTGGAAAAAAACAGATCAGTAAAAGCAGGGCTAGCAGATACAGAATTGTTACGCCAAAAGGCTCTTTACATCTGGAGGAAGCTTCAATAATCACCAGATGAGAAACCAGGAATATAAAACGACACCTTTATTGATTACCAAACATCTTTTGCAAAAGAGAGACGAAGAATTCGGCTAGCGCCAGAATCCTGGTCTGAAAGCATAGCTACACAGATTACATTGATATATGGCTCCAAATCCTCCTCACACACAGCCCCTCCCTTATTGCTTGTTAGCAGCACTTGTCAGCGACTCCATTGTCTTTGCATTTAGAGCGTTCTGGCCTTGAGTACTCCTTGTGCTGTTCCTCACGCTATCTACTTGGATGGTGTCCAGTTTCATGAGAAAAGCAAGCTAACATTTAAGTATCAAACAGCAACTGAACATCTAGCCTCCACAGAGACTGTTAGGAATTTATTTTCTGCTTCTATGTGGATCAAGTTAACTCATTTTCTGCTGTGCCAAATCAACACTACATACTATAGTTCCCAAACTATATATCTCATTTATCACAACCCCCCCTCAAAAAGCAATTCAGGGTTGAAACCTGATTGCTTAGGGCTTGTTTCAACTCCCTAAATGCTTTTTCCATTAATTTAGTCCATTTTTAATCCTTTTAGCCCCTCCTTTGTCAGGGATTCATACAGAACAGTTGCTTTTACTCCAAACTCAGGGATCCATTGTCTGCAAAACCCCACTAGTCCCAAAAAGCTCTCAGTTCTTCTGGAGTTCTGGGGCTTGGCATATTGCTTCCCTTCTTTCAAGGCCCAAGGCCCTTTTGCCTTTTCCCATAGACCAGAATATCATCCATCCTTCAGGAACTGTTGGATAAGGGGTTGGAGACCTTCTTGAACCTCGCACCTGAGGCAGGCTTCTGTTGCATCACCCCCCTCAGGGCCATTTGATATGAAGAGCTACAACATTTAGGAATAGTGACTCTCATTAGGTTCCCTTCAAAGGAAATGAAAGCTTGCAGTTTTGTTAAAATGTCCCTGTCCAGTAAGGCAACAGGACAATTTTGGGGATACCAAAAATTCATGCTGTATATGTTCATCTCCAATTTTGACCAACTGAGGCCATGTGAAGTGAAGATTTTGCTTTATCTCATCAATGCCTTCCACCTTAATGTGGGAGCTTATTTGGTCAGGCTGTGCCCCTGGCAAAATCTTCTAAAATCTTCTTCATGACCCATTCAAGCTGGCGAATTTCCCTGTATGCTTATGCTGCAATACCACTGCTGCTTTTTGACATGGATGGCCTACAATTTTTACCTTTACCAGTCCTTCTGGTATTTGAGTTACATCATACCAAAAAGGATCTGGGCAGTCCAATATCTTTGGGATTGTACGTCCCCAATCCACAAGCTTATGATACACGTATGTATATATCTGCATGTGTGCTTCTAATTGACACTAAAAAAACTAAGACTCTTTCTAATGAACAATGGGATTCATTGTGGGTGGGGGTGTATACACCAAGGAATAAAATAACATTTATGCAACAGCACTTAGCTTTGCCCTTGTTTTCCTTTGCACAAAACCTCTGGAACGCATCACCAGCCATACCATCAGGTGGGGGTGTGTGAGAGATGGGGTGGGAGTTATAGCTCTTGGCCTTGCACCTCCTAGAGTCCACTTGAACATGGGGTTAGCCAAGCCATATCACTCCCCCCTCTTTGAAATGTAGATGTATACGTCCTTTCACAGTTCTGCCCCCAGGCTCCGATGCTGACTTCCAATTGGTATAACTGTGCTATTTGGGATAAAAACACATTCAAGGGCCAATTAGACAAAGATCCGAATTCTCTGGAAAACCAAAACCACCACAATGGAGTGCATTATAAGGTTGAAACTTCCTTGGCGTCCACATCCCAGCCAAACAGGGAAAGAGCTTATCTATGATCTGAGTGACTGCATGTTAATCATGTATTATCTGACGTGTATCTTGTACTCCTGAACGTTGCACTATTCCTAACCATTGTTATGACAGAATGGGAAAATAAACAAATGGGCCCAAAACTCTACACTGGTGAACTCCACATCTGAAATAGCCAAATTCTGTAAATCCCCTGTTACAAAATCACTCAGAAGAATTTCAAAAGCTAAAACAGCCATAACATATAAATTATGAAAGGAAAAATAGCAATGATCAACACATCCTTAAAGGACAATTCATAAAACATTACATTCAATATTACAATGGAAATAAAACAAGTGTCAGGGTCTTGAATCATACTGCAGGGTGGCTTGTACAGAGTTCATCCTCTGGAAACCCAGCTGGTCATGTTCAGTGTAAGCTGTAACTGAACTGTCCTGGAATGATGAAAAAAATAATCATTCCCTCCTCCCCCCGAGTGACTGTAACAAAGTTTGCAAACTTGCACAACACGGGACATCTCGTCAGAAGAAATCAGGTTGATGGCCTAAGTAAACTTGCCAGTTTCCATGGCTGTGGAAGAATTAAGCAGTCCTCTATGCTGTTAGCACATGCTAGAGAATAGCACGCCAGTTGCATAGCTATGTAAAGGCCCAAGGCGTTGGTACCAGCTTCATGTGAGGCTCCAATCAAAATGCCTGCAATAAATCTCCTGTGTCTCACACAAAAAGAAAACGTTCCTTTGGGAGAGAATGCTTCAGCACAGGAAAGAAAATATAAAAATAAAACACACCCATGGCCAGATGAGACTTCTGCTCAAAAGTGGACAAAAACCAAAATATTGTGTTGCAACAGACAGACAAACACACAACATGACTACACATTCTAAAGGCCTTCAAGTTTCTCTAGCCTCTGATACAGAGGTTGCTCATGAAAGTAGCCACGAAAAGCAGCCTTTAGGAAGAAAAGGGGGGTTACTTTACAGCTTCTGCACAGACTGAAGAAAACAGCTTTAAGAAACTTCTTAATTTCTTAACACTATATCAGAGTGACATAAAGAGAGATCCAGGCGATTCTCCTCTATACCTGTATAAAATCAAAAATTATAACACATGCTTGTGCTCCATCCTATAATAAAAAAGGCAAATGAGATAAAAAGATTAGACTTCTTAATCATGTACAAATGCATAAAGAAAACCCTCTGTCCGTGCAGTTCAGTCAAGAATTAATTCCTGTAATTAAATCATGATTTACATACAGAGAAACAACCACAATTACACAATATACTGAAAGATATCGGGCTGCAAGGAGCTGCTTTGCTCTCTTGGCTGTTTGCCTATCAAACGGGGGAAAGAAGGAGGGGTTATAGACACACACATACCCAGAGAAGGAGCTGCAGTGAGAACTAAACCCCGTACTGGATCAGAGGAAAAAAGACTCTAACATTATTCTTTTTTTTTCTTCTCCCTTAAAAACAACCCACTAATTTACTCAAGACATTCCTTACCCATCACAAATAGTCACTGACTCTTGAACCTGTTCACTGTTTTTCTATGTATCTCAAAACCTTCTATCTACATCCTGTATGCCTCAATCTTAACAAACTATCCTCGTTCCTCCATAGAAACTGGAGTTCCTTCCACATATCACCCTTCTCTTCTAACTCCAATCACTCTTTTCCTCTGCCTGAGCCAACTTACTCCTTGACTCCTGACTTTTCTTGCATTCTTCCTCTAACAAATCTGACAAATCCTGACATGCATTATAAAGTCCCCAAACAGCTGCAGCACTTTTCTTTGGAAGGCCTGCACTCTTTGCAATATCCCGCATAGGCCTTAGTCATGATTTTCATAGGGTCATCTGTCTTAAAACAATCATCATCCCACACACACCTTCCTTTCTTAATCAACCATTTCTCTATTTTCAATAGGCACTCTATTGAACTCATAAAGCGTTTTATTCCCTGTATGGCTGCCACTTTTGCCATAGCTTAGAAATCTCCAACACCAAAAGCCAAATACAAAGAATGAAGCAGTGCACACACACACAACCAAACCCTGTTTCAAAATAAATTCAGGGATGAGCCACCTTCAAATGCCACATTCCCAAATCAAGTCACTTATGAGTAAAGCTGTTGTCACCAGCTTTTTCTCCCAGATTGACTCTCAAAAGGAAAAAAACAGAGGGGGGGTATCTCAAGGGTCAGGAACCAGTTAGAAGTCTCTGCCAGCCAGAGCACTAAACATTCCCAATGCAAATCCTGTTTCCACCTTTTCCAAGTACCTAGCCCCACCGGCTCAAAATACTTGTAAGGCTTCGCTTCCCAGAACTTTGCAAAGGGGAGGGAGACACAAGTCAAAATGGGTGGGACCCAGTTTAGGGAACCCCCTTAGTAACTTAATGAGTTAACCTTCTCTCCAGTCTCAACATTGGCTAATTGGTGTGTCACAATCACAACCACTGCTTGCCAAAGCTTTGTTGCCAAGGACAGAAGGGGAGGGGGGTAACAATGTGCCGGAGAATTTCTATACCTTAACCTCTGGATTTACCACAGCATTTAAAGGACATTTCCCCACTCACTTTAAAACAAGACAGCAAAACATAGTAAGAAACAAAGGAAATTACACTCATTCCAGTTACATTCAGAACTTGGCTACATGTGCTCTTGGGAACCTGAGTGTGTGCATTTGCCGCCCTCATGTCCCATGAAGCACACCTCCTTGAGAGGAGGGGATCCACTGCTAGAGACAAAACAAACGCTTTGCCCTGGAATGTGCTCAAATGGTGCATATATTCAACCCAAGAAATGCAGGTCCAAACCAAAACAAAGCAAAGCCTGATTTTATTGAGAGAAAGAGTAAGAAAGCACCACAAAATTACTTGGGTGCATGACAGCATCTATCATTAACATCCTGACTCATTCATAACTTTAAAGTTAAGAAATCAAAGGACCTTATTACTATAAGAGGTGAAAGGTAAAAGAGATTACCTATCCTATGCCCGGACTGGGCAGTTGAATACTGCCGAAGCTATGTGGAAGAGCTCTGATCCGAAACCAGGAAGAAATCTCTTGGTCTCAAGGTTTTACACCGAGACCCAGAGTCTCCCCGGCTCTCTCCCTGCAGTCCTTCATGCATTCCTTGAGGGTGTAATACACATGTGTGGGAGCTCTGATGTTCCTCAGCCCCCCTTCCTCTATCTCTCTTCAAGCCTCGGTTTTAAAAGACTTTTTCTCTCTGGCAAAACTCTCCCGTTCCTTTTCCTCTCTCTCTCTCTCCCTTGCTTAAACAAACAGCGCAAATCTCTTCATACCAACTTAAAAGATTGCCGAACGCTACTTAAGGAACAAATTAAATTCTTTGACTCCTGTGTCAAATAAGGACATCAAACAGAAAAAGTAGCGTGGACAGCCGATCCACGCAGCAAGGAAAAACAACAACATGTTTTATGAAGTGACTATAAAGGAAGGAAAGTTCCCTTATAACATTCCCACAGAAAACCTTCACACAGACTCTCACAGAAGCCTTCAAACCTTCACACAGACACTCACATTTGAGTACTCAGTTCATACACTTCTATTTAAACAAGATCATTCCTAACACCACTCTCATTTCCCAGGAAAATGCTACAAACTACCAGAGCTTGGAAAAGTTACTTTTTTGAACTACAACTCCCATCAGCCCCAGCCAGCATGGCCACTGGATTGGGCTGATGGGAGTTGTAGTTCAAAAAAGTAACTTTTCCAAGATCTGCAAACTACACACATGGGGGCCTAACAACTGACTCCCTTCCATCCACATCTTGCGCTCAGCCACCCCTCAGGCCATTCATTATTACAAAACCCATTTAGTCATAATACCAACACCATATGCATTTTTAAAATCTTTAAAATTTCTAAAAAAACATTCCAACGGGTTCTGTAGCTTCCTCCCACGACGCTCCTGTTCCCATTATGGGTTTTTCAACTGCCTACTATAGGTCAGTTCCCTGGGCTTTTTAAACAGGCTCTCGTCCCACGGGTCTTTCGTGAAGTCACCCCTACTCCCGCTTCTGCAAGCGGACCTTCTCAGTAGGTCTTTTGACTCTCACGACCACCACCACCTACAGCTTCCTGTTACTTCCTAAGGTGTTGGCTCTCTGGTTTCACTTATTGGAGTTCCGATATATACCGTTGTGTCCTCTGCTCTTCGCTCTCTTAGCCCCAAGGCAAGGTTAAAACAACCTGGAGCGCTCTTCCTTGGCCTGCTAGAGGCGACACGGGGAACCAACGGGTTTAACCAGACCTCCTGGCTGGCTGCGCCAAAATTGTTACGCCAAAAGGCTCTTTACATCTGGAGGAAGCTTCAATAATCACCAGATGAGAAACCAGGGATATAAAACAACCAGAGCTTGGAAAAGTTACTTTTTTGAACTACAACCCTCATCAGCCCAATCCAGTGACCATGCTGGCTGGGGCTGATGGGAGTTGTAGTTCAAAAAAGTAACTTTTCCAAGCTCTGAAAACAACACCTTTATTGATTACCAAACATCTTTTGCAAAAGAGAGACGAAGAATTCGGCTAACGCCAGAATCCTGGTCTGAAAGCATAGCTACACAGATTACATTGATATATGGCTCCAAATCCTCCTCACACACAGCCCCTCCCTTATTGCTTGTGAGCAACACTTGTCAGCGACTCCATTGTCTTTGCATTTAGAGCGTTCTGGCCTTGAGTACTCCTTGTGCTGTTCCTCACGCTATCTACTTGGATGGTGTCCAGTTTCATGAGAAAAGCAAGCTAACATTTACGTATCAAACAGCAACTGAACATCTAGCCTCCACAGAGACTGTTAGGAATTTTTCTGCTTCTATGTGGATCAAGTTAACTCATTTTCTGCTGTGCCAAATCAACACTACATACTATAGTTCCTAAACTATATATCTCATTTATCACAGAATGAACTCATATCAATGCCATCTTGTTAGGTCAATAGGATGCTTTTGAACCGGCACCAGCCAACGGATTCCATCCCTATTTCTGTGGGATCTAATTACAGCTAATCTCTCCATAGGCTGTCCTAATAGGGTCTTTGCAGGGTTGGGCTCTTGATGAATTGGTGGATAGTATGGCCCTGGACACTTCATACAGAGCACAAGAACCTGATCAAGGCATCTGAAGGAGGGGATGAGAGTGGAAGTCAGGAATATGAGGAATGTGATTTCATGAAAGCAGGCTGGCCAAGCAGGCTGGGATGGGAAAATACCATGGTTGGGGAAATCACAGAACAGGGAGGGGTCTCTAGTTGGGTGTGGGAGAAGGAGCTACTGAGTCTGAGCAGCTCCATTCTGTAGATATAAAGTGTGCTTGCAGGAAAAGAGCAGCTTTATCAGAATGGTGTGCGGAAGTTCTAGTAGCTGGTGGATTAAGTCTTTGCCACCATTTCAGATTTGCACATTTAGCTCTTATGTGCCTCAGTTTGCATCGACTTGTAGTTCATTACATTTATTCCAAATTCTCCCTGATGAGAAATATTGGGGAAAGATACAAATCTTTTCTATATAGCTCTAGGGGCTGTCATTGATCACAGTATGTGTAATGTCATGATTTATTTAGAGAACGTATAGGTGGCTTGTGGGTGGGTGGGGGATAATGGATGAGACAGCTGGTGGCAATTCCAAATTGCTATTCCCTTGTGCAGTTATTTATTTCTCCTTGAGACAGTTTGTAAGCAAACTGTCTTCAGCAAGAAATGCGTAAAGCTTTACAATGCTATCCTTAATATGACTCACTTCCCTTTTATTTATGCAACACTCTGAAAAAATGTGCCAGGGATTTTGTAGAGCAAATAAATAACATATGATTCCTAGCAATTGGACCTTTTGAAATCTCATTTTAGGAATCGCTTTGCTGAATGAAAACAGTGTTTTAGTTTTTCACAAATGCTGAAGTAGGAGCTGTGAGGGAGTCACTGTGCTGGAATCCTTGCTGTTCAAGCCATTTGAAAGGTCAAGCAAGCAGGTTTGTAAGGAAACCCAAGTTCTGTTGATCAGCTGCTTTAGTGAAAAGTTTGGGGACCACTGTAGAGCAGCAAGGTGTTTTTTTTAATTTTAAAAATGGAAACAATGAGTTGTATCCAACAAAGTTCTGTTAATGCAAGGACTTCTGCCTGCACAATGGGACTTCTCCCTCCCCTTGCCCTCCTTGCCCCGCACCCCTTCCAAATTTGTTCTGTGGGTTCCCCCAAACTTCCAGAGCAAGTTTTGTTTTTGAGGGGGGTATTGATAGCTTTTTAAGTGCCAATACAATGATACATTAGTCAACAGGGAGGATAGAGTTACCTCCCTGCCTTGTATGTTGCTATGTACTATATCAGAGGGGATTTTAATGATATTCCCTGTGATTTCCTGGCAACTTATTATTGAAAAAAGGAGAACGATATATACTTGAAGGAGCAAAGATCTATATTTAATCGATTTCCAAGCCTGCTACAGTCTTGTTTCACAAAAGCTCACTCTCAGCTAAAATATTGACATTTCATGCCTCCTCACTTAAATAAATGTTTCAATTATCTTCAATGGATTATTTTCATCGCTCTCCTATGTCAGACTGTATTATTGGAAAGAGATCATGGTTGATGAACTCTTACTGTTTATAGTATCTGTTAATCCTGATGGTTAAGCTGTGAATGACTGTAGGCTTGCCCTACACTGCAATGGGTCTTAGTACATCAAAACAAAAACCCCAGTTTTTATCCTGCTTATGAATGGCTGGTGTGTGCTGTGTAGTCACAAATATTTTCTTCTCAGAGTCACAGCCCATGCATAGACAAGTTGGTTTGGATTAAATTAGTTTGTATTCTCATGGGCAATTTCAGTGTTGGCTTCCGTGGGACTCCGGCTGATTCTTGCATTACCCAGGCAACTGGTCATAAGTGAGAATGGAAGACCTTTTGCAGAACAACCCCAAATCTGTCTGGCCAGAGACGTTTTGTGACATCAGAGGACAGCAATGGCTGGAGTCCATTGGGACTAGTAGGGCGAAAGGCAGGGTGACCAATGGTTGACAGAGCCGAACCAATGACAGACAAAGTACCCCCTTATTAGTTGTAAATAAGAAGGCAGGCAGGTGTGCTTTTGCCGAAGGCAGACTTAGATTAGTAGGGTAGTGCCCTATTTGTCCTAATATAGACCAGCCTGTAATGCCAGAAGCTCAATTTGGTACCCTTCTGTTTTAGTCTGGAGCATATGGTCATATACTGGTCAGGTGTGGCAAGGTGTAGGGCAGGCAGCTGAGGGTCAGGTCCACAGAGAGGTCCTTGTAGAACAACCTTCAGGACCTGAATCACTGAGGTGGAAATTTGGGGGGGGCATTGCACCAGCATTGGTCAGGAGCTGAATTAGGGTGGCCACATGTCCTACTTTACAAAAGAATGCCCTGTGTTTAACATCCTGTCAGAGGACAGGTTTCTATTTGAAGGTGTCCCCTATTTGATGGACTGTTTGGTCCAAATCTGGTTTAAAGGAAGGAGAACAGGGGACTTGAAGATGCCCATCAACAGTTAGCACCTGGACAGCAAACTGAACAGGCGTATAGGTCACCTCAACACATTCTTCCCCTTAATGGTGAGATTTGCATTTTTATTATTTCTAAATTCAAATATCTATGTATAAATGAGTATATGCACATTTTATGCAAAACAGTGGCCAACTTTATCCTCTTTTTTGGTGATACAGTTCCTCTGTTTTGGTGATGTGTAAGTGGCTACCTTAGAGTGGACTGACTGGTTGGAAGATCTCCTGTGGCCACCCTGGACTTGGCAGGGCGGTGTAGGGGAGGCCCTCTTGGAGTACCAGTAGTTTATTTTTTTTGGCAGGGGGGAATTATCAGAGTCCAAAGAGGAGCACTGTGCTGCCTGCTGCAGAACAAGGGATGAAATTTTTTTTGTCTGCTGGGGCTGCTGCTTCATTGAAGCCTCTGCTGGGGCCACTGCTTTGGAGCTTGCCTCCTGAGGAGATTCAGGGACCCAGCCACCCCACACTTGGGGCTCTCCTCTTACTGAGAGACATCAGGATCAAGCACCATGACAGGTGCTGTTTTGTGCTATGAAGTTCCCAGGTCAGTTGGTTTCCTTCAACCCAGGCAACTTCTGTTGCTAAGGGAATCCAATATGCAGACAAGCTCAAAATCTCTAGGATGGTTTCTCTCACTGCAGCCTTCCAATAGCAATGGTAATACATGAAATGGTTAAATGAGAGAGTGGATGTTCTTCCTTTTCACATTGCCAGCTTCTCTTAAATCAGAAATGCGGAACCAGGGCTCAAGATCCACATGCAGCCCTCTGGGTTTCTTCATTTGGCCCTTGCAACTCTTGCTACGCCATGTTCACTCCACAGGCCTCATCCTTCATTGGCTCTGGTCTGCACCCTCTTCAGTGGCTTTTGCCTGTGTGGAATATGTACTTGAACTGTGATGACGTCTCTTGTTTGCCCGGATGGAGAGATCTGGGATGTGTGTAGAAATGCCTGACTTTTGTGTGACTGGAATGCACTGTATACAAGTAAGGAGTGTCATCCATACTGGAGAGCCAGTATGATGTAATGGTTCGAGTGTTGGACTAGGACCTGGGAGATCCGGGTTCAAATCCCCGCTCAGCCATGAAGCTCACTGGGTGACCTTGGGCAAGTCACTATCTCTCAGCCTAACCTACCTCACAGGGTAGTTGTGAGGATAACATCAGGAGAGGGAGAACCATGTTTGTATGCCACCTTGAGCTCCTAGGAGGAAAGGTGGGATAAAAACTTAGTAATAAATAAATAAAATCCATTGCTTCAATCACTTTTGTCTCTGGCTCATCCTCCTCTTGCTTCTGGCTCCACCTACCACATGTATCCCCTGGGAGGGTAGCCCACAAGGGAATGCTGCCCTTGGGCTGAAAAATATTCCCCACCCTTGCTTTAAGAGTGGAGGAGAATCAAGTTCCTAGTCCTGATCCAGGTATTCATGTGCGCACCATCAGGTTGGGCATGCAACATATGCTACAGCGTAAGAGGAGATATCCTACATTGAGCCATTTAGACAAGTGAACTACTCAAAGGGGGTGCTTTCACACTGCACTTTATTCCGTTATTCTGACAATTTCTTACCTGGTAATTTGCGCATTATATTTGAGCTTTCACACGACATACCGGGTAGCTTCAGAATTCTGGTGGAATGTAGTGCAAGTATAGCACTAATTTCTGCAATAAATGATACCAGAAATAATCTGTTAGCAAGGCTGGGAACCCGGAAGATCATGGGAGTTTTTCACTAGCTGCTGCCGCTCGCGTGACAGGCATCTCAGCATGCAGTGCGTTCCCGCCTTTTAGTCGCGCAGGGTTATTGTTTTTTTTGCCTGACGAACATTGTACTGGTATTCCGGCACCAGCGCAGATAGCAGCAGCATTTCCCACACACACTCCCCGTCTTGATACAACTAAAACAATTTAAAAAGTCAGATCCTAAAGGGAGAGGGCTTGCATGGCGACGGGACAAGATCTTAGACCTCTTACACAGTGGGGAACAGTGTGCATGGGTGAGGGACGAAAACAAGCTGTGTGAAAGACAGTTGCGCGAAATGCTGCTATATCGACTGAAAAAGTACTGTTCCTTATCGCAAGAGCTACTGCAGTGTGAAAGGGATTTTTGAAATCAGGACAGAAGCGCTACCTTTTTAATCCGTTAAACCAGCGCTATTAGCCCCATGTGTGAAAGCAGCCCTGGATACTTTATGGTTCAGATAACTCACCAGGTAAAGAAATGAAGTACCATGAGTATGTTATTTGCAGATAATAGCAGTATTTGTAGATAGCATCAGTTCAATAATTTTGCACATTGACCTTGCTTCTTCTCAGTAATTTGGCATAAAAGGACCACAATACATCAAAGAGCAGTCCCTTCTACATGGACTTTCAAAGCTATTAAGTTGCTGATTGTGCTGAACAACAATTCAACACATCACTGCTTTGTTCAAAATGGCACTTTAAAATACATAAAGGCCTGCAGCTGTAAGTTCTGTATCCTTCACCTGTCTCTGCCCGAAATAGAGCTGAGTGATTTTTAACATGCGTTATGCAAATACTGGAATTTGCAAATGGAAAAAAAAGAAAAAGAATCCCTTTAGTAAATACCACATTAGCTGTTGGGTTGTATATTTTCATGATGCATTTCTGACAAGGACATAAAATGCAATTCTCAGCTCTACTGGCTGTAAGAAAGGCTATGTCTGAATGATTTATAAGCATATATATATGTATACAGTAGGGCCCCGCTTTTCGGTGGTCCGCTTTTCGGTGTTCCACTAATACAGCGGCTTTCAATTAGAGTACCGCCCCACTCATATGGCGCTTGTTCCTCTTTTACGGCGTTTTTCAGGTGTCGGGCGCCATTTTATTGACGGAGTTCTGCTTTTCGGCGGGTTTCGCTTTTTGGCAGGGTCTGGAACATAACCCGCCGTATGAGTGGGGCCCTTCTGTATATACGCGCGTGTGTATATGTATATATATATGTGAGAGCCAGTGTGGTGTAGTGGTTCGAGTGTTGGACTATGACATGGGAGACCAGGGTTTGAATCCCCACACAGCCATGAAGCTCACTGGGTGACGTTGCGCCAGTCACTGCCTCTCAGCCTCAGAGGAAGGCTATGGTAAACCACCTCTGAATACTGCTTACCATGAAAACTCTATTCATAGGGTCACCATAAGTCAGGATCGACTTGAAGGCAGTTCATTTCATTTTTTTCATATATATATGATAAAAAGCAGTGAATGCTAACAAGGATATCTAAGAACATTTGGATATAATATTGTTCATTTATAGAGGAATTGTGATGTTGCTTGTGAGCTCATTCAAGGTTTTTCCCTCTAACAATTGGTCTCTCTGTGGCAGGATTTAAGTGCTTTACTTGGTAAATATGAGGACCTGGAATGTTTATTTCACCAGACAAGTATTGGAAATATTAATATACCCATCATGACAGATCTCTCCCTCCCACCTCCATTTATTGTTTCTATATGGCGGTGATGGACTGGTGTTAAATAAAGGTGTGGAAATAGTAAATTTGTTTCAGTTTATTTGCATGCCTAGTTTTAACTTGATCTAGTTCAAGTAACTTTAGCACGTGTTTTGTTGCTTCTGTGTTCCTGGTCTGCGCGTAACAAAAGGCCTTTCTCTCAAACCAATTTTCCTTCACAGTAAATACACATTTGTTTGTTGTTATTGCAAGCATCCTTCATATCATTTATCATCAAGTTCATTCTGTGTGTGTGTGTGTGTGTGTGTGTGTCGGGGGGGGTATCAGATTTACTAAGCAAGACCTTTATCCCAATCTGCATCTGTACTGGAATTGTTTTAAAGGTATTGTTAAGATGTTTAAATATGTTTTTATTGTTTTATTACTTGTTGTTTGCTGCCATGGGCTCCTTTGGGGATATAAGTTTAATTAATACATAAATAAGTACTCCAAGCACATTTTTGTAACACTTTCCCTCTCCCAATTGGTGTTGTGATTGCTACATGTAATGTTGATTGGATTGGAGGTCGCTGATTCATAGGGATGGAATCCATTGTTTGTGATTCCAGTGGATGGATTCCTTTGTTTGTGATATGAGTAGTGATTTGCAGCCAGGCTGCCCCAAGGCATTGTGCTGCCTGGGGTAAGGACAAGATGGTACAAGCAGTTGAATCTTAGTTCAACACTTGGGACGGGACAGCATTCTTCACAGCACCTGAGGACAGCAGCTAACATAGGCAGCATAGGGCCGGTTAGCTACGGTGGCATAGAGCAGGTGATGTGCTCCATGCAACTCTGTCCTCTAACAATTTGCCGTGGTGTGCCTGCTGCCTGAGGTGGTTGCCTCCCCCTTCCTAAAGGTAGGGCCTGCATGTTGTAACATATCTCCACCTCATGCCTGCATTGTTTTATGAATTGCTTTTGTTGTATCTGGATTCTGGATCAAGACTCTTGTCACTTTGGATTTCATTTCCCTGCTGTCTTTCGTGGAACTGATAACACACATTTTTAAACACGAGTGTTATTTTTCTTAATGAACAGTGTTCGTTCAATTGCACTTATCTCAATAAATTTGATGTCATGCATTGAGTGTGTTTGTGTGTGACTGAGCCATAATACTTGGATAAAATACATGATTTGCATTAGGGGTAACCAACATGGTGTCCTCCAGATATTGCTGAACTATAGTTACCATCAACCCAGCTGTAGCTGATGGGCATTGTAGTCCAACAACATACAGAGGGCACCATATTGGCAACCTCTTCTTTACATGTACAAGGCCCCTGACAAAAGGATCTCTTTCTCTTGGCTGGAAAAGAGGTCTGTCTGAGAGATGCTGTCAGTCAGAGTAGGCAGCACTGTGCTAAATAAATCAATGGATTATTCTAGTATAAGGCAGCTTAATATTTTTAAATGAAACAAGAGTGTGAGGTATCTAAGCCCTGGAATTGTGAACTAGTGATATTTTGAGTTTCTGCTAGGGGACAAAATTAACAAGGTGTCCCAAGTATATAAGCACATGGATTCAGTGGTACAAATCCACCCAAAATTGTTTTGAAAAAGAGAGACAGTGAAGGAAGTGGCAGCATAGTAGTCAAGAAGACTGTTCATGTAAGGCTTTGGCCCATACCATGTGTGCAAAATACATGTACTACTTTAATGAGGGACAAGGTTTTGTAAGACAGATGATGACAGATCATGCATGTACAATTGTGTGCGATTGTCACCCCATTGTTGTATAAATATCAGCAGCAGAACAAGGTTTTATTGTAGGTTTTTGTAATACTTTTGAAGCTATACATTCCCACAACTTCATCTATTTATTTATTTATTTATTATTTATTTATTAGATTTATATCCTGCCCTTCCTCCCAGTCAGAGCCCAGGGAAGAGGAAAGCTATACCTCTTCTCAACCACATTTAACATATTGTTTAATTTTTAAGAGTGCACTCCTCCTCTCCTGTGCTAGACCACCTTCTTCTTTAAAAGGACTGTTCCCCTTCTGCAACAATTCACCCAGCCCCCTTTTCGGTACAGGTAGAACATCACATTATTGTTGTTGTTATGTGCCTTTAAGTCGATTACGACTTATGGCAACCCTATGAATCAGCGACTACCAATAGCATGTGTTATAAACCACCCTATTCAGATCTTGTAAGTTCAGGACTGCGGCTGCATTTACGGAATCAATCCACCTCTTGTTTGGTCTTTCTCTTTTTCTACTCCCTTCTGTTTTACCCAGCATTACTGTCTTTTCCAGTGAATCCTGTCTTCTCATTATGTGTCCAAAGTATGATAACCTCAGTTTCATCATTTTCGCTTCTAGTGATAGTTCTGGTTTAATTTGTTTTAACACCCAATTATTTGTCTTTTTCACAGTCCACAAAGTTCTCCTCCAACAACACATTTCAAATGAGTTGATTTTTCTCTTATCCACTTTTTTCACTGTCCAACTTTCACATCCATGCATAGAGATTGGGAATACCATGGTCTGATTTCTTTCTTTCTTTCTTTCTTTCTTTCTTTCTTTCTTTCTTTCTTTCTTTTTCTTTCTTTCTTTCTTTCTTTCTTTCTTTCTTTCTTTCTTTCTTTCTTTCTTTCTTTCTTTCTTTCTTTCTTTCTTTCTTTCTTTCTTTCTCTTTCTTTCTTTCTCTTTCTTTCTTTCTTTCTTTCTTATTTAATTTGTATCCCGCCCTTCCTCCCAGCAGGAGCCCAGGGTGGCAAACGAAACACTAAAAACACTTTAAAACGTCATAAAAACAGATCTTAAAATATACATTAAAACAAAACAGCGTTAAAAACATTTTTTTTAAAAAAAACTTTAAAAAAGAGTTAAAACATTATTAAAAAACATATTAAGCAATTCTAACACAGACGCAGACTGGGATAGGTCTCAACCTAAAAGGTTTATTGAAAGAGGAAAGTCTTCAAAAGGCGCCGAAAAGATTGCAGATTCAAAGGAAGGGAATTCCACAGGGTAGGTGCTGCCACACTAAAGGTCCGTTTCCTACCTTGTGCAGAACGAACCTCCTGATAAGATGGTATCTGCAGGAGGCCCTTACCTGCAAAGCGCAGTGATCGACTGGGTATATAAGGGGTAAGACGGTCTTTCAGGTATCCTGATCCCGAGCTGTATAGGGCTTTGTACACCAACACTAGAACCTTGAACTTGGCCCAGTAGCAAATGGGCAGCCAGTGCTGATCAATGATCTTGACTTTAGTTAATGATCTTGACTTTAGTGTTCAGTGACCTTTTCTAGTTCTCTCATAGCTGCCCTCACCAGTCCTAGCCTTTTTCTAATTGACTATTGTCTGCATTTTGGTTAATGACTTTGCCAAGGTATTGATAATCCTTGACAAGTTCAATGTCCTCACTGTCAACTGTAAAGTTACACAAATCTTCTGTTGTCATTACTTTAGTCTTTTTGACTTTCAGCTGTAGTCCTGCTTTTGTGCTTTCCTCTTTAACTTTCATCAGCATTCATTTCAAATCATTACTGGTTTCTGCTAGTAGTATGGTATCGTCTGCATATCTTATTGATATTTCTCCCTCCAATTTCACACCTCCTTCATCTTGGTCCAATCCCGCTTTTGTATATGTTCTGCATATAGATTAAACAAACAGGGTGATAAAATACACCCCTGTCTTTCCGATGGGGAACCAATCTGTTTCTCCATATTCTGTCTTACAGTAGCCTCTTGTCCAGAGTATAGGTTGTGCATCAGGACAATCGGATGCTGTGGCATCCCCATTTCTTTTAAAGCATTACATAGTTTTTCATGATCTACACAGTCAAAGGCTCTATAAAGCACAGGGTGATTTTCTTCTGAAATTCCTTGGTCCGTTCCATTATCCAACATATGTTTGTGATATGATCTCTGGTACCTCTTCCCTTTCTAAATCCAGCTTGGACATCTCGCTCCATATATGGTAAGAGCCTTTGCCTTTGCTGTAGAATCTTGGGCATGACTGTACTTTCATGGGATATTAAGGCACTAGTTCAATACTTACTGCATTCCCTGGGATCCCCTTTCTTTGGAATTGGGATGTATATTGAACACTTCCAGTCTGTGAGCCATTGCTTTGTTTTCAATATTTCTTGACAAATTTTTGTCAAAATTTGGACAGATTCAGTCTCAGGAGCAGAGCTTGGAAAAGTTACTTTTTTGAACTACAACTCCCGTAAGCCCCAGCCAGCATGGCCACTGGATTAGGCTGATGGGAGTTGTAGTTCAAAAAAGTAACTTTTCCAAGCTCTGCTCAGGAGCTTATATCAACTTTATTGGTATGCCATATATTCCTGGTGATTTGTTTCTTCCAAGTATTTTAAGAGCAGCTTTCACCTCACATTCTAAAATTTCTGGTTCTTCGTCATATGGTTCCTTTGTGAATGAATCAGTCATCCTTGCATCTCTTTTATATAGTTCTTCAGTGTATTGCTTCCATCTTCCTTTTATTTCATCTTGGTCAGTCAGTATGTTCCTCAGTTGATTATTCAACATCCCTATCCTTTGTTTAAATTTCCCTTTAATTCCTCTAATCTTTTGGAATAGGGCTCTTGGTCCACCTTCTTTATTATTCTCTTCTATTTCTATACAATAACTATTGTAATAGTTCTCTTTGTCCCTACATACTAATTGCTGTATTATTGCATATAGGGTTCTGACCATGTTTCTGTCTCCTTTTGCTTTTGCTTTCCTCCTCTTTTTAACCATTTTAAGTGTTTCATCAGTCATCTGTTGAGGTCTTTCTCTCTTTTTAACTAGAGGTATTGTCTTTTTGCATTCTTCCCTGATAATGTCTCTGACTTCACTCCATAGTCTTCTCATTCTCTGTCAACTAAGTTTAAAGCCTCAAATCTGTTCCTTATTTGATATTTATATTCTTCTGGGATGTTATTTAAATTATATTTTGGCATTATGATTGCTTTGTTCTTCTTCTTTAGCTTTACTCTGATTTTTGATATTACCAGTGCATGATCTGTACTGCAGTCTGCTCCTGGTCTTATAATCACAGAGAGTATGGAACTTCTCCATCTTCTGCTACCAATGATATAATCAATTTGATTCCTATATTGACCATTTGGTGATGTCCACGTGTACAGGCGTTTTTTCGGTTGCTCAAAAAAGGTGTTTGCAAGAAACAAATTATTGGCTTCACAGAATTCAATAAGTCTTTTTCCTGCTTCATTACTATTTCCTTAGCCACAATTTCTAGTTCTTCTTTGTTCCCTACTTTTGCTTTCCAGTCCCCCATGATCATCAGAACATCTTGTTTTGGTGTGTGATCAATTTCTTCCTGTAAATTTGCTTAAAATCTTTCCAATTCCTCTTCTTCTGTGTTTGCCATTGGAGCATAGACTTGGATGATGGTTATGTTGATAGGCTTCTCATTAAATCTCATTGATATCACTCGCTCAGACCTTGTGTTATAGCTCCTAATTGCTTTTGCTACATCACTTCTCACTATTAAAGCAACCCTATTTCTTCTTAATTTCTCATTTCCTGCATAAAATATTTTGTAGTTGCCTGATTGAAAATGTCCCATTCCTGTCCATTTTAATCCACTCACGCCAAGTATTGTAATTGTAATTGCATTCAGTTTCTTGCTTGACAATTTCTAACTTTCCGTGGTTCATGCTTCTCACATTTTATGTTCCTATTGTATATGTCTTACAACTCTGAACTCTCATTTCGCATCTGTGCACATCAGCCTCTAAGCTTCCTTTTGGCTTTGAGCCAGCTGTGTCATTAGTCATAGTGCTACTCGTCTGTTGTTCTTCCCCAGTAGTTCGTTGACCTGGGGGTCTCATCTTCCAGCACTATGTCATGTTGCATTTTGGATACTCTGTTCACAGGATTTTTGTGGTAAGAGTTATTCAGAGGTGGTTTACCATTGCCTTCCTCTGAGTCTGGATGCATCTTAGTGTGGTGTCTCAGTTTTGACCATTCCGCCTTGGGTGACCCTGCTAGGAGTCTAGCCTCTTGGTCTAGACTCCTGATGGCATTGTTCTTAGCTTCTTTGACATTCTCAAACCCCTGTGCTTGAAAAGGGCTGCTGGAAATATTATACAAATGCTAACATATAGTTTGGTCATGTTGTAGCTGTTTCTTTTAAAAGAAACTGGCCAATATCTAATGAGTTATATTTGAAGAAATGAAACCAACATCCTTATCCCTACATGGAAATACCTTCCATTGAATTGCATTAATCTCATGTATACGGTCATGCTTGTTTCACCAAAACCATACATACGTTACAGGCTGCCAGCTGAAGGCTGGATTCACATGCAACTTCTGATTCAGAAGCGACTTCCCTTTAGGAACTTGTGTGAACTAATTGTCCCTTCCTTGGAAGAGTTTAGGGTCAGGATATCTGTTTGTGCTTTGGTAAGAAATGGAATCTTTGAATACTGCTGCAATAAAGACACAAAGGCTGGATGGTCAGATGATGAGATGGATGAATGGCTCAAGAGTTTTAGAGGCATTCTTAGACCAAAAATGCTATAGTAGTGCCATTTCAATTGAAATACAGGCAAGAAAATACTCGAGAACTAAAAAGGAGAATAGCGCTAGAAATATCTAGGGGCCATTGACATCAATATTGCAAATATCCAGTTTAATTCAATCTAAGCAAATTTGCACTGCTTGACCAGTTGTTATGGATACATTTCAGGTTGTACAGCCTGAGGTTGTGGACAAGATCTTTGATAGTACAGGGCCACAGATGTGCTTGCTCCTTGCTCGCCTGGCTGATTAAAGCAGCCAGAGTAGGCTTGGCTGAAACGGTAAGGAGTATGGTGAATGTCTCCTTAGAGGAAGGTGTAATTCCATCCAGTATTAAGATGGCTGTTGTGAGATCTTTGCTGAAAACCCCCACTTGGGATCTCACTGTGTTGGATCATTTCTGAGAAGTCTTAAATGTGCCATTATTGGGCATGGTTTCTGAGCATGTAGTGGCATCTCAGCTTCCAGAGTTCTTGGATGAAACAGACTAATCCCATTTCAATCAGGCTTCAGGTCTGGGTTTGGGACTGAGGTAGCTTTGACCACCTTGGTTGATCTTCCGTTCAGGTCTGATGCCAGAACGGACAGAGCAAGATGCCAGAACGGACAGGTTGCAGGACTTTGCAAATGAGCAACATGTTCCAACAAAAGTTGAGAGCAGCCTCTGCAGCCCCTGACTCCAAATCTTGATTGCTGTTAGACTCTGGGGACATGAAAGCTGATGACCTACACCAGGAGCTGAATGGGGAGGGGAGTATATTCCTGTTGGTTCTGCTGAGGCTCTTAGTGGTGCTCACTGCCATTGACAATTATATCCTTCTGGAGCACCTGGCAGGTTACAAGGTTTCCACTCTTTCCTTGGGGATTGGTTTCAGAATGTGGTGGTGGGTCAGAGCTTGGAAAAGTTACTTTTTAAAACTACAACTCCCATCAGCCCCAGCCAGCATGGCCACTGGATAGGGCAGATGGGAGTTGTAGTTCAAAAAAGTAAAGTTTCCAAGCTCTTGGGGGGGGGATCATGTTGTTCCCTATAAGGTTAATCATCAACATGGAACTGCTGGGAGAGATTGTCCAGAGATCTGAGATGTACTGTCATCAATATGTGGATGATACACAATTCTATTTGATGCCAAGGAAGTTGCAGATGCTGAACCAGTGCCTGGAGGTAGTTATGGACTTGACGAGGACTAACAAACTGAGGCTTAATCCAGACAAGACAGAGATGCTCCAACTCAGGAATAGGGATCCAGCCTGTTTTGGTTGGGATAGTAGTCCCCCGAAGAGTCAGGCATTGGGAATTGATATGGGGCTGTCACTTCCACTAGCCCCAAGCCTGGCTCTGCCCTTTAGTGTAGTTTAATCATGTAAATTTAACTCATAATATAACTTCTGAAAAGGCTATATTGTGGGAGGGGATGCGTGCAGTACTTAATGGAGAAATGGACACACGTTCACTCATTTATACAAACCAAAGTGTGCTAAAAAATACCTTCACTTCATAAAAATGGTTTTTGTTTTCATTAATTGAAAGTATTGCTGCAGTGGCTGCACAACCTTCCTTTATTAGCAGATTGTTTGTTAATAGACCAGAATGACTGCAAGACATTAGAGATCTCCATATATCTCCTAACTGTTAGGTCCCATTAAAGAAATATCTACCAAATAATTAGGAGATGTATGGAGATTTCTAATGTTTGGAAGGGGAAAGCTATCAGAGCTTAAAGGAAGTGACACATCACTTTTCGTCTAGCTAAGGTAAGAGTGGGGTGCTGCTGAGTTTCCCCCTGACTTATGTTTCTGATGTTGTGAACAGTTAGTTCCACAAATCATCTGAGTTTGCTCTAATATACATGCATATATGAGCCAGACACCAATTAATTTATCTACACTTTTTGTACATTTTCTGAGTCTCAGTTGCATGAGTGGTTTCCATTGAAAAATGTGGTGTCATGACTGCACATGATTGTCCCGCCCACCTGTCAAAATCTCATCTGGAGTTCCCAAGTGCCTGTTGCTGCTTCAGGAAGCAAGAGAAGGAAGCTTGTATTTTAAGCCTTATGTGATCCAACCCTGGATAAAAGGGGGGAAAGGCCAGGACAACATGTTTAGAGCAGTTGTTTCAGTAGTGAACATAAGATTTCCTAGGTCTTCGGAGGAATTAACCAAACAATAATTGAGGGAAATATGATGAGGTTTTAATTGTAGGCAAGAAAGATGGTTAGATGATAATAGAACACTAGAACTGTAAAGGCTGCAGTGAGTGATAGATGATGAGTGATGGATGAGAAGTGATTTGTGTTATCCTTGGCACTAAAAATGAATGTGTGATGCCAAGAATACAAATGAAACTTCTAAATGGGAATTTGCCACTCTAGAGACTAATATAAAGGTTTTCTGGAATGCTCTCTTGTAAACAACCTGAGATTCTATCTATAAGGAGGTAGTAGCACAATTTTCTTGGAAGGCCCAAATCTTGGCTGCAACTGCATTCCTGACTGATCTGATCTGCCAAATTCCTGGGCCAGAAATCAAGAAAGGGTTATACAGGCATGGAGAACCATTATAGAGTTTAATGGGAGAGCTTGTTGATTCAGCACTGGAAACTGCTGTGGTTTACACAGTTAGCAGGTGCTGATCCAGCATGTCTGGCACTTTAAGTGGCTTCTGACATTCTAAATAAGTGGGGAAAGAGACTTCCGGGAAGGGTGACTTAGCCTGTGCCTGCTTTTGAGACGGGCTCCTGCCTCAAAAGAAGCTTATTCAGATATATCAGTCAGTTTTTTCTTTTTTTTTTGACTGATTAAACTTCTCCCGGGTAGGGAGAAACGAAGAGATTAACCTCAAAGCCTATTTTTGTTGGGACGACCAGATCTCATTAATTTATGGGACGAGGTCCAGCCGACGAAGGTGGGACGGATTTTCAACAGCAAGCTCTATCTGTTAAAGCGAACGTTCATCTTATCTTCTAAGAGAGAACGCACTAACAGGCAAGCACCCTTCTTTCTATATTTTTCTTTTACTTGACTTAAATTGTTGCTGTTTAAAAGAGATTTGCCAGATTGATCAGTTTTTGACATCTCACTGGGGAGCCATAACTTCTCTCTGCTACGCACTAATTAATAGCTTATCTCTGTTTTTGTTGCAAAAAGCTGTCCTGGATTTGCATTCTAAAGATATACACAGAAGAGGGATTTCTATTCCAGATTTTTATTTTGAAAAATATTATACTGTTTTGAGACTACTCTCTTTTTGGTCTATTTTATTTTGACGAATCTGTTTCTTGACGATTGCCATTAATTGTTTCGATCCTGGGAACTGCATTTTGTTTACTTAACTATTGGAGAGATAAGGCTGTCTGCTCTGTTTATACTGTGATGTCACCAAGTTTGGAGTATTAACCCAATTGTTGCTGAAATAAGAAGTGGTTTTCCTATATTTTTCTTTTAAAATGGCAATTAAGAAAGTGGCTGAAAATCTGGAAATAACTATGTTTCAGAAAATAATGGATGAGATTGAGATAACGAAAATTGAATTGAGTAAAATGAAGCAGGAGATTAAAGATATAAGGGTCCCTGTGAGAGAGGTGACCCTGGAAGGGGTCCCTGTGAGAGAGGTGACCCCGGAGATTGGAACAGGGGTCCCTGTGAGAGAGGAGACCCTGGAGACTGGAATAGGGGTCCCTGTGAGAGAGGAGATCCCGGAGATTGGAACCAACGTGGAACAGGAACAAGATTTGGAGTCTATGGACTTTAGAAATAAAATCTATTGTTTGGAACTCAATGTTATCTCTGAAGAAATGAATGAAGATTCTAGAGATAAAGTTATCAATGGCATGGATAATCTTCTGGACTGGAATGATGTGATGGAGCCCAATATAGAGAAAATCTATGGAATTAACTGCAGCCATGTGACAATGGAAAAACTTTTAAGAGATGACCCAGTGTATTTTGAAAAAAAGAACAGAGATATGATTTTACAGCAGTATTTCAGCAACCTATTCAGAATGGATGGCAAGAAAATATTTGGGATAGAGGTAATTCCCATCAGACTCTTACTATATGACTATGGCTTTGACAGCAAGATTATTATGGAATACTGATAATGGAAGATTGGATATTGAAATTACTGGACTTAACAAGACTACTGAAGATGGAAGATGGAAAATGGAACTAATAGAGATAATAGAACAATGGCTACTGAAATTATTGAACCTAACAGATTCTGATGTGATGGATTAATTGAAATGTTTATTTTGACTATGGTTATGACAATAAGATTATCATAATTAGTAATGAGATGGATTAATCGATATGCTTATCTGGAAAAAAAAAATTGATAGATATATTTCTTAAAGAATTGAAACCTCTCTTTGACTTTTTGTGGAAAGAATAAAGTAATGTTTATGAGATTTGATGATTAAGTAAGATAACTACTGGAGGAAAGTGATTTTATAATATGACTTAAGAGACAGGATTGTTATATATTATAGACTTATAACTGATTTGATCTTTGACAAATGGGAAGTCAATATTTTACTCTTTATTTTTTATTTTTGTTTTTTTTTTCTTTTTTTCTTTTTGTTTAACTATTTTTGATTTTGTTTTTTGTCTTTGAATGTTTTATGATTTTGTCTTGTATGTTTTATGAAAATCTGAATAAAAATTATTGAAAAAAAAAAAATAAATAAGTGGGGAAAGAGTAAAAATAAGGCAGGAGTTCTTCCAATAAAGTGCTCATCTTGTGGTGAAACCTTTCCTGGGCTGTGCCACTTTACACAAGGGAAAGATATTTGAATGCTTCCTCATATAAATATGTCCACATGTTTAAAAAATAGGTCCCAGCCTTGCCTTCACTGTGGAATGCTAGTTTTATATATGCAAGATTTGGGGGCGGGAGGGATACTAGATTAATCATGCAGTTTCCTCCTCCTCCCAGTCTCAAGTACAGCAAAGGTTGTGCCATGTGATGAGCTGTTGGGCTAGAAAATCATCAAGATTAGGGAAGGCCCATAGCTCAGTGGCAGAGCATCTGCTTTGTGTGCAGAAGGTCCCAGGTTCAATCCCCAAGCATCTCCAAGTAGGGGTGAGAGACACCCCTATCTGAAAGTTTGGAAAATTGTTGCTAGTGAACGTAGATAGCACTGAGCTTGATGGGCCATTGGTCTGACTTGGTATAAGGCAGTTTCCTATGTCCCAATAGGCTTCCTCTTCCCACATATGTTTAGGATGTTAAAAGCCAAGCCCGCATATATTTGCCCATGGGGAGTTGTGTGTACTTGCTCAGACCCTGTCCTCAGTGGAGGAGATATAGGTGCTCAGCTCTGGATGTTTAATATGAGTGTGGGAAGAGAAGAACCAACTTGTTTTCACTTCCCCTGCATATGGAAGAGCCCTCAGCTTCTCAGGCATATGCAATCAAAGAATGAAATGGCTCTTTTCACTCCCCTCTTCAGCATTTAACTTGATTGCATTTGATACTTTGTTGGAACAATATTAAATTATTCATTATTAGAATAATGGAAGAGATATAAAACTTGCCTGTCTAATCAGCCTTTACAATTAATCTTCTGATAGTGCTGATGTGTGCCTTGTACCGCATTTCCAAAAGGATTCATTTAAATTAGGATGGTCTGCAACAGGAACAAAACAAAACAAAAACAGCTGCAGCACTGGGGGACCGGAGAAGACCTGCCCTGGGAGTGAGTACTTGAGCATTTGGGTGCTTGCTTGCTTTCTCCTCAAGATAGCTGAGATCCCTGGTGAGTGCTGCAAGAACTGGGATCCCCTGCCTGACCCTGAATCCAGAGAGAGGCTGCAGTCAATCTTGCAGCCTCTTGCATGAGCTCCTGGTTGGGTCAGGGGGCATAAAAGCCCAGCTGCCCGGGGGCAGCAGGTCTGCTGCTGGTGGGGTCACCACCAAAGGGGTGACACAAAAGGGGGTTGTCCCTTTGGGACCCCCTTAGGGAGTTTCAAGGGTGAGGGTGCTACCCCTTCTATTTTTTTTAACCAGTCTAGAGGAGATTGGTAGTGGGGAGGGCATACAGTGCATGTCCTGCACATGGTGAGAAAATGATAGGAGAAAATCACCAGATGCCTTCAGAGTGAGAGTCTGCAACTAGCAGAAGACTGGCCCTCCCTGGATGTGACACGGGGGGAAGTAGATGTGCCTGGTGTGAAAGATATTGCATGGGTCTGACTGTCTCAATTCTCTTAGAGGCCTACTGATAACTTTGCTCATCTGCTGTGCCCATTGGCCTGTGTGTGCTATTGTTTAACACCAGATAGGTACACAATAAGACCACACTCATCCATTATGTGATCATGGATGAGGGTGCCGATTTGGTGTCTATTACCGAGATCTGGGTGGGTGAACTGGGAGGGTTGATCTGACTCAGCCTTGCCCACCTGGATACTCGGTGCAGCACCAGCACAGGCTGAAGGGATGGGGGGAGGGGTTGCTGTGGTCTACAGAAGTTCCATCTCTGTCACCAAGAAACCACTCTCTCTTGGAGTAGTTTGTGAGGGCCTGTGGCTGGTGTCGGGCCAAGGAGACAGTAAACTAGGGTTGCTGCTGGTGTACCGTCCACCCTGCTGCCCGGCAGCTTCTCTGACCGAGCTGGCAGAGGCTGTCTTGGCTGTGATATTGGAGGAGCCTATGCTGAGGCTGCCTCTAGTGTTCTGGCTCGGGATTTCATGGCCTCCATGATGACCATCCTCCATGATGACCATGGGGCTATCTCCAGTTGTCACCAGCCCGACGCATAGGGCAGGGCACACTCTTGACTTGGTTTTTGCTCCAGATGGAAGAAGGAGTGGTCTGGAGATGGGGGTGGTGGAAGTCACCTCATTGTCTTGGTCAGACCACTTCCTGTCGGAAGGCAGAGCTGGGGTCCCAATCCCGGGGAGCTGGATCCCGGAGAGTTGGGAGAAGAGTATTCGGATGGATGGCAGAGGGAAGGGGGAGGAACTTCCCCCCTTTGGAGCGAAGACGAAACAGAGGAACTGCCAGTGATAAGGTCGCTTAGCAATGGGGAGCCTGAGCCCTCCCTGGACATTCTCACGCCTCCCCCTCTTTCAGGCTCAGAGCAAGAGGGGGAAGAGGGAGGGCTGCTCACAGCCGAAAAGCGGGGAGGCAGTTTACCATCAGCCCCTCCCCTATCCCCCATCCTGGAATCGAAAACTTCAGAAGAGGAGGGGGTGATGCTTCCCCCCTCACCGCGCACACGCAGACAGCTGAAAAGACAGGAGAGAAGGGGGGAAGGCGGGCAGTACCTGAGGGGCAGTTAAGGAGGAGCGAAAGATTGTGCGCCCGTTTGGCCCCTTCTTAAAGAACAGGCGGGAAGAAGTCCCTTGCTCTGTCAACTTTCTCCCAATGCCGCAGGACCTGTATCCCTGTATTGCTTCATGAGAAAACGCAGTCTTTGTTTGGACATTACCCTAATAAAACACGAATTAACTACAATCGTTGGTCTGGTTCCTGAGTCACATCCTGGGCCTGACAGCTTGACAGAGCCACCTAAATCACCCTCAACGCTCTCTTCACTTGACTGGGACAAGATGTCAAAGGGAGCAGCGGGGGGGACGAACCCCACTTCTGAGACGGAAGAAGTGGAACTCCTGAGCACTAAGGTAGCTGATTTGCAGACGGATGTTCAAGCCCTGCTAGCAGCAGTCAAGGCGCTGAAGATGGATAATCAAACCTTGAAGGCCACGATAGACCAGATGCGAACAGCCCCTCCAGCTGCCGTAGTAAAGGTTCCCATTGGATTGCCCCCAAAATACGTGGGACAAAGTGATCAGTTGGCAACCTTCGTGGCTCAATGTGAGTTATATCTGGATGTCAGGCACACGGAATTTCCAGACGATGGGGCTAAAGTAGCTTTCGTGATTAGCCTCCTGGAGGGAGAAGCTGCAAAATGGGTGACTCCGTATCTCATGAGAAAGGATACTGTCTTAGGAAGGTACAGAGGATTTATACAGGAGATGACCGAGATGTTTCAAGACCCGCAAAGGGCTGAAACAGTAGCGCGGCAACTAGGCGCTCTGAAGCAAGCTAAAGGGACTGTTTCCGAGTACACTAACGCTTTTAAAATTCTGTCCCAGGAAACTGGTTACAATGACGCCGCCCTGATGTTTATGTACCGGAGTGGATTAAATGCTGAAATCCTGGATGAGCTGGCCAGGACCTCCCCCCCCCGCTGACCTACCAGGGCTCATCCGGCTATGCCTACAGATAGATCACCGGATGGAAGGAAGGCTCCTGGAAAGGAAGCAGGAGGTCCCGAGATACTCAGCCTCGGCATCCCGCAACAAGACCCTTCCCACTACAGGGATGGCAGGTAATGCAACTGAGGGACAGGGAGGGGCTAGGCCAAGACTGTCGGAAGAAGAAAAGGAAATACGACGCCGGGAACGTTTATGCTTTTATTGTTCAAAGCCGGGCCATGTGGCCAGAGACTGTGGACTGAAAGGGGGGAAAGCCGAGCCGTCGGGAAACTAGAACACCCAGTCCACGTGCAGGCCGGTGGACTGGGGGCAGCGTTGTATAAAGGCCCCCCAACGATCCAACCTCCCTCAAAGGGGGTGTTGGTCTTGCCTATTCGGATTACAACTTCCAGAGGAGTGGTGTTTAATTCCACTGCCTTAATTGACAGTGGAGCCTCCACAAATTTTATTGATGCAAAGTTAGTGAAGCGTCATGGAATTTCCCGGTGGAAACTGGACGCTCCCCTAGCTGTGGAGACTATCGATGGGAGACCCCTGAAGTCAGGAGGGGTGACACAAGCCACGGAGGAAGTGAAACTTCAAATCCCTGGGCACGAACAGTTCATTTCGCTATACGTGTCAGATCTCTCGAACTTTGAGGTGATTCTGGGAATGCCCTAGCTAGCAAAGCATGAACCCAAAATAAGTTGGAAGGAGGCGGTGGTGTGGTTCACCTCACAGTATTGCCAGGAGAACTGTCAACCTGAAGGAATCAAGAACACCTTAGCGGGGGCAGTGCAAGAGATCGAGCAAGTGACTCTGCCACCAAAGTATGAAGAATTCAAAGATGTGTTTGATGAAAAAGAGGCAGAGACTTTACCCCCCCACCGCCCTTACGACTGTGCGATTGATCTAGTGCCAGGAGCCAGCATCCCATCAGGGAGAATCTACTCTCTCACAGAGAATGAGAGGGAGGCCCTGAATGAATTCCTGGATAAAAACCTGAGGCGAGGATTCATACGCCCCTCACAATCCCCTGCTGGAGCGCCACTATTGTTTGTGAAAAAGAAGGGGGGGAACTCAGACCCTGTAACAACTATTGCGCATTGAACCAGATCACCATCCCCAACAGCTACCCGCTGCCCCTGATCTCAGAGTTGCTGGACCGACTGCGCTCTGCAAAAATCTTCACGAAGTTGGATTTGAGAGGAGCGTACAATCTGATCAGAATGAAGGAGGGAGATGAATGGAAAACAGGATTCTTGACTGCTTACGGACAGTATGAATACCTGGTCATGCCGTTCGGGCTTTGTGGAAGTCCAGAAATTTTTCAAAAATTCATGAACGACGTGTTTAGAGACTTGTTGGACACGTATGTAATCTGTTACTTAGATGATATCCTGGTGTTCTCAAAGAACCAGGAAGACCACGACCAGCATGTGAAGACGGTGTTGAAGAGACTGAGAGAAAATCACCTGTATGCTAAATTAGAGAAATGTGGATTTGACCTCAAGTCTCTAGACTTCCTTGGATATCGAATCTCAGCGGAAGGCGTGGAGATGGACCCAGGGAAAGTAAGCTGCATATTGGACTGGGGCTAACCTGTCACCAAAAAGGATGTACAACGGTTTTTGGGGTTTGCCAATTATTACAGAAAGTTCATTCCAGGGTTTTCCAAATTAACAGCTCCTCTGACTGACTGTTTAAGGGGGAAGAAGAAGTTTCAATGGACAGAGAACGCCACCGAGGCCTTTGAGGAGCTGAAGAGAAGGTTTGCTACTGAGCCCATTCTGCGCTTTGCTGATCCGAACCGCCCTTTCGTAGTGGAAGCAGATGCTTCAGATTTTGCCATCGGGGGGGTCCTGCTACAATTAGACCAAGAAGGGAAGGAGCTGCACCCCTGTGTGTACTTCTCTCGGAAGTTAAAGCCTGCAGAGAAGAACTACAAAGTTTGGGAGAAGGAGCTGCTGGCCATCAAGGACTCTTTTGAAAACTGGAGACAATACTTAGAGGGGACCTCTCATCGAATTGAAGTGCGCTCCGACCACAAGAATCTTGAAAGCCTCCAAACAGCCAGAAAGCTGAACCAGAGACAGATAAGATGGTCCCAGTTCTTCACTAGGTTTAACTTCCAGATTACTTACCATGCCCAAGCCAAAAACCAGAGAGCGGATGCCTTATCCAGACAGCCACAATACAAAGAAAGTGAATCCGAGGACCAGCCTCAGTACGTAATCCCGCCAGAGAAATTAACGTTGGGAGTATGCCAGCCTTCATGGGAAGAGGAACTCAAAAAGGCACAACAAGAAGATGCAGACATGCTAAAATATCAGCAGGAGACGGGACAAGGTCAAGACTCAGAAGTAACCTTTCACTGGAGAAATGGACTGTTATGGTTCAAAACCGCCAGATATGTGCCAGAAGGGGAATTAAGGCTCAGAATCCTACGCCAGTGTCATGATTCCATCACAGCGGGACACTTTGGGATTTACAAGACCATTCAGAACGTGGCCAAGGACTTCTGGTGGCCTAAAATGCGTCGGGATATTGAGAGTTATGTAAAGTCCTGCTCTGTCTGTCTGCGGACAAAAACACAAACAGGGACACCAGCAGGACTGTTACAACCGTTGCCTGTCCCACACGAACCCTGGAAGGACCTCTCCATGGATTTTATAACTGATCTACCCAAGTCCCAAGGAATGACAGCCATCTTAGTAGTGGTGGATCTACTTACCAAAATGGCACACTTTCTTCCTTGTGCAGGGGCCTTAGAGTCTAAAGAAACGGCCAAGTTATTCATAAAAGAAGTCTACCGGCTGCATGGATTGCCAAACAGCGTAGTCTCAGACCGAGGAACTCAGTTCACAGCCAAATTTTGGAGAGCAATGTGGAAACAGTTGCAGACGGAATTAAAACTCTCCTCCACCCATCACCCCCAGACAGATGGGCAGACGGAACGCTTGAACGCCGTTTTGGAAAGATATTTACGAAGTTATGTGTCCTATCAACAGACTGACTGGGTATCATATTTGCATTTTGCAGAGTTCGCCTACAACAATTCTCTGCACTCCAGCACTCAACAAACCCCGTTCTTCGCTAATTATGGATTCCATCCTAAAGTCTTTCCAAGCAGCTCAGAAGGAATGCTGGTACCGGCAGCTGAGAACTTCCTTAAGGAATTGCAAGCGGCGCAACAGACACTGAAACAGCAGTTAAACGAAGCCAAAACGGAGTACAAGCGAGTTGCTGACCTGCACAGGAAGGAGCCCCCCCCCCTTCAACCAGGAGACCAGGTATGGCTGTCCACCCGCTTCCTCCAGATGCCGGGCAAATGTAGAAAATTACAAGACAAGAGGGTGGGTCCTTTCGAAATCGAAACTCAAATCAATCCCGTGGCGTACCGACTGAAGCTGCCTGACACGTTTAAAATACATCCTGTGTTCCATCGATCCCTCTTAACGAAAGCCGCCCCTCCCATTGAGTTACGGCCGGAGGAACCTCCCGGAGCTCCACTCCTGGTAAATGAGCAGCTTGAGTTTGAAGTTGAGGAGATCTTAGATTCCAGGATCAGACGCCACAAGCTGCAGTACTTGATTCACTGGAAAGGCTATGGGGTGGCTGACAGATCATGGGAAGATGCAGCTGATGTGCATGCTCCAGAATTGGTAAAACTTTTCCATCAACGTTTTCCCCACCGTCCCAAGCCAGACAAGGGGAGGGGGGCACAGCCTGGGAGGGGGGATGGTGTCAGAAGGCAGAGCTGGGGTCCCAATCCCGGGGAGCTGGATCCCGGAGAGTTGGGAGAAGAGTATTTGGATGGATGGCAGAGGGAAGGGGGAGGAACTTCCCCCCTTTGGAGCGAAGACGAAACAGAGGAACTGCCAGTGATAAGGTCGCTTAGCAACGGGGAGCCTGAGCCCTCCCTGGACATTCTCACGCCTCCCCCTCTTTCAGGCTCAGAGCAAGAGGGGGAAGAGGGAGGGCTGCTCACAGCCGAAAAGCGGGGAGGCAGTTTACCATCAGCCCCTCCCCTATCCCCCATCCTGGAATCGGAAACTTCAGAAGAGGAGGGGGTGATGCTTCCCCCCTCACCGCGCACACGCAGACAGCTGAAAAGACAGGAGAGAAGGGGGGGAAGGCGGGCAGTACCTGAGGGGCAGTTAAGGAGGAGCGAAAGATTGTGCGCCCGTTTGGCCCCTTCTTAAAAAACAGGCGGGAAGAAGTCCCTTGCTCTGTCAACTTTCTCCCAATGCCGCAGGACCTGTATCCCTGTATTGCTTCATGAGAAAACGCAGTCTTTGTTTGGACATTACCCTAATAAAACATGAATTAACTACAATCGTTGGTCTGGTTCCTGAGTCACATCCTGGGCCTGACACTTCCTGATGAAGTTTAGACTTATGGCTCCGATCCTTCCCTGCAGGGGTGGTGGACAGATTAAGATGGTCCACCCCTGGAGACTAATGGAACCCACTGGATTCCTGAATGCCCTGGGGGAGTTCCCAGTAGATAGAGCAGGTAACCCTGTTGAAGCCCTTGTCACGCTGTGGAACAGTGAGACACATCAGGCTCTTAATATGATTGCCCCTCAGCACCCTCTCTGCACCTTGGTACACTAGTGAACTAAGGACAATGAAACAGGCTGGACGATGGCTAGAGCGCAAGTGGTGAAAGACGTGCTGTGAGGCTGATCGAGCACGAGTAAAACATCATAACCATGCCTACTGTGTGGTGGTGAGGGCATGTCAGCAGTATACTGATGATACCCAGCTCTATTTCTCTGTAACTTCTGAATCAGGAGAGGCCATGCAAGCCCTGGATCAGTGCCTGGACTTAGTGGTGGGCTGGATGAGGGCCAATAAACTGAGTCTGAATCCTAGAAGACAGAGATGCTGTGGGTTGGTGGTTCCCAAGTTCAGATAAGAGCAGTCTTGGGATACTCTTGGATCCATCTTTGTTGCTAGATGCACAGGCTACCTTAGTGGCTAGGTCAGTGGCATAGCTAGAGCTTTTGCCGCCCGGGGTGGTCCCTGAGTTTGCCGCCCCTCTTAATACAAAATACCTCCGCTGCCCCCCCCAGCTACGCCACTGAGAGTTCCTGTACCCATCAGATGCCTCTGGGAGATCCCACAAACAGGGTATGAAAGCAACAGCACTGGCATTTGGTGGCATGCTGCTACTGAACATGGAGACTCCATGTCACCATGAATTCAGCTAATTCTGATTGGGGCAAGCCAAAAAAAAAAAAAGGACGAACAGCCCATGTTCTGTGTACCAAAGTGGGAAGTGTTTGGAGGAGCCTGGTGGTCTGACATGGCATTCAGTGGAGCTACAACGAAGAACAAATAAAATATTTCTTCACACAATGCACACAAGATGTAGTGATGGCCACCAACTTGGATGGCTTTAAAGGACAACTTGATGGAGGATAAGGCTATCAACAGTTACTAGCCATGATGGCTATGCTTTGCCTCCACCTTTGGGATGCAGTATTCCTCTGTATTCCAATTAGTGGGAATCACACATTTTTCCATAGCTGAATATTGGAAGTTTCAGGACAGACAAAAGAAAGTACTTCTTCACACAGCACATAGTTAAACTATGGAATTCAATCCCACAGGAGGTAACGATGGCCGCCAACTTGGATGGTTTTAAAAGAGGGTTCGATGAATTCATGGAGGATAAGGCTGTCAATGGCTACTAGCCGTGATGGCTATGCTGTCCTTCCACAGTTGGAAGCAGTATGCTTCTGTTAGGGTCAAATTGAAACCTCAGTGTTTGTAAAACTGTAGTTCACTTGTCCTACCCAAACCAGCTTGGGCATTATGGGAAATAGAACCAAAGTGGCCTTTATTTGACTCTTGATATAAAATATCGGTTTATTTCCTGGTGACCTGACCCTTACCTACATTCCAGTGGCTCGCATAATAAAAGCCGGTTTAAGCTGGAAACTTCCCTGCTATGCATTTCTGTATCACATCTATGCTTATAACCTTAAATTATTGTTGCAAATGTGCCTTGCATAGAAATGTCAAATGCTGTTCCGATGCCCCACAAACCTTGACTTGTAAAACTCTTTTGATATGTAAGCAAAGTAATATCATGTCTGTCTCTTGTTTAGGGGGCGCCCGGTTGCAGCTGGGCCTCCCCTCAATAGTTGCCTTTGTCTGTTTCTGCATAGTGCTTATCTCAAGGACATGCGAAGTATGCAGACATAGAGTCTGGGAGATAGTCTTAATGTTTCCACTCTTGTCCTTTCCCCTGTACCCCTTTACCTCCTTACATATGCCCCAAAGCTATAGCAGTTGGCAATTGCTTCTTTTGTATTTTATGACGTGAACCCGATATTGTAAACTTTGGGGTAAGCCTATATAAACCCTTGAACACCAATAAACGAGGTTCCCATGCTGACCTGCTTCGGCTTGTAAGTATTGGGTCCCCTTTGCAAAGGTTTTTGTCTCGTGTTACTTGATCTCTGATAGTGGGTTCATTTGCACTCAGCTCCGCACTCTTCCCGGGTGTAATAAGCGAGTTGGGGTTGACAGGACGACTTGCGTGTTGGGTTTGGACCTAACACTTCCGAATACCAGTTTCTGGAAATGCAGGAGGGGACAGTTTCCTTGTGCTCAGGTCTTGCTTGTGGGCTTCCCATAGGCATTGACTTGGCCACTGTGAGAACAGGGTGCTGGACAAAATGGGACCTTCAGCTGATCCAGCAGCTCTTCTGGTGTTCTTATATTTTAATCATACTTGAACACACAGCCCTTTAAATATGGCCACCCTGCCCTGCTTGTTAACACTGGTGGGCCATTTGTCTTGTCTCAAAAACCCAAAATGGAGCTAGCTCCAAGTTTGTGTGGGCTCTCCCCCTCCCCAAGTCCAAGAAGTGTTCTTGGCTCCTCTCTCTTGCCTTCCTGCCCCTCTATCCTATAAAATGTATTTATTTATTTTATTATACTTGTATACCGCCCCATAGCCGAAGCTCTCTGGGCAGTTTACAGTAACTAAAAACATTAAAACAAATACAATTTAAAACAGATCTTATAAAAACAATTTAAAACACAATTAAAAAATTTAAACAGCATAAAACACATGCTAATATGCCTGGGAGAAGAGGAAAGTCTTGACCCGGCGCCGAAAATATAACAGTGTTGGCGCAAGGCGCCAAGACAGCTTTGGGAAGATGAGCAGGGGACATCCTCACACACAGATAGGAGGGAGAGGAGGATGTCATGGCAAGGCAGACATGGCAACAATAATGGGCTCCTCCTGGGAGGAAGGGCGGGATATAAATTTAACAAACAAACAAGGCTATGGAGCAGGAGGAGGCAGCGCCAAGGAGGCAGTGACTGATCCCTGGCAGATGCCCAGTACTACCACCTGATGTTGCCAGGTGTGACAAACATCTCATTGGGGTAGATCCAGATTAAGTTGATTGAATTTAGTTCCCACTGAAATTAATGGGTCAAATTAGCCATGCCCATGATGACGAAGTGAAGTCCCATTAATTTCAATGCGAACAAAGTTCAACTGACTTGCCAATGCAATCCTAGCCATGTCTATTCAGAAATAAATCCTATTGAATCTAGTGGGGCTTACTCCCAGATAAGTGGGGTTTGGATTGCAACCTTAGTCTGGATCCAACCCATTGTCTCTGTCTCAGTAGCATGGTAATAAACCTAATCTTAATTTGCCAAGTAGGAGTCTTGTGGCACCTTTAAGATTAACAGATTTATCATGGCATGAGCTTTCATAGACATGAACATGCTACTATTAGTCTGTAAGGTGCTGCAAGATTCTTCATTCTTTCAGTTGTTAGACACTAACATGGCAATCCCTCTGGAATTTGTAATATGCCGGGCATCTGTAACATGCCAGCTTCAATTTTGGTTTACTAATTTAAAGGACAATGTGAAACGCTTCTCAACGGAGATGACACTTTCTGCTGAGCACATTTCTCCTTGCTTGCTTCAGTGCAGGATGCTTACTGAATGTCAGGGCTGGGCCATGGGAGCTGGTGGAAATCAGGAGTCCAAACCAAACAGCAATTGGGATCAGAGGGGGAACCAAAATGCCAGACCAGAGAATAACAGTCAGGACTGATGAGTAACAACAGAAATTTGGGGAAGGCCACAGCTCAGTGGTAGAGCTTTCTATGCAGAAGGTTCCAGGTACAATCCCTAGTATCTCCAGGTAGGGTTGGGAATGTTCCCTATCTGAAATCTTGGAGAGCTGCTGCCAATCAGTGTAGACAATACTGAGCCAGATGGACCGATGGTGTGACTCAGTATAAAACAACTTCCTATGCTTCTTCCTAAAAACAAGACTAAACCTTTTTGCTTAAGCAAGGCTCAGCAGCGGCAAGAAACCCATTGCGCTCTTTTCAGACCAGAAGGATACAGTAGCCAGCCTGGGTGCTAGACTCATGTTCTGCTCTGGAAGGTTCTTTTCTGAAAAGCTGTCATTTGTATTTCTGTGACTCACCACAGGAGGCAGCTGCATGCAGTTCCTAGTATATCACTGTGAGGCTGCTGTTAAACCTCATGTCTGCCAAGAGGTGGGTACAGATGTACTGGGCTCACAGCCAGCAGGGACCCCAGACTCTGAGCTTTTTTTTTTTTTAAGTAAATCTCTAGCTCTCCTAGAAATAAAGTTATGAAGCAAAATGAGCAGGCACCCTTCTAAGCAGTTTCAGTGAGGTAAGCCAGCTTGGCTGCTCCTGCTTTTCAGTACTTTTAGCTCATGAGTGAAGTCAGAGCTGTGATTGAAAACTGAGTTGTTTGGACACCGGGTGATATAAATCCTTGAGGTCCTAAAGAGCTGCTGGTTTCCCTTCCCCTTTAGTGTACGTTTCCTGCTTCTGTCTCATTTTCTAGTCCCTGGAATCTCTATAGTTTGCCCTTCCTTTTTTCTTAGCAACCAAGATGCATCTTTCTTGTGGTGGGTTTGTCTGAGATTGGGTACTCCCTAGGAGTTATTTTCTGCAAATAATACTACTCAATAAATCTTCGTGGATGTAAAAGAATACTCCCCTCCAATGACAAATGCAAAATCTGAAAAGTTTGCAAAGAGGCTTAGGCATGTATCCAGCAGTACAGGATACAAAAACCAGGTACTCATTAAGAATTCACTATATGTTACAATACAATAGTGTGCATGTCTATTCAAAAGTAAGTGTCTTTGCGTTTAATGGGGCTTACTTCCAGGGACTTATTTATTTATTTATTTTTATTTATTTATTAAATTTATATACCGCCCGACTAGCGATAGCTCTCTGGGCGGTGAACATAAAATAGTATAAAAATACAATGAATAACAAAATAATATTAAAATACAATCAACAATACAATAAACATTTTTAAAATTAGATCAATGTAACTTAAAATGCTTCAGAGAATAGGAAGGTTTTGACCTGGCGCCGGAAGGAAAGCAGAGTCGGCGCCAGGCGTACTTCCTCAGGGAGACTGTTCCATAGTTCGGGGGCCACCACTGAGAAGGCCCTAGATCTTGTCATCACCCTCCGGGCCTCCCTGTGAGTTGGAACCCGGAGGAGGGCCTTCGTAGCAGAACGTAGTGCACGGGCCGGTTCATATCGGAAGAGGCGTTCCGCAAGGTATCGTGGTCCCGCACCGTATAAGGCTTTATAGGTTAATACCAACACTTTGAATCTAGCCCGGAAACATATTGGCAACCAGTGCAAGCTGGCCAGAACAGGTGTTATATGCTCGGACCGCTTGGTCCTTGTCAGCAATCTGGCCGCCGCATTTTGCACTAGTTGTAGCTTCCGAACTGTCTTCAAAGGTAGCCCTACGTAAAGCGCATTACAGTAATCCAAACGTGAGGTTACCAGAGCATGTACCACTGATGTAAGGTCCTCTTTACTCAAATAGGGACGTAGCTGGGCTACCAACCGAAGTTGGTAAAACGCATTCCTAACCACCGAGGCTACTTGAGCCTCAAGTGAGAGGGAAGAGTCTAAAAAGACTCCCAGACTACGAACCCGGTCCTTTAGGGGGAGTGTAACCCCGTCCAGGACAGGGTATATATCCACCATCCGATCAGAGAACCCGTCCACCAACAGCATCTCAGTCTTGTCTGGATTGAGCTTCAGTTTGTTAACTCTCATCCAGTCCATTGTCGAGGCCAGGCAACGGTTCAGCAAATCGACAGCCTCACCTGAAGAAGATGAAAAGGAGAAGTAGAGCTGCGTGTCATCAGCATACTGATGACAACGCACTCCAAAACTCCTGATGACCTCTCCCAACGGCTTCATGTAGATATTAAAAAGCAGGGGGGACAAAACTGACCCCTGCGGGACCCCATATTGGAGAGCCCGCGGTGTCGAGCAATGTTCCCCAAGCACTACCTTCTGGAGACGACCCGCCAAGTAGGAGCGGAACCACTGCCAAGCAGTACCTCCAACTCCCAACTCCGCGAGCCTCTCCAGAAGGATACCATGGTCGATGGTATCAAAAGCCGCTGAGAGATCAAGGAGAATCAACAGAGTTACACTCCCTCTGTCTCTTTCCCGACATAGGTCATCGTACAGGGCGACCAAGGCTGTCTCAGTGCCAAAACCGGGCCTAAAACCCGATTGAAATGGATCTAGATAATCAGTTTCATCCAATAGCGCCTGGAGCTGGCCAGCAACCACCCGTTCCAAGACCTTGCCCAGGAATGGAACATTCGCCACTGGCCTGTAGCTGTTAAAATTGTCTGGGTCCAAGGAAGGCTTTTTCAGGAGTGGTCTCACCACTGCCTCTTTCAGACAGCCCGGGACCACTCCCTCTCGTAAAGAGGCATTTATCACTTCCTTGGCCCAGCTACCTGTTCCATTCCTGCTAGTTTTTATCAGCCAGGAGGGGCAAGGATCCAGTACCGAAGTGGTTGCACGTACCTGTCCAAGCACCTTGTCCACGTCCTCGAGTTGAACCAACTGAAGCTCATCCAACAAAACAGGACAAGACTGTGCTCCGGACACCTCACTAGGATCTACTGCTATAACTTGAGAGTCTAGGTCCCGGCGGATACATGAGATCTTATTCTGGAAGTGATCGGCAAACTGATTACAGCGGGCCTCCGATGATTCCACCCTGTCCGGAGGGTTTGAATGGAGAAGCCCCCGGACAACTCGAAAGAGCTCCGCTGGGCGGCAAAGAGATGATTTAATAGTGGCAGCAAAATGATGTTTTTTAGCTGCCTTCACTGCTCCTACATAGAGCTTAGTCGAAGCACTAACCAGCGCATAATTGTATCCGTCGGGAGTTCGTCTCCATTTCCGCTCAAGCCTCCTCCTATCTTGCTTCATCGCTCTCAGCTCCGGAGTATACCATGGAGCTGTATGAGCTCTACACAGGAGAGGGCGTGCAGGAGCGATCATGTTTACAGCCCGGGTCATCTCCGTATTCCACAGAGCGACCAGGGCTTCAGCAGGAGCGCCAGTCCTATCAGCCGGAAAATCCCCCAGAGCCCTTTGAAAACCTTCAGGATCCATTAGTCTCCGGGGGCGGACCATTTTAATAAGTCCCCCACCCTTGCAGAGGGAAGAGGTTACTGAAAGTCTAAACTTCAGCAAGCAGTGGTCTGTCCATGACAAAGGGAGTGTTGTAAAACTCCCCACATCCAGATCACTTTCCCCATGCTCAGTAGCAAAAACAAGGTCTAGAGTGTGCCCCGATACATGTGTTGGACCACTAACATATTGAGACAGCCCCATGGCTGTCATGGAAGCCATGAAGTCCTGAGCCGCGCCAGACAAAGTGGTCTCGGCATGAATGTTGAAATCCCCCAGTACTATTAGTCTGGGGGACCTCAACAATATATCCGAGACCACTTCCGCCAGCTCAGTTAGGGAAGCCATTGGGCAGCAAGGTGGGCGGTACACCAAAAGGATTCCCAGCCTGTCCCTCTGGCCCAACACAAGGTGCAAACACTCCAGGCCAGTAACTGAATGAACATGGTGCTTGGTGAGTGAGATGGAACTCTTATAGACGACAGCAACCCCACCTCCCCGACCCTCAGATCTACCATGATGCTGGACCAGGTACCCCGGTGGGCAGAGCTGAGAGAGACCAACTCCTCCCTGCTCACCCACCCAGGTCTCGGTTATACATGCCAGATCGGCTGCCTCATCCACAATCAAATCGTGGACGAGGGAGGTTTTATTATATACCGATCTGGCATTTAATAACAGCAACTGGAGATCTGAGAGTTGGCTGATAGGACTACCAACGACCTTGCGGGTGTGGGAAGGACCGGAACAAGGCACAGCCACAACATGTCTGGACCGCGTTCCCCTTACCTGGCACGTCCTTCTCACAGCGCCATACCTTCCTTTGCCCGTCACTACGGCAATTGGGGCCCCCTCAAGTCTCCCCGCCTGATGGATAAAACTCTCTCTGAAGCACATAATACAACTAAAATATACAACAATTAAATGTATAAAAACAGCTATATATACAGCCATATATACAGCATATAAACAAACATACATTCATATAATCAGGCACCCATTCATCTCAAATTGCATCAACACACCAACAAAAAGTAAAGAAAAAGAAAAAGAAAGGAGCAGCACAGCAGCAAGAGCAGCAGCCTCTCCTTCCCTTGGGGCGATGCTTTCTTTCTCCTGCAGGGCCTGGGTCTCCCAGGCCACCTCAGCCAGCCGGCTTATGTATCCCTCCAAAGAGGGACAGGTGGTAAGAATCAGTCCTGGCTGGCTGGGTACCTGGGGCCTGGTCCTGCCAGGCAGAAGTCCCTCTGGGAAGGGTGGTGGAGGTGGTGGTCCCGCAGCAGCAGCAGCACAGCAGCAGCAGCCTCTCCTTCCCTTGGGGCGATGCTTTCTTTCTCCTGCAGGGCCTGGGTCTCCCAGGCCAACTCAGCCAGCCGGCTTATGTATCCCTCCAAAGAGGGACAGGTGGTAAGAATCAGTCCTGGCTGGCTGGGTACCTGGGGCCTGGTCCTGCCAGGCAGAAGTCCCTCTGGGAAGGGTGGTGGAGGTGGTGGTCCCGCAGCAGCAGCAGCACAGCAGCAGCAGCCTCTCCTTCCCTTGGGGCGATGCTTTCTTTCTCCTGCAGGGCCTGGGTCTCCCAGGCCACCTCAGCCAGCCGGCTTATGTATCCCTCCAAAGAGGGACAGGTGGTAAGAATCAGTCCTGGCTGGCTGGGTACCTGGGGCCTGGTCCTGCCAGGCAGAAGTCCCTCTGGGAAGGGTGGTGGAGGTGGTGGTCCCGCAGCAGCAGCAGCACAGCAGCAGCAGCCTCTCCTTCCCTTGGGGCGATGCTTTCTTTCTCCTGCAGGGCCTGGGTCTCCCAGGCCACCTCAGCCAGCCGGCTTATGTATCCCTCCAAAGAGGGACAGGTGGTAAGAATCAGTCCTGGCTGGCTGGGTACCTGGGGCCTGGTCCTGCCAGGCAGAAGTCCCTCTGGGAAGGGTGGTGGAGGTGGTGGTCCCGCAGCAGCAGCAGCACAGCAGCAGCAGCCTCTCCTTCCCTTGGGGCGATGCTTTCTTTCTCCTGCAGGGCCTGGGTCTCCCAGGCCACCTCAGCCAGCCAGCTTGTGTATCCCTCCAAAGAGGGACAGGTGGTAAGAATCAGTCCTGGCTGGCTGGGTACCTGGGGCCTGGTCCTGCCAGGCAGAAGTCCCTCTGGGAAGGGTGGTGGAGGTGGTGGTCCCGCAGCAGCAGCAGCACAGCAGCAGCAGCCTCTCCTTCCCTTGGGGCGATGCTTTCTTTCTCCTGCAGGGCCTGGGTCTCCCAGGCCACCTCAGCCAGCCGGCTTATGTATCCCTCCAAAGAGGGACAGGTGGTAAGAGTCAGTCCTGGCTGGCTGGGTACCTGGGGCCTGGTCCTGCCAGGCAGAAATCCCTCTGGGAAGGGTGGTGGAGGTGGTGGTCCCGCAGCAGCAGCAGCACAGCAGCAGCAGCCTCTGGGTACTGGATTGCAGCCTAAGCTTTATTTTAGGGTTGGCATTGGGGAAAGCAGGGTTCTTGTGCCATTAACAGCTGTATGGCAGGCAGGAATTCATTCATCAATCATTTTATTTGTATGCTGCCTTTCCACCAAAAATTGTGCTCAAGGCGGCTTACAACAAGGTGAACAGAAGTACATCTCAAAAACAATTGCAAAAACAATTTCCTAATAACAAAAATAATAAAACAATAACATGACAAATATAACCGCAAGCAAAAACAACTTATCAATATTATGAACGTAATACAATCTTTTTAATCTTTAAAAAAACAATCTTTTTAAAAACAAACAAAGAAGAAGTAACCGTTAACACCCCTCAAGCCCCTAAGGAAAACCATCTATTGTATCTCCTACAAAACTTCATTTTTCTGAGTAGAGGCTTGTTTTGGGGGGACAGCTGAGGCAAGGCTTGGCAGTACAGTCTCTTTGTAAGCAGAGGTGTAGACTCCTTTCAACACAGGTGTAGGTTTCCAAAGTCACTTTGGGGTAAAATGGGCAGGGCAGGTCTTCTTCCAGGCTGGCAGACCTTCTGCCGAGAATTCCTTACCAGGTTAAGCTTTTCTTAGTATGGAAATACAATCACAGGGGAAGCTTCCCCTGTTCACATTCTGTCTGTCAGACATTTTATTACATGTGTGGCCACTGATTTGTTTTGTGGGCTCTCGGCTTCGTCTACAAAAGAGGACCCAAATTTGCAAATGACACAAAGGATGTGGAAATTTTATACAAATCTGTGTCCCCCTTTTTGAGTGGGTCAGAGAGCCCAATCCACATACAGTGTACTGGGTCCAGAAAAACCTCTTGGCAACCCTGCCGGCTTCACCACATGAAGCAGTGCTTAGCAGTTCCTGAGTGAGTGCCTTTCAAACTAACTAGCACTTTTTGAGCAAGCCCAGTTGAGGTGTGCACATGGAAAACTACCAGAAGTCAGAGAGAAGACTGAGCTTAGAACTCTTCCCTCCATATAGAAAACCTGATGTCAGATGATGATGATGATTACTGTCATTGTTGTTGTTTTGTTATTGTTATTCTGACCAGACATCTTTTTTTTAAACTCACCTTGGTGAAAACTAGGCTCTGACAGCTTGTTACACAATTTCCAAATGCTTTTGCTGTTTTCTTGACTAAGAGCACCTTGAAATGAATGCCTTCACTTATGGTTTAAACCGAGTACATGATAGCATCTGATGTACAACAATGTCACTGACTGCAATCATTGCCCAACACACTTTACAGAGCGACAATATGACTGTTGGCAGGTGCAAAGAAAGTGAATATTTGTGCACATCCTCTGTATCTAGGGTTGCCAGGTTCATGACCTGAGACTGATCCTATATCTTTAGGAGAAGAGAAAGTCAGCCAAGGGCAGGTGTTCTTGCAACGCTGTAGTGGGAAAAACCACAAGATGGAATTCTCCCTTCCCCCTGCACAACTTTTAAAGATATAGAAAACCTCTTAGGGCTGGGGCTGGCAACCAAAAGGTCTTCTGTATCTTTAAAAGTTGTGCAGGGGGAAGGGAGAATTCCACCTTGTGGTTTTTCCCATTACAGAGTTGCAAGAACACCTGCCCTTGGGTGACTTTCTCTTCTCCTAAAGATACAGGATCAGTCTCAGGCCCTGAGCCTGGCAACCCTATCTGTATCTGATCTCCTGTACTTCTAAGAGCAAAAGATCCCAGGATCCACCCATTCTCCTCTTCCTTACCTACAAGAAGGAGGGGGATGGAATGATTGGTACTGATAGTTAATATTTGCCTTGTGTCCACCAGTAGTAGGGCTTTTAGTGTTGTGACCCTTTAAATGTGGAATTCATTACCATTTGAGATAAGGCCTGCTCCAGCTGTTATGAGGTATCAAATATTGGGAATTTTTAATCTTTGATTCATCTCAGTGAACCAGAGTTTGAAAAGGCCTGCAACAGCAAAGATTCCTGGGAAACAGCCCCTCTGTGACCTCTGAGTACATATCTTGCAATGCCTGAAGGTATAGACTTCCTGACTCATGGAAATTTGGGATTTGTCACCCAGTAAGAATAGGCGCTCCTTTCAATTAAAGGAAATGTTTATGATAATCTAGGTTATCAGGAGGAAACAGAATAACTCCTTTCAAACTAGGAGGTGTTGTGCATTTCTAAGCCTTTGGAGAAGACAGGATAAACTCCTGTCAAACAAAGAAACAAAGATCACACCTATCATCCGGGAACTTATCAGGAAATGAGTGGGTTCCCATCTTCCTGATCACATTTACTTTGGGGTCAGTTTTGTTAGCTCATGTTAAGCTGAGTCATTCCCCATGTTGGGAATGGGTTAACTGAAGCACAATTAAGTCAAGGACACACAGCTGCAATTGATCTAAGGGGCTGGCTATAAATTAGAAGCTAAGAGAGCCAGGCTGTGTGGGGGGAAAGTAGGAGCGGCTAATATTGGTGATTGTATTTGTTGAATGCACTTTTGATAAAGTTTATGTTACTGGCACAAAGCTGGACTGTGTCGGAGTTCTTCATTCCTGTTTGCCGCTTTACTGGACCTGTTTTGGCTGTGAACCTCTGTGTCCTGTGCAGCAAGCTAATTCTGCCTTGCCTGAGCAGGCACTAGAGCTCAACAAAGGGTTATGGGCCCAGTCATTGCAGCTGAAACAACGCTCTTGTGAGGTTGTGCAACAGGAAAAGAATTACAAAGTACAACAGAACAAAACAGCTGAGAAGGGTGAGAAGAATGGCAGCGTTTGGAATCGTGTCTTTTCCCTTGGAGAGGCTGGAGAGCACCAACTACTCCTACTGGAAGGTAAAGACTGAAATGCTGCTGGTGAAGGAGGGCGTCTGGCACACTGTTGCAGAAGACCCCCCAGCAGCCCCCCCAGCAGAGTGGATAAGAGCAGCAGAGAAAGCTAAAGCTCTGCTTATCCTAGCTCTGGAGAATGAACAGTTAATACATGTCAGAGGCTTAAACACAGCAAAGGAAGTTTGGAATGTTTTATGTGCTGTACATGTGAGAAAAACTGCAGGCTCTAAAGTTTTACTTGCTAAAAGACTGTACCAGACCCGATACAAAGAGGGAGAGTCCATGCAGAGGCATTTACAGAACTTACAACGTTTGTTTGCCGACCTGCACGAAATGGACATGCAGCATACACAGAAACAGATGGCATATATTACGCTGTCTACTCTAAATGATTCCTGGGAAGGAGTGATAAGTGCGTTAGAAAGTCTCCCGGACACGGACCTCAGTATGCCGTACATCACAAACAAACTACTTCAAGAAGCAGAACGCCGACAAGAGAAAAGTAAACAGAGCAACAAAGAAAACCTGGAGCGGAATGCGCAAGGACCGAAGGCGTATGGAGTGAAACGTTGCTACAGATGCGGCTCCACAACTCATCTACGCAGATAATGCCAGGCAGAGACGAAAAGAAGATTGCAACAAAGCGAGAAAGACCCGTTTAAAGTGCATGTCATTGGCACTAAAGACTAGGACAATGAACTGCTTAACACATCCTGGGCTGTCGACTCGGGAGCAAGTCATTTTCTAGTAAATAATGAAAAACAGTTTAAAATCCTGACCCCAACAAAGAACCAGAACGTTTACTTGGCGGATGGAAGCTGTCGTCAAGTTAAAGGGGTAGGAGTGATATATATAAAATGTTTAAAAACGCTAATTACAAATGTGCTTTACGTTCCCAGTATGGACAGAAATATTATGTCAGTAGCAAAGTTAAATGCTATGAATTATGTTGTTCACTTTGACAAAGGGAAATGCACAATTTCTAAAGGGAATAAGATTTGTGTGATAGGAAAGTTCAAAGAAGCCTTGTTCATAGTAAATGATGAAGACCCACAATGTGTAAACACAGTAAGAAACAAACAAATGCATGAAAAATGTATACATTGGTATCATAGAAGATTGGGACATGTAAGTTATGCTACTCTACTAAAAACAATGAAACATAGTGCAGACTTACAGTTCAAACCTTGTAAGCAGTATGAGGACTGTGATGTTTGCAGTGAATGGAAATCAACTGCAGCTCCCATACACAAAGACAGGCTAATTAGCACGCAAAGGCCATTTCAGTTAATCCACATGGATCTGGCCGGTCCCTTTAAACAGTCAAAAGGGAATTCAAAGTTTTATTATGTGTTGGTCGATGACTACTCACGATACGCTTTTGTTTACCTATTGAATAACAAAGCACAAGCTGCTGGGAAGTTACAGCAGTTTGTGGAATGGGTAGAGGCGAGATTCAAAACCAGGATAGCAACACTCAGGTCGGATAGAGGAGGGGAATTTCTCTCCTCAACTCTGCAAAATTATCTTTACAGAAAAGGAGTAAAACACGAATTAACAGCTCCTTTTGCGCCACATCAGGACGGTGTTGCAGAGAGATATCATAGATTTTTACAGGACACTGTGAGAGCAATGTTAGCAGACTCTAAACTTACCAGGGATTTCTGGGGTAAATGTGCAATTTTTGCTAATTTTCTGTTGAACAGGGTATATAAAAGTACTGTGGATTGTACACCTTATGAAAAGATGTTTAACAGAAAGCCTTATCTCAATCATGTAAAGAAATTTGGAGCAATATGTTGGGCACATATTCCCAAGCCTCAACGTAAAGGCAAACAAGGTCTGAGAGCGTTAAAGGGTTACTATCTCGGCTTTGAGGGAGCATATCACAGAGTCTGGTTAATGAAAGAAAAACGTTTACACGTGTGTAGAAGTGTTAAAACACAGGAGCAAGACTGGGAAGACAGTACACAACATGTAGAAATAAACATAGATAGCACACAAGATAAGCAACAGGAAATAAACGTTAAACCTGATCCCCAGGAAGAAAGGGGAGGGGGAATTGTAGACACTGCAGAAACTGAAGTTAAACTAGAGGCAGAGGAAAGAACAGAGGAATGTCAGAATGTTAAAGAGATAGAACAAAACATTGCACAGACAGAGAGTCCAGAAGTACCAATAGAAGAACCTACACCCATACCAAGGAGATCAAAAAGAGATAATCTGGGGCAACCTCCAGAAAGATTTAAAGTGACGACTGTAAAAGTAAAACAGGAACACAAAACACCAGCAAAGTGTGAGAATGGGGAAGATGACTGGACCGAGCAGGATTTTCAAGAATGGTATGCAATGCTGGATGGGGGTAGAGATTGGCGAGATAAGTTACATAACATTGTTTAGAAATGCTGACCTAGACATGTAATAAACAGACGTTAATGTAACGTTAATGTTTAATGTAAATGTGAAATGTAACTCAAATGGGACTAAGAATGTATGTACACTGTATGTCTTATGAATATGGAAAAGATTGCTGTAAATAATATGTATAAAAGTATGTACTGTTTAATGTAAATGTGAAATGTATGTACACTGTAATATGAAAAGGAAAAACTGTAACAGCGGAGCAACAGTAACTCCCAACAATGTGGAATGAGGTGGGGGCTGTTAGCTCATGTTAAGCTGAGTCATTCCCCATGTTGGGAATGGGTTAACTGAAGCACAATTAAGTCAAGGACACACAGCTGCAATTGATCTAAGGGGCTGGCTATAAATTAGAAGCTAAGAGAGCCAGGCTGTGTGGGGGGAAAGTAGGAGCGGCTAATATTGGTGATTGTATTTGTTGACTGCACTTTTGATAAAGTTTATGTTACTGGCACGAAGCTGGACTGTGTCGGAGTTCTTCATTCCTGTTTGCCGCCTTACTGGACCTGTTTCGGCTGTGAACCTCTGTGTCCTGTGCAGCAAGTTTAGTTAGGAAAAGGTATAAAACATGAGGAGTGAGAAGGGGAGTTCAGTTCATCTTCTGGGGGGCTGCGACAACTGCTTTTCTTATCAACGCACGCTAGCATCTTTGGGACAATTTCAGAGCTATGGATTTGAGTGAGAACTTTCAGATCTGCCGCTGGTTACAAAGGGTGGAGCTTTTGCTCATTGGGCTAGATACGAAAGTCTCTCTCTCTCAGCTTTAGACTTGCAGCAACTCTCCAGGAAAGGTATATGCAACTATCTGGGCCTTTTTCTTTCCTTTTTTCTTTCTTTCTGTGTGGGTGAGCTTAATGTGAAAGTGTTTATAGGGCTAGTCTCTTTGCTTTAGTCTATCCGGTGTTAATGAATGAATGAATGAATGAATAATAGTTAGAAAACTACTCATTGTTAACTGCAATTGTAAACTGTAATATTTTTCCTTGTTCCTTCTCTTAATAAAACCACTCTTTATTTTACTTGCAGTGTATGTGTTATTGAGTTAAGGGTAAAATTATACATGTTCTGGGGGTGACGTGCGGGTAACTCCAGCAAAAGATCCTGCTGCTCTCTTTTGGGGAATTTGGATTTCTAGTGAGCTCTGCTCATGAGGAAGTTCAAGGTCCCTTCGTAACAAAGCAACCTACTCTTTCTGATGGGTGCTTAAGACATTTTTATTTACCTAAGCCTTTTCTGCCTGCATTTTTAAATTATTGTCCACTCATAATCTTTGGGTGTTGTATTGTTATTATTTCTGGTGTACATTTTACTATCAGCCTTGTACCCAGCTTTGAATTCTAAGAAACCAAAAAGATCAGTTCAGTTTTGAAATCACTCGTTAAAATTTGTGCAGTTTTGAAAGGTTCACTCCACTAACTTGATGCACAATTGTGTCCAATTGTATCGAAATATAGACAAAAAACCTTGCTCCATCATCTCAGGAACCATCATGCAAAATTTGGTTAAAATCATTGGAGGTTTGAAAGGTTCAGTCCACCAACTTGAATAGGGGTCTCCTAACAACTTTCAGCACCCTCTACAAACTACAGTCCCCAGGATTTGGGGGGGGGTAAAGCCATGCCTGTTTAAATACTGATGATGATACTGGTACATCAGTACATGATACATGATAAATATCATATTGCTTTAGAGATACAGTGCAGGTGGGTACTTAATTTTGGTTTTCTATACACCACTCTCATATCTTAATATGTGGGGGATTTATAAATCTTTTAAAATAACATAAGAAAAAATAACAAGCACAGATAGTTCTCCTCTGCAGCTCTGGGGTGCAGAGGATGAAATGTATGTCCCAGAGAGAGTGGGAGTGGGAGTGGGAGTGGGGGGGAGAGTGGGGGGAGAGTGTGGGAGTGAGTGTGTGTGTGTGTGTGAGAGAGAGCGAGAGAGAGCGAGAGCGAGTGTGTGTGTGTGAGAGAGAGAGAGAGAGAGAGTGAGTGAGTGTGCGAGAGTGAGTGAGTGTGCGAGAGAGTGAGTGAGTGTGAGAGGGAGTGAGGGAGTGAGAGTGAGAGGGAGTGGGGGAGTGGGGGTGTGTGGGAGAGTGTGTGTGTGTGGGAGAGTGTGTGTGTGTGAGTGAGAGTGAGTGTGAGTGAGAGTGAGTGTGAGTGAGAGTGAGTGAGAGAGTGAGTGAGAGAGAGTGTGAGTGAGAGTGTGAGTGAGAGTGTGAGTGAGAGTGTGAGTGAGAGTGTGAGTGAGAGTGTGAGTGAGAGTGTGAGTGAGAGTGTGAGTGAGAGTGTGAGTGAGAGTGTGAGTGAGAGTGTGAGTGAGAGTGTGAGTGAGAGTGTGAGTGAGAGTGTGAGAGAGAGTGTGAGAGAGAGTGTGAGAGAGAGTGTGAGAGAGAGTGTGAGAGAGAGTGTGAGAGAGAGTGTGAGAGAGAGTGTGAGAGAGAGTGTGAGAGTGTGAGAGTGTGAGAGTGTGAGAGTGTGAGAGTGTGAGAGTGAGTGAGAGAGTGAGTGAGTGAGTGAGTGAGTGAGTGAGTGTGAGAGTGAGTGAGTGAGTGAGTGAGAGAGTGAGTGAGAGAGTGAGTGAGTGAGTGAGAGAGTGAGAGATTGTTTCATACCATGTAACTCTTCTTCTGTTGGGCATGACTGCAAAGGAAAAGTGAAGCACATCTCCCCAGTGAATCTCTATGTTGGATGGACATTGTTATGAACAGCATGAGGTTATGTTCTTCCGTTCTTCTCCCTCTGGTTCTGGTACACTGGGAATCTCTAAATATGTATCTAACTTTTGGACCTTTAGGACTTTCAATACTTGCTTCCATTCTGATTCTGCAGACAATAATTTTTAAGAGGCTTGAAAGTTGTATGATCAAAGCATTGATGCCCCTGGTCTACTTCATATTCTTTTATTATGCTACAAATACTGGGGGCTGTTGTATTTAGGAAATGTTAGGAAAAATAAAGGCGCCAGGTTCTTTGGAAATTAATAGCAGTGGCTTAAGGACCATCAAAACAGCATAGAGTTTAAGATTTTTACAAGTTTCCTTCACAGAAAAATATGACAAGCAAAGCTGAACCTTTATGAAATTCATAAATTTTAATTTCATTCTGGAATTTAATTTGTATTGTCACATTTTTAATTGGTGTGAAATCTTGTTTCAACTTTCATCTGTGGTACAGCTGGGTAATGAGTGACATAATGATAAACAGTGGATTACAAAATGAAGATGCTGTAAAATAATTATGTTCTTTGCTTAAAGTTAATTATGGTTGTAGATCAGTTTTCATCACATATCAGTGGGACTATTCCTGTGAAACTGATCTGGAGTTTATCCCATCGGTTTTATCCCATCCTATGCTTTTGGTTTTGTTTATGCTGGCATAACCTCCCTCTGCTGTAGTTTCAATAGCGGTTTTGAGGGACTGATTGAGATTTGGAAAATGGTGGAAGAGGGAGGAGTTTAAATCCCCCTTCACCAGTCCTGTTGCTTGGGGGTGGAGGGAGATAGATCACGGATCTCTGACAACATGTCTGTTTCAGCTAGGAATGGAGATGACTTTCGACTCAGTTCACATTTAAAGGTGAACATACCTAATCTGCACTTTCCAAAATAAGGTACAACCCCAAACACTGCCATCCTTTGAAAATCGCACTTGTTCAAGTTTTGCAATGCATTTTTCAGCCAAGTAATATGTACAAAAATGCATATAGTAGGATAATATATAAATGCATATTATTGAAGATAACACACAAAAATGAATTGTATTAGGGAAAATTGCTTTGCAAATATGTTTATATTGGGGGAATTGCTTATAAAAATGTATATATTAGGGCACAATTCACACCAAAATGCTGATAAATTTACATGTGGGTTTTAAAAAAATGACAAACTGATGTGGAAATGTGGGGAATGGAAAAATGGAGAAACTGAAAGAAAAACGGAAATTGACATATTTGCCCATGTCTAGTTTCAACCCTGGGGACTCTGTGCGCCATTTGGAACAATGCACTTACCAACCCCACGTTTGTATCATCTGCCTCCAGTCCAAGTGCATATTCTGCTGTGTGTGTTTGTGTGTGTGTGTTTTAATTGGTCTACATGTTTTTAAAGAGTTTAAGCTAATTGTCAATGAAAGCTTTTTTTATCAGAATGAGAAGGGAATCCTCTGAAACTATTGTTGACGGTGAGATTCCTATTTCCCATCCCCTACCCCTAGTAAGTCATTGCCCCTATTCTTGTCTTTTGAGGATGCCATATTTAAAATGTTTGTGTTAGTTGCTAGAGCTGTCATTTTTCAGGATTCAGTGCCCTCTCAAGAAATTAATGGAACTGTGAAGTGAGTGGCACAGGATACATCTTGTCTCTGGCACATACATGTAAATGGATGCAGTTGAACAGTAAGGCACCGTGCAGGGCACAACCTGCTATTTCACACAGTGCTACCACTGAGGTTTCATGAATTCAGCTGTTTGTAATAGTGTGTGGTAATGATGACAGCATGTCAGTGGTCAGGAGCAGTCATATGGAGCTAAGCATGGATTCAGGCACACAGTGCCCCTTACAGGGCCAGTCCTCCACATTCACCCATTTGCAAAACACAGCAATTTCAATCTTTCACTGTGAGTATCCTCTTCTAATCCAATACCTTGGTAAAAGGTTCCCTTCAGTTCTTTCCTGTCTCCCAGAATAGGGGTGGTACAATTGTGTTCCTATTTTCATCTTTGTGAATGCTGTGAAAATCTCTCAGTAGCATTGTGGCCATTTTCAGCTTGGACGGCTTTAAAAGAAGATTAGACAAATTCATGGAGGACAGGGCTATCAATGGCTACTAGCCGTGATGGCTGTGCTGTGCTACCCTAGTCAGAGGCAGCATGCTTCTGAAAACCAGTTGCCGGAAGCCTCAGGAGGGGAGAGTGTTCTTGCACTCGGGTCCTGCTTGTGGGCTTCCCCCAGGCACCTGGTTGGCCACTGTGAGAACAGGATGCTGGACTAGATGGGCCTCTGGCCTGATCCAGCAGGCTCTTCTTATGTTCTTATGTTCTCATATTGGGGATGGAATATTAGCTAAACTTTTGTTTGTATTATGTCATCTTTGGTAACGCAAAAGACAAGAGAGTCATTTTCTCCAGAGTTATGAGTATGGTAAGCACGTTTAACAATAGTCACAGGGTATTAGAAGAATGTGTTCTTATTGTGTTCCTTTTATCATGTACGGCTTTCCCATTTATACTCTAGACATTAAAGACACACAGAACTCTGGTTTGAGGTTTCCAAAGAGATATGTAAACAATTGGAACAATTATGAATGTATATGTGTGCATTGATTCTTTTTCAAATGCTATATAAACCTTCCCCAGCAATCTTTGCCTTACAGATAAGACACTTTAACCTAGCTATTTGAGCCTACATTCCAGGACAGAGGATAATGGATATGATATCCATCTCATGCAGATTTATTATATTGTTTGTCCTATTAGAAGAAGTAAAAGAAGTGGAAGTAGCAGTGAAGAATACTTGTATAACACTTATGTTCCTTGCAGTTCTATTATTGATCACAGAAATAGGCTTTACTCAATAGTTGCAGGTAATGTTATGCTTACAGAAGCCAGGGTCTAAACAGCAACTTAGACTCATGCTAGCCCAACAGGATTTTTGACTTTTTGTTTTGGACAGCTAACTCCCTTGCCATATCTCACATCAGTTTGAAAAGCAGCTTGCCAGATGGCTGAGGGTTTCTGTTATAGAATAACAAGCCTGAGGCTTCCTTGAGTTCATAGAAACAGTTTCACAGTTCTTGTGCCTTGGCCAGAATGTCTGATAGTCACATTGAACAAAATTAAGCAATAGTCTTTGATTACAGATCAAAATCTTGGCTTATGGCAGTCTTCGCCAATCTGGTGCCCTCCAGATATTGTTGGGTTGGTGAAGACTGGCCTATGGCAATGCTAATACTTAGGGGTAAGTGATGAATCAGGGATGGTGGAGACAGCAATGATGAGAATTCAACAGGATCATGCCCATTCTTTTGCTAGCTACCTTTTGTTTTGCGTATTGTGCATAAGCAACATCCACATCAAATTATTATTATTATTATTATTATTATTAATAATAATAATAATAATAATAATAATAACATTTGTATACCGCCCCATAGCCAAAGCTCTCTGGGCGGTTTACAACAATCAAAAACATTACAAACAAATATACAAATTTAAAACACTGTTAAAAAAAAGCAATTGAAAAACACATCCTAAAATGCCTGGGAGAAGAGGAAAGTCTTGACCTGGCGTCAAAAGGATAACGGTGTTGGTGCCAGGCGCACCTTGTCACAAAGATCATTCCATAATTTGGGGGCCAACACTGAGAAAGCCCTCTCCCTTGTTGCCATCCTCCGGGCTTCCCTCCGAGTAGGCACCCGGAGGAGGGCCTTGGATGTTGAGTGTAGTGTACGGGTGGGTTCAGGAGAGGCGTTCCATCAGGTATTGTGGTCCCAAGCCGTGTGAGGCTTTATAGGTTAAAACCAGCACTTTGAATCGAACTCAGAAACATACAGGCAGCCAATGCAAGCGGGCCAGAATCGGTTTTATATGTTCGAACGCCTGGTCCCTTTTACCAATCTGGCCGCTGCATTTTGCACAAGCTGCAGTTTCCAAACCATCTTCAAAGGCAGTCCCACATAGAGTGCATTTCAGTAATCTAACTTGGAGGTTACCAGAGCATGCACAACTGAAGCCAGGTTATCCCTGTCCAGATAGGGGCATAGCTGGGCCACCAACCAAAGTTGGTAGAAGGCACTCCATGCCACTGAGGCTACCTGAGCCTCAAGTGACAAAGATGGTTCTAGGAGAACCCCTAAGCTATGAACCTGCTCCTTCAGGGGGAGTGCAACCCCATCCAGGACAGGTTGAACATCTACCATCCGGTCAGAAGAACCACCCACTAGCAGCATCTCAGTCTTGTCTGGATTGAGCCTCATAGCCCTCATCCAGTCCATTATCGCAGCCTGGCACTGGTTCAGCACATTGAGAGCCTCACCTGAAGAAGATGAAAAGGAGAAATAGAGCTGCGTATCATCAGCATACTGATGGCAACACACTCCAAAGTTCTGGATGACCGCACCCAACGGTTTCATGTAGATGTTGAATAGCATGAGAGACAGAACTGACCCCTGTGGAACCCCATACTGGAGAGTCCAGGGTGCCGAGCAATGCTCCCCAAGCACCACCTTCTGGAGCCGACCCGCCAAGTAGGAGTGGAACCACTGCCATGCAGTCCCTCCCACTCCCAACTCAGCCAGTCTTCCCAGAAGGATACCATGGTTGATGGTATCGAAAGCTGCTGAGAGATCAAGGAGAATCAACGGAGTCATACTCCCCCTGTCTCTCTCCCAACAGAGGTCATCCTATAGGGCGACCAAGGCTGTTTCCGTGCCAAAACCAGACCTGAAACCCGACTAAAATGGATCTAGGTAATTGGTCTCATCCAAGAGTGTCTGGAGTTGGCCTGCCACCACTTGTTAAAGGACCTTGCCCAGGAATGGAACATTTGCCAGTGGCCTATAATTATTAAGTTTTTCTGGGTCCAGGGAGGGTCTCTTCAGGAGTGGTCTCACTACTGCCTCTTTCAGGCAGCCAGGGACCACCCCCTCTTGCAGAGAGGCATTAATCACTTCCCTGGCCCAGCCAGCTTTTCCATCCCTGCTAGCTTTTATTTGCCAAGAAGGGCAAGGATCCAGCACAGAAGTGGTTGCACAAATAATAATAAAACAGGGTTGGCACTTGATAGCACACTGCAAAGTGAATATGGGTTTTGCTTGTGATTTGACAACAATTTTAAGAGCTTGGTATTGAGAATAAAGGGATTCCAAGTGTTGCATTTTTAACAGTAATGAAGGCAATCCCTTTAAGAGCAAAAAATTGGGGGGGTGAGCCTATACATCTGCATCAGCAATTCACATATGAAAAATATGCATGATGCCTTCTTTCTGAAGAGCTCTCTCTTGAAGGCCAGATGCTGAAGCAATGTGACTCTGTGCCATCTTTCAAGACATGGACTTTACAACTGAGCCACAATCCATCAGTACAGTGGTCAAAAAGTAGGTAGGGATGGGGGAGAGACTGGAGTTAGTTTGGATTTAAAGCTAAATCTATCAAGTCCACACTTCTCAAATCAAGATGAGAACCAAAGTACAGCCATTCTTCAAAATTGGCACATATCTGAATTTTGCCAGAAGTGAAATTGACAGATCATACCATCTCTACCAAGCAACCATGTATGCGCCATGACATGGGAATGTAATGTGGGGACTAAAGCATTTTCTGAACAGATCCTAGATTTTGGTTCACAGATCCCTTGGGTGACTAAAGCTGAAGAAATGTCTACAGGAGTGTGGATGCACTCACCTGAGCACTTTTATGTGTGAGCCCAGAGTCTTGCATCAAAAGCTGGTCAGGAAAGTAGTAGCAGAAATGGGGAAGTTTATCTGTACAAAGTTGAATAGGTCCTAAGCCTTGGTTTACCTCATTCTGACCAGATGATTATATAACACTAATACTGCTGGTTAGTGCTGCTAAAGTGGTGGTAAACTTATTCACTTGATCAGTTACTGCCTAGCGATAGACGACCAAATAAGTGTGAGAGAGGTCACAACAATTTTGTTGTCCCTTTTCTGTACTCATTCTTGGCCATATGAATTGCCCTCCAGATGTGTAGAATATCCTTATTTACAGTCAAACTTTCTGATTTTTTTTTTATAATAGAGGAAGAACTCATTGTGATTTACAGTCACACTATCAGACTGTGGCTGATTTTTAAAAAACAAACAAACAGCCAGCACATGTGGAAATGGGCAGGGCTGAAGCACTGCTGCCAACCGGGAAAAGGAAAGGGAGGATTCCAGGCATGACTGCAGGAAACACAAAAGGTTAAATCTCTCCCTTCCCCACACTATGTCTCATCCCCCTCCCTGACTATTTGATAAAAAATGATCAGCCATGCAAGCCCACACCCTGTGACGAACGTGACATCTAGTTTGGCCAGTAGATATGGTTTCCAAGTGATATCCCATCCAGGCACTACTCAGGCTCAGAGCCTCTTAACCCTTAGCAGTTGAGATGGATTAAATCAGTGTTCTTCAGCCTTTGTCCCCAGTTGATGTTGAACCTACCGACCCTGTGTTTGTCATACGAGGCTCTTCTTTCTGAGGGAGGTGGGGAGGGTGGCAACATGAGAACAGGCCTTTTCAGTGGTGGCTCCCCCAGTGAGGTATGCCTAGTGCCATTGTTATTACACAGGCAAGGTGGCATTTGTGAGTTGAACAGTATAGTTTTTGAAAGGTTTCCTTGTGAATTGCATTTATGCGAACCCCATGAGGGGGCAGTAACTGCAGTTATAAATGAGTTCTGTACTATCTTTTCTCCCTGATATGTCACTTTTCTATCTGCAGGGAATTTTGTTTTCTTGTTTTGAGGAACATGTCAGGGGAGGAGGCTTCGCGATCAGGCAAGGGATGCATGTGTTGCCAGCATTCGCCATGTGCTCAGAGGCACATGTTAACAAATTATTCCAAGCTACACAGGAAGTACATTGGACTGTGGAAGACCAAATCAAATTGTGTTTGCATTTTCACAAATTTGTAGGTCTGTACAGTATCTCAGAAAGGAGGTATGGTCTCCCTCACCCCTAGCACATTCATTACAGCTGCCCAATTTCCCTGCGTTTTGGAGTTGATAGGAATATATGTGCATATAGCAACGTTCTTAAACTGGAGGTTTTTTGATGATAGAATCAACTTTTAGGCACTAGATGATGTTCCTGTTTAGCCAGGCATTTGGTTCTTAATTGGGATCATGTCGTATGATGATACCCTAATAGCCTATTGTGATGTTCATCTTTTAGTGGGGGTGGGGGATGATTTGTCCTTTTTATAATAGGATGAGCACTTCTGGAAAATAATATTGTTTTATTCTTTTTGTTTTGTTTTTATTTTTGTTTTTTACAACTGTAAGTCACATTGGGACATTTTATATTGTAAGTGATGAATGTATGTCAAAATATCAATACCTGTCAGCTCCAGCCAGCTTAGCCAATGGTCAAGAATTATGGGAGTTGTATTTCAACAACATCTGGAGACCCAAATATTGTTTAGCTGGCAGGTGTGGTTACCATGTGCCTTCAAAACCATCCCCTGTTTTAGATCATAATGATGATGTTTAAACATCTGAGGATGTTTTGTAGAGGAAGAGGAAAGCCGTAAAGAATTTGGTAGGTACAGGCGGAAGAATGATGGCAATGTTTATGAGCTAATGGCCCAGAAGCTTGTAATTAAATACGATAAAAGCAACCAATTCTATATTTTTCCATGGAAACCTTAAAATTGCCTGAGTCATTACTGTCTTGAGTGTTTCGACATCAGTGAGCATATTTCTGCTCTCATTAAAATCTGTCTAGCACTAAACAGCTTGAAATTTCCTTTTTAAAGATACGCATGCACATTATCACAATCAGCAAGTGAATGACAATCAATATGAAACCTAAAAGGGAACAGGATATGAATATGTTTTGTTGTTTTCCTCCATATGCTGTTACATTCTCAGTGATGCTATTCTTTGGTGGGGAAAAAAAGCTGTCCCAGCTTGGGCCTGAACAAAGAGCCTTAACTGAATGAGCGAACAGTGCGCAGATCACCTTGGGTTGTTACTGTGGCCAGCTATCTGGGAACATATCTCAAGGTACAGCTATGTTCCTTAAGTAGGGATGTTGCTTGCATCCAAATTAGGAGTGCTCCCAAAGCTCATCAGAATGGCTAGAGCAGGTTTAGCGCTCCTGCCATTGCAGATTGAAAAGCTATCTTCTAATGGAGCTATCCGAGAGGGCAGAGGTTCTATGCATTGTTTATTTCTTGCTCTCTAATAAATTACTAGGGCTTCTCCCTCTGCTCCCTGCTGCCACTTCCTTTATTAAACTCTTACTTCAGACTGTCTTTGGTGTGGATGGCGTTTCAACATCTACGAAAGACATGCCAGAATGATGGGTAAACAACAGAGAATTAAGCACTGTATGATGAGGAGAAAACAGTTTGCAAAACCTTGACCAAATGGCTTTAAGAAAAGGAACGGCAGGCAGAAGGAGCTGTGTGGACAATTGCAGCTGCAAGGGTTTTATTTTCAGTTCATGAGTTCAAAGCACAGGTTGACATCTAAATCTGCTGTCTAAATTTAAAACCTCAGCAACCGCAGCTATGTGACCTTAAAGAGGGTTTTTTCCAGAAGCGCTGGTTACCATGTAGAATTGCCTCTTGATGTCGGTGCTGGTAGGGCCTGTTCCCAGAAGTATCCATACCACTTGCCTTGCATGCTGTTGACAGAAGATTGAGTCTACATTCAAATAAAGAAAGACAAACAGTGCTGGGTACAGACGCTAGATTTATTTATTTGTATACGCATTGATTTGGATTTTATGTATATACATAAACGTGATACAAGTGGATCGATATATATTCAATACAAAATGTATTGAAAATAACAAGTCAACATTATGGGCCAGTGACTAAAGACTCTCATCAAGTTATCAGGTTTTACATTTACTCCTTTTCCTTCCTCTTATCACAGGAATGCCTCTAGTCCAAAGTAGGGCACTCAAACCCAGTGAGGTTGCAGTCCTGACAACATAGATGTGTGAAACAGAAAGAAAGAAAGTGAGGACCAACACCAAATCAAGTTCCGTTTGCAGTAGGAGCAATAGTGAATCACAGGTTCCATAGCTGAACATAACTGGGCAAGGGGAGTCCAGTTTTGCGCTCTCATATTTGTATATATAATAAAGTAAACCCATTCCCCAATAAAGTAATTGCTTTTTTGTTGTTCCCTCAACCCCCTTAATTGTTGTGTCAGTTGTTCAACTAAAGCCTAATACCACATCTTCTGATACAATAATTAATTATTGTTTCAGCAAGATCCCTTCAAAGGCCATGCAATGGTTAAGTGTTCAACCATTAATAAGCTCCTGATCAAAGTTTTACTCTTTAAGCCCTGTTGCTCATCTGCAAACTAGATTTAATTTAGGACAAGCTTTACTTCTTAATATTCAGAGGCACCCTCTTCTTCCTTCCGCCCAAGGAGATCCATTTTCAGTGAAGTCATGTGAGTATATCCCAGAATTCTCTGCACTCCTTTTGCAACCTTCAAAAGAAGAAATCTGGGCTTCCCTGTGGTTAGTAACTACCACTTTCTTCCCCACACTTAATTTATTACAGTTTTAGCAAGCAATATGTGTGTCTGTCTGTGTATCTATCTATCTATCTATCATCTATCATCTATCATCTATCATCTATCATCTATCATCTATCTGGTATAAGGCAAATCAATACAAAATGTTAAAATAAATGGTTACCCAATGCAATAAAAGAATAAGAGCAATTAAAAATAGAAAGAAAACTGTGTTAATGACTGTCACCAGTATTGACAACGGATGAATCCAATAACAGATAGATAAGCCTAAGAGAGGAAAATAGAAAGAGATGCAACTGGCCTAATAACAAAATGATACCATTGCCAGTGATCAATAAATAAGAGAAACTATATTTGGGTGTTCTTAGCAATATATGGATCTGGATTATCTTCATGGGTTACAAACAAAACTAAGCCTACACCAGTGTTTGATGGTTCACTTTACCGATACCATGAGCAAGAGAACTGAGATAGGCCCAGCCTCGCTGGGAGCTGGGGCCTGCCTCACTTCTACTCAGCCATGGCCCCATCCTCTGCTCCCTACTACCATGTACCCTAGAGGAAAAACAAACCTTGGAACCTGATTTGGGTTGCAGGTGGCAGCAGCTTCTGCTCTGAAGATAGGAGATGTCTGCTTGGATTCTCCTCCTTCCTTTGCACCTGATTCAGAAGGGAAGATGCTGTTTGTGACGCCCTTCCCTGGCTCTCCCTGTCAGGTTCCTACCTGCTTGTGGCTACTACCTTTCACTAGGCACCACCAGGGACTCCACCAGTCCGGACTGTCCTTTTTTATGGTTTCTCTCTCCGCTCTAGCACAGATCTCACTAGATCCCTCTGCTAGGCAGCACCACCAGTCACGTCCTATAACCAATGTTCCCAGAGACTTTGCCTGAGCCTTTCTCTGTCTGGTTACTTTTGTGACTCCGTGCTTATGCTGTTCCCAACCCCTTTGTATCTATATAGATAACTCATATAACTCTGGGTTGCGCTGGATACTTGTAATGTTATTCTTCTTCTCTTCACCGCTGCCACCATTCGTTACTGTTGCCCTTCAGCCTTGGTAATTACCTTGCCCTCCCTTCTGGTCTGTATATTCCCCAGCCAAGGATCAGGCCTTCGGTAAACCAAAATAGTATTTATTAAATATCAGAAATAACAAGATTACTTTTATAATGGTACATAAGCATATGGTTTCATCTATTCCTGTGATACTTGTCTTAGTATTAACTAGAACTCCAATTCCCTGTTTCTCCACACTCTCCTAACATCCACCACCAAACACCTTCTTCCTCTCACATCCACCAACTAACACCCACCGACTAACATCCACCGACTATTAACATCCACCCAGATTCAACTGTCATTCTTCCATTTATACTCCCAGCCATTCAAACGCTCAGCCAATCATCCAGCATTCTACTGCTCATCTACTCCCCCCTCCTCTTTCACTCCACTTACCATATATGTTCTATATAAACAGCACTTACCATATTTACATTAATACAGGAACATCACATTTCCCCCCCCCTTAAAAATAACGGCAAAGTATTATTCCTGCTCTAGGATTCATACGTCGCGTTAACAATAAAACCAAGTCTTTATGGGGAAAATGTCTTTTTTGTTCCTACTTCTGGGTCATGTCACTGCAGTCCCGGCCACCTGCCTTGAAAGTCCATCGGCCAATACATTGTCCTTGCCTTTTATGAACTTGAAGTCCACTTGGTAGTCTTGTAAAGCCCAGGACCACTCTGCAGCATAGTGTTATGATTTTTCATAGTCTGTAACCATAACAAGGCCCAATGATCCGTCATCACCGTAAATCTTCATCCCCACACGTATGGGCGCAACTTGCTCAGTCCCCACACAACTGCTAAGCACTCCTTTTGGACCGACAAATAATTCTTCTCCCTCAATGTCAGCTTGCGACTAAGATACACCACTGGATGTCTGGTGCCTCCTCTCTCCTGCAGCAAGACGACTCCCAGCGCGAGGTCGGACGCATCCGTAGCCACGATGAATGGTTGCTCATAATCTGGTGCTATTAATATAGGTCCTTGGCACAAGGCTTGCTTCAGAAGATCAAAAGCCTTTTGACATTCATCCGTCCATACCACACGCTCAGCACACTTTTTCTTTGTCAGCTCATGCAAGGGGGTTGCGATTTCCCCAAAATCTTTCACAAACTTTCGGTAAAACCCAGCCACACCTAAAAATGCCCTAACTTGTTTCTTGGTTAAGGGGATAGGCCACGATTGTATTGCCTCAACTTTGCTCCATAAGAGGATTATTTTCCCATTCCCCACCTTATGTCCTAAATAGATTACTTCATTCAACCCAAACTGGCATTTTGTAGCTTTTATAGTTAGTCCTGCTTTCCTTAATGCCTCTAATACTGCCGTCAGGTGTTGGAGATGCTCAGGCACTGACTTGCTGAAAATGGCCACGTCATCTATATAGGCCACTGCAAAATCTGACATGCCTCACAACACAGTATTAATTAGCCTCTGAAACGAACTTGGTGAGTTCCTTAGTCCCATGGGTAAAGTCACAAACTCATATAACCCATCTGGTGTACTGAAGGCAGTTTTGGCTCTGGATTGCTCGTCTAGTTCCATCTGCCAAAATCCTTTACAGAGATCTATCGTAGAGATAATGGTTGCTGCCCCCAATAACTCTAACATTGCGTCCACCCTAGGCATAGGATACGCATCTGGGACAGTAATTTTATTGATTAAACGATAATCAATACAAAATCTTGTGGTTCCATCTTTTTTCGGAACCAGCACAATACTTGAGGCCCAGGGACTGATGGATTCCCTGATCACTCCTAGTTCCAGCATGTCTTCAACCTCCTTTTTAATTTCACTCAAAACTTTCTCATTCACACGATACGGAACAGATCTGATTGGGGCATGATTTCCAGTATCAATGGAATGTCTGGCTATACTGGTTCGGCCAGGTTTATTGCTAAAGAGATCTCCATAATTTTTCAAAACTCTCAGAATCTCTTCCTTTACTTCTTCCTTCACCTCCTCTGACCATTCCAATTGATCTACCCCTCCTTCGGCTTTGCTTTCCTGTACCAAATCTGGAAGTTCAGGCCCACTTCCCTCAGGGAATAAGGTAACTTGCAACACCTTTGCATCCCTGGTGTGATAAGGTTTTAACATATTTACATGAACCACTTTGTGCTTTTTTAATTGGTCTGTGGTTATCACATACGTCACTGTGTCAAGCTTTTCCCTTATGGTATATGGTCCCTCCCAGTTGGCCTGTAATTTATCGTGTTTCCTGGGTATGAATGCCATAACCATATCTCCCACATCATACACACGTTCCCTGGCTGTTCTGTCATACCAGTAACTTTGCTTCTCCTGAGCTTGACTCAAATTCTTTTGCACGACTTCCATCATTGATGTTAATTTGTTGCGGAAGTCTAATACAAAATCAACTACAGATGTTTTGTACTCTCCCAGGGTTCCTTCCCATGAATTTTTCAACAGTTCCAAAGGTCCCCTCACTTTTCTAGTAAACATCAGTTCAAAGGGTGAGAAGCCTGTTGACTCCTGAGGGACTTCTCTGTACGCAAATAAGAAGCACCCCAAACGTTCATCCCAGTCTTGTGGGTGATCTTGAACATAACTTCTTATCATGCCCTTCAGAACCCCATTGAATCTCTCTGTCAATCCATTAGTGGCTGGATGGTAAGTGGTTGTCTTTAAATGTTTTAGACCACAACACTTCCACATACATTGCATCACTTCTCCCATGAATACACTGCCTTGATCCATCAGCACTTCATGAGGGAAACCCAGTCTCATAAAGATTTTTAACAAAGCCTCTGCCACTACAGGGGCTTCTATGGATCTTAATGCTTCCGCGTCTGGGTACCTGGTGGCAAAATCCACCACCACCAATAGATATTTCTTGCCATGCCTTGTGGGTTTGGAAAAAGGGCCCACCAAATCTACTCCCACTTTATAAAAGGGTTGTCCTATTATAGGAAGGGGCTTTAAGGGTGCCTTAGTCTTTACTCCACTTTTTCCCACCTTTTGGCATATGTTACAAGATAAACAATATTGTTTTACATCTTTAGAGATATTTGGCCAATAATAGTGTGCAGCCAATCTCTTCTTGGTCTTCTTTATTCCAAGATGCCCTGCACATGGGACATCATGGGCTATCTCTAGCAATCTGGTTCTGTATTTGCTAGGTACTATCAATTGCTTCACTGGTTCGCATTCATTCTCTCTCTCTCAGCAGGCATCCACAGTCTATATAAAATCCCATTCTCACACACAATTTGATTTCTCAGTTTGTCCGTAAAGGGAATCTTTTGTGTCAGGGCTTGGTCCTTTATTTGCTTCAGACTTGTTTCTTTATCCAGCTCTTCCCTGAACTGCTCTGCCTCTTCACTAGAGACCATTTGATACAGTTTGCCTCTTTCAGCAGGCCTTCCAGGGGTTGCTATGGTGACCTTAGGCTCGATAACAGGTTCTACCCTGTTTTCCTCAGCCTCTTTTAACATGGCTTCTGTTTCTTTGCCAAGTTGTTGTCTGGTTACCACATATATTTTTCCTTGTGCCCCCATTACATCTCTTCCCAGTATCACTGGTTCTTGTTGTTGGGCATTAATACCTACTTTATATTTTTCCTCCCTACCTCTCCACTTTATTCTTATTAGGGCCATGGGTATGCTTTCTGGTTCACCCCTCACTCCTTGGATAGTCACCGTTTCCTGAGGTAATATTTCTTCAGATTTTATTAAATCTGGCCTCAGTAACGTCTGAGCGGCACCAGTATCAAGCAATGCCTAATAATTTGCCCCTTGAACACTCACTTCTTCTCTTAGACTTGAATCAAAGTCTTTTACTTCTGTCCAGTTTATCTGGCAGAATTGAACCTTTTTCGTTTCCAGCTCTTTTGGTTCTGTTTTCACTGCCCTTCCCTGAGCAGGATTACTAATGGGGTTGGCAAGCTCACATTGAAAACGTAGGTGTCCCGGTCTACCACATTTATAGCATAATTTCTCCTCCATTTTAGGGTACACAGATCCACTCTGGTGTGTCCTGTGCCCTTCAGATTTTATTGGAGGACTCACTCACTGTGGTACTACATCCTTTCTGCCACCATTATATGGTCTGGGTTTAAACTCTTTTGATGTTTTCCCCACCCAGCCAGTTCTATTGGAGGCAGAGTGATCCGCCATCTCTGCGGCCTCCTGCACCGATGTAGGGGAACGGTCTTTGACAAGGAGCTTTATTTCTGGTGGTAACTGATGGAATAATTGATCCAGTATCATGAGGCTTTTCACCTCTTCCACTGACTGAGCTTTGGCACTACTCATCCACTTTCCAAATATATCCATCAACTTTGCTCCTAGTTCAACAAAAGACCTCCCTGCTTGGATCTGACAGTTTCGGAATAACTTTCTAAAATAGTCAGGTCCCAGTCTGAATCTTTTGTATACTGCCTCTTTAAACTCGGCATATGTGATGGGCTTGTCTGAGGGGAAATATTGGTATACCTCTGCCAATTCCCCTTTGATCAGGTTTGAGAAATATTGCATATATTTATCCTCCGGTAGCCCCCACATTTGAGCTGCCTTTTCAAAGGTGCTGATGTAAATCTGTGGATCTTGTCCAGGCTCAAACACTGCAAAATCTTTCGGTGTAACCTTTATTTTAGTTTCATTTCTGTCCTTTCTTGTTTCATCAGAATGAAACTTCTCTCTTTCAAACTTTAACTTTTCCACCTGTATTTCAGCATCTAATACTCGTTGCTTCTCCCTCTTCTCAAACCCCATTCTCATCCTTTCAGTATCCATTCTCATTCTCTCAATTTCCAACTCCCGCTGTTTTTCCTTCTCTTCCGTTGCAAAGACCCTCTGCTTGTCTTTTTCCTCAGCCTCCCTCCTCAATCTCTCAGTTTCCAACTCATGCTCCCATCTTAACTTCTCTCTCAACTACTCTATATAAGCGGGATTGCTTGAATACCCTTCCGGGGTCTCTTCCCTGACAGGTTGTTTTTGCTGGACAGTTGTAAATGCTATTAGTGCTACCCGCAATTCATCTACCCCTTTACCCTCGTGAGGTAAATTGAATGTTATGCACTTCTCCACCAGCTCCTCTCTTTTCATCTTTATATATTCAGCCATGGTGTTGGAGTTCACTCACTCTTTGCCACACACTCTTTGCCAGTCACTCTCACAAGTAATCTTTATTTGTTATTTCTTTTTGCCACACCACTTTTAGGGACTCTCTTTTGTTCGTATCCCACTGCTGCAGCCACCACCTGTGACGCCCTTCCCTGGCTCTCCCTGTCAGGTTCCAACCTGCTTGTGGCTACTACCTTTCACTAGGCACCACCAGGGACTCCACCAGTCCAGACTGTCCTTTTTATGGTTTCTCTCTCCGCTCTAGCACAGATCTCACTAGATCCCTCTGCTAGGCAGCACCACCAGTCATGTCCTATAACCAATGTTCCCAGAGACTTTGCCTGAGCCTCTCTCTATCTGGTTACTTTTGTGACTCCGTGCTTATGCTGTTCCCAACCCCTTTATATCTATATAGATAACTCATATAACTCTGGGTTGCGCTGGATACTTGTAATGTTATTCTTCTTCTCTTCACCGCTGCCACCATTCGTTACTGTTGCCCTTCAGCCTTGGTAATTACCTTGCCCTCCCTTCTGGTCTGTATATTCCCCAGCCAAGGATCAGGCCTTCGGTAAACCAAAATAGTATTTATTAAATATCAGAAATAACAAGATTACTTTTATAATGGTACATAAGCATATGGTTTCATCTATTCCTGTGATACTTGTCTTAGTATTAACTAGAACTCCAATTCCCTGTTTCTCCACACTCTCCTAACATCCACCACCAAACACCTTCTTCCTCTCACATCCACCAACTAACACCCACCGACTAACATCCACCGACTATTAATATCCACCCAGATTCAACTGTCATTCTTCCATTTATACTCCCAGCCATTCAAACGCTCAGCCAATCATCCAGCATTCTACTGCTCATCTACTCCCCCCTCCTCTTTCACTCCACTTACCATATATCTTCTATATAAACAGCACTTACCATATTTACATTAATACAGGAACATCACACTGTTGCCAGCATGTTTGTGCTGCCAGAGTTTTTTCCCCTACCAAGAATTATGGGGGCCATGGTCACAACAATGGGAGAAATGATACTGACATTTCACACGGAGGACTGAACTGCAACCACTTGATACCTTGAGGAAAAAGAAGCTATATATGTTATCACTTTATAGTTGCATGGGTAAGTGTCTTCTGTCCTCATGGTGTCACATTTAAATTGGCTGTCAGTGGTGCTATCTCAGAGACAGAGGTACCCTTGGAAGGGATGGGGAGACCCATCTCTAGTAATTTTTGCATCAGGGATAGGGAATCTGTGACCCTCCAGATGGTGTTGGACTTCAGCCCCCATCAGTCCCAGCCAGTATGGACAATGGCCAAGGATAGGGATGGAAGGGTCCATCCGTTTTGGGTCTTTCAGTTTCTTATCTTTCCGATTTAAATTCAGTTCTCCTACATTTCTATGGCTAATTGTGTTTTGTTTTTTTTAAAATCCACATGAAAATTCTTCAGCATCTTAGGGCAAATTTATCCTAATAAGCACTTATTTGTATGCAGTTTTGACTAATGTACACATTTTTGCAAGCAATTTTTCCTATAATGGATTTTAGTATGACATTTTCACTAATATTCATTTTTGCAAACATTGGTTGCAGTCGAGGGGTGAAATAAGACGCAGAGACATCAGCTTGGGTTGAACAAGGGCCACTTTATTTAAATTACAGTAAAATAAAACCCCAATTTAAAGTGACCTGCAGAGGGAAACCTAGGTGCGGGAACTGTCTATAACCAAGTAGCTTGCCACACAGCTCTCGGGCGACCAGCCCCTGCTGGGGCAAGGGCAAGCCCCTCTGCTTACCCTTTACCCCAGCCACACCTTGCAGGTGAGTAGGGGGGCCTTCCCACATCATCCCCACCCAGGACCGTATAACCCCTGGGTAGATGAGGGTAAGTTGGCCCCAGAAGCAGCCCATATCCTGCTCTAGAGCCGTAAAGCCCTGAGAGACAGGCCCTCCGGAACTGCCAATCACCTCCAAAGGTGCCTAAGGGGGCCACCTAGCTGTCCTTACTTATTTCCCTTCCTGCCCCTTCCCGCCACAAAAGGGGGACAAATCTCTATTTAGTCCCCCTTTACCCCACTGCCGAGAAGCACCTCTCGCAGACATCTCTGCAGGTCTCCCAAAAATAAGTCGTTACCTGTGTTGGACAGGTGAACGCCATCGGCCCTGTACAGTTCACCCTTCTGTTGCTGAATTTGGGGATGCGGAATGACCAACCCCCCATGCCCAAGAAGAGCCAACCGAATCTGCCGGTTGACCTTCTTCCTTGCTCGATCAATCCCCGCTGGATCCCAAACATCACGCCACACCCGGCGTGGAAGCAGGTCTGACCACATCAGATGCACCCAAGGCCAACGCTGCCTTATCGCTTGCATGTCCTTACATGCCTGCACGCTGAGGGCCTTGCCCTTCACCAAGCCAAGGTCATTTCCACCCAGATGGATGACCAGCATCTGCGGACTTGTCCGCACCAAACCTTGCCGGAACAGAGCGGGTAGGAGCCCCTCCCAACGCATTCCTCGCCGGCCAAGCCACTGTACCGCAGCACATCTACTGAGGCCCAACTGCAAGCCCATGCTCGACTTCGCTGCCCTCCGGGCTGCCCAGAAGACCATGCTGTGGCCACATATAAGGATCTGCGTCCGCTCCATCCCTGTCCAGCAACCTGCCAAAACAAATGAAAAGTGTTAGGCTTCCGCATTCCCTGCCCTCTAGAAAGGGCGAATGTAGCCCTTATATGCATCAGAGGACCAACGTCCAACAGCCTGTACTGTCGCCTGGGGAAAACCAAAACCTGCTGCCGTAGAAGCAGCTCCTATTCTAAATGAATGTGTTCCAAATTGTGAGGCATCATAACCCATCCTATGCAATGCCAGTTTTGTTAAGGCCCAAAATTGATAAATAGAAAGAGGTTCACATGTGTAAATAAATAGCCTTGGGCTGATCCCCTAGTTCTTAGGAAATCATTTAAAGCCCGTACTGGGCAGAGGTGAGGCTCTGATGATGAGGCCAAGCGCACCTGTCTCCCTTTATATTTTTGGTCCGTTTTAGACCATCTCAAAGTTATGCAAGCATAGCCTCCTTCTATGGAGACATCCGAAAACTGGAGGGCACGTCGAGACGTGTCATGTTTAGAGCCAGCCACCACCTCACTTATCTGAAAGGCTCCAAAAAATAGCATAAAGGCTACTGCCTGGAATAGCTTGGCCTCATAACTAGTAGTACAGACCGTTTTCCACTGGTGAACCATCCCTAGTATCATGTCCAGTGAGAAAGGTCGACGGGAATCAGGTGTGGCGGGGTGTTCCCTAGCCCATCCAGCCAACATGTGTCGGACCCTGAAGTCCCCGGTATGTTCCATAAAACCACCTGCCTTCGCTAAAAAGGCAAGCCCCGCCAGCTTACCTTGCAGTGTTTGGACTGACAGGCCCCTTTTCCTGCCATCCACCAGGAATTCAAGCAGGTGACTTACCGGAATAGGCCACTCCGGCGCGTAGCCTTTGAAGGCCCAGAAATCCTGCATGTCCCTACCTGCTCTCTGGTAACTGGTGAGCGTACTGGGGGCAATGGAAAGGCTTATGGCTCTCTCTGACTCTGCTCTCCAATCTCCCATAGCGCAGGGGGCACGGCTTCCGGCTGAGCCCTGGCTAGCGGCGCCAGCTGACGGAAACGGTCCATCTGGTTCCGTGACAGAGCATCAGCAACACTATTATCAATGCCAGGAACATGCCGTGCCCGAAAAAGAACATTGAAACGTAGGCACTGGAGAACAAAAGAACGGACCAGACCCATAACCCTGGCATTTCTGGATGTGAGGGAGTTGATAACATGTACTGTAGCCATGTTATCACACCAGAAGTGGACTGTGGAGTTCTGTAACTCCACAGCCCACAAATAGACTGCTACCACTATAGGGAAAAATTCCAAAAAGGTCAGATCCTTGTCTAGACCCTCTTGAACCCATGTCTGTGGCCATTGTCCCTTACACCAGGAAGACCCAAAGACTACCCCAAAGCCATAACCCCCAGACGCATCAGAGTGGACCTGTAACTCGGCCTCCAGGAGTCGGTCCTGCCTCCAAAAGGATATACCATTGAAATCCTGTAAAAAGGAGGACCACACAGCCAGGTCGGCGCGTAATGCCGCTGTAACCTGAAATCGATGGTGGGGTCATAAGAGTCCCACCATGGCCTCATAGACCCGCCTCAAAAATGCTCTGCCAGGTGCTATGACCCTGCACGCAAAATTAAGGTGCCCTGCTAGCTCCTGGAGGGTGGAGAGGAAAACTTTCCTCGCACCTGTAACTTCTTGTATCTTATTGTGAAGGAGTAGAAGCTTGTTCTGGGGCAGCCTACAGCATTGTTGCTCAGAATCAATTTTGATGCCTAAAAAGGTCAAAACTGGAGCTGGTCCTTCCGTCTTTTCCACTGCTAGAGGAACCCCCAGTTCCTCTGTCAAGTCCTGAAACTGGGCCATTAATTGTAGGCATTCACCTGTGCCAGCCCCACCCTCAAAGAGAAAATCATCTAAATAATGAACAACAGAATTCCGACCCGATCTATGTCTGAGCGCCCATTCTAAAAAAGTGCTGAAGCGCTCAAAAACTGCGCAGGAGATCGAGCATCCCATAGGCAATGCGCGGTCCACATAGAATTTGTTGGCAAAAGTAAAGCCCAGGAGTTCAAAATCTGCTGGGTAGACGGGCAGTAGTCGGAAAGCGGACTTAATGTCACACTTACCCATTAATGCTCCATTACCACATGCCCGAACCATGCGCACTGCAGTGTCAAATGAGGTGTAGTGGACCGTACATAGACTATCAGGAATGAAGTCATTAACTGACTGTCCATGCGGGTGGGACAAGTGGTGAATAAGTCTATATTCCCTGGCCACCTTCTTGGGTACAATCCCTAGTGGGGATACTCGAAGGTTAGGGAGAGGGGGCGATTGGAATGGGCCAAGTACCCGCCCAGCCTGCACCTCTTTGTCAATTTTCATTTGCACTATTTCTTCCATGCCATTAACAGATTTTAGATTATGGGACATGTAGGAAACCCTGGGACCGTTGTAGGGAATTCGGAAGCCTGACAAAAACCCATTGAAAAGAAAACCGGCATCTCCAGCTACTGGATAGCCAGCTAACAAGCCCTGTAGAACATGTAACTTAATTGGGGAGGGGCCCTTTTCCCTGATTAGCCCCAGGTGGGGGCTGTTTTCTGCCCCATTGTTGGTCCCTGCCACCTCCCCTATACGACCTGCCTCTGTTGCAGGCGGTGGAAGGGTGTGAGGCTCCACAGATCGCGCACTCATGTCTGAAACGACACGGGTTGTGTGCACAGGTTCCACGGGCATTAAACTCCCAGCATAGCAGCTGTTGTTGAACCCCTTGCCCCACCTGAAAGCGGGGAAGGGTGGCGGTCGACTGCCTGCTCAGAAGATCCCCACTATCGCACCTATCTCCAGTCATAGCACGGGCTGCAGTCATAAACTGCAGCCAGAGCTCGGGTTCCTTTTTGTCCCATGGCAGGGTCACATCGCATGCCGCCCGCATGCGAAATGCCTCTTCGTAAGAAAGCCATGCCAGACCAGAGAATTCTACATACGCCCTATATATTATATCCAGATACTTAAAGAGAGACAATGCCCTTTGAGGCTGTCTCTCAATCAGCACTCCCGCGTATATCAAGTATGCTGGCAGCCAATTACCCCAGGTGCGGTCGATTCTCCTGCGCCTGGGCCTGTCTAAGTTGCTCTCAGTCTCCTTGTCTTTGTCTCTTTTAGGGTGCTCCCTATAAAGTAACAAAAAGACATCCACATACTCCCCTCTCCAAATTTTTTCTTTTGTCGAAGGGAGCAGGTGGAAGCCCAAGGTGACAGATGTATTCCCAAAAGGAATAGCATTACCTGCCACTGATCCTAAAGGATCTGAAATAGTCGCGGTTGGCTGCAGCTGTGCAGAAGCCAAAACAGCTGTTGGAGCCAGCCCTTCAGGTGGTACAGCTGAAGTCATAACCTGTCCATTGCCTGCATGCTGCCAAATTTGGCTGCATGCAGCCTGGAGTGGCAATTGAGATGTATACTGAATAGGCCACCCCAAACCTGTAGACCCAGAAGCCTGAGCAGGCCAGGCAGACTCACCTGCTCCTACCAACTGCCCAGACAAAGATGGTATCGGGCCAGCCTGAGGTGTAGCCATCTCATTTCCCATCACCACCGCCGTTGTTGGTGCAGGTGGAACCACCAGACCTTCACTCACCATCTGTGTGGAATCAGGAGGGGTTTCAAGCGCCTCAAGTCTCGCTAAAACCAATGCAAGGACATCACGGTTAGACCCTTGCTGTTGACCCTTACATGTGCCACCCTGAGCCTTAGCATTAGCTCGCTTTGTCCTGGTAACCCCCCCCCCCGTGGAAGTTCCAGGAGTGGCAGCTTCCTTTGAAGCAGTCGGTGTAGACCCGGGCGCAGGGGTTGGCATCACCCTCCCCTGCTGCTCTAAAGCCTTAAGACGCGCTAAGATGGCAGCCCATGGTGGTGCCTCCTCCTCATCCGAGGAGCCAGGCGCCGGGGGAGGGTGTTTTTGTGGAGGCCTGTAGGCTCTCCCCTTACCTTTTGCTCCCCCTTTTCCCTTTTTGGATGGCATGACAATTGTCTCAATTTATAAACAATTCCAAAATTATTATTATTATTATCAGATCTTACTGGATAACAATGTAATATTATAAACAATATATGTTATAGACAATGTATATATTCAAAGTGGGTGTGATCTTGCTTAACTAGCTGCAAAGAACTTTGAATGTTCAAAGCCCAGCAGCCCTTATTAACTGGCTACAGAAATAGCCTTAAATATAATCTTGTTTTAACTGGCTATGTAGAATAGCCTTGGAAGCGGCTCACCTCCCTCCCCCTCCCCTCGTGGGGGGGCGGCGGCGCGAGGCTCTGCGAGCCTTTGTAATGGCTTGTTACAGCTGCCGCCACTTCACCAGCTCTCCTCTATGAATTCACGGGTCCTAACGGGCCCGAACCAGCACCTGAATGGCGCAGAGGCCAGCAATACTGCCCGTATTGCCACAAATCGGTGCCTCGAAATGGCGCCGATCACATCATTCACGCGGTCAAAATGGCCGCCGCTGATCTTCTCCAGCTCCGTCTGTCTGCCGGCTGTTCCAACGTCGTCACGCAGCAAAAGAGGAGGTAGGAGGGGCGGCCGGACTTAAATAGTCCTGCAGGTTCCGCCCCTCACGTTGCGCGTCACGCTTTCGTCACAAGCGCGACGCGCTACGCTGCCTCCATTAAAGATGGAGGCAGCGTCTTCACCCCCACCTGCAACCTTGTCCCGCTCGTCAGCTGCACGGCGAGCGGGACGCCATTTGGAGAATAGCATCACAAAACTTGGATAAGTGTGAATTTTGAAGGATGGTTGTATTTTGTCAGTTCTTCATATTGTTTTGGAAAGTGCAAATTTGATAAATCCAGCTTTAAATGTGAACTGAACTGAATGTGCCCCACCCCAGCCCCTCCTCAGGGATGATGGGAGTTGTAGGCCATTAACAACTCCCATCTGGAATAACACTCAGGAAGGCTACAGGTCCCTAGTCCTGGCTTACACTAACCTTAACAAGACCTGAAAATTTATTTATTTATTTGATTTATATCCCGCCCTTCCTCCCAGTAGGAGCCCAGGGCGGCAGTTGATATACATATGCAGCCAAAGTCAGTTGATATTCACAGGCAATAATGGTATATCTGATAAGTGACTTGCAATACAGTGCGGTAAACTATATATGAACTCAATTCATTAACCTAATTGAAAAAGCTAAATTCAGAATGTTTTTTTCAAATTTCTGTTCTGACATGTGGATATTAAATTTGGGGATGAGATAGCATCAAAAACCAACTGAAATGTTGATTAAGCTATGGGGTACAATGGTGTTATAAGATTTCTTTTAGGTGAAGCATCTTTCGTTTCTTCTCACTTCAGACATAAGATGTGACAGACATTTTTATGCAAATGAAATCTAACTACTGCGTTTTTTAAAAAAGGACTCTCTTTTTTAAAAATGCTTCAGATTTATAGCTTGATATGATACTGGGGTTCCCCAGTTGTGGTCTGCAGACCACTGGTCCATGAGGTTTCTTCAGGTGGTCTGCAGCATGTCTGTGGATTTGTGGTTGAAAATAGGAGACAGCACCCCCATTGTATTAAATATTCATATTGATTTTAATTGTATTTTAATGCTTCTTTTATTTCTTATTGAATTCCATAGATTTCAAATTCTAATACAATAGAACACAGTCTATAAGAAATAAAAGAAGCAAAGAAAATACAGTTAAAATCGCACAGCATCTAGCACACCACATTACAATTGCTACAACAGGCAGAAAAACCATTAAATGGTTTGCCAAGACTCTCAGCAATTTTCAAGTGGTCCGTGGAGAAAAACGTTTGGGAGCCAGTGCTATAAGTATATATTAACATTCGTCAGATTTGCAGCAACATTGTATTGAAAGTTAAACATCCTTGTGATGCCTGAATGGTGAGCCTTCACAAACCTTCCTGAAAGTCAGTGTAGCATCCGGTCATAAGTGTGGGGAACTAGACATATATGGACATGGGCTCCTGCTGGGAGGAAGGGCAGGATAATAATAATAATAATAATAATAATAATAATAATAAACGGATCTAGATGCAGTTTCACAAAAATAAACAATCTAGCCACTTAATAATAACTCAGGTAGTTACTGCAGTGTGTACAGAGAGGCACATCTACTTCGACAACACTCGTAAGCCCCCTTCAGACATTCAGTGGGGCAAGCAGGGACATGTGGGATTAGCCCTGCCCCTTGATGATGTTGCACATACTGGGCACATGTCCTGGCCAATGAATGATCAATATTACTTATTATTAAGTCACCTTTTTTGCACATAGGTTTCCAACATGAGGGACAGGAACACTGATTGACCAGGATGCATTGGCTGGGCATGTGCAGCATCACTGATGGAACAGGCTCACCCAACTTGTTTCCACTCACCCCTTCACACATGTAAGGGCCATGGAAGGCTGATTATCTTCACAGATCTCTGTAGCTGAATGTGGACAACTGCATTTACTGTTTTTCTGAAATGCTTTAATGCAGATGAAGCTGTTTTCCTTCTGGAACAGAAACAAATCAGTTTATCATTTTTTTATATCAAAACAGTGTAGAAAATGTGTTAATTTTCTTCTCCCCCATTCTCCATTGCTGTTGGGATTTAAGTTATTCTTATCTTCAAAATTTCTTATAAACCTGACTCATTTCGTTTTGGTCAACTTAATAGGTCTTCAGCTTTCTGGGTAACTTTCCTTTTCTCCTTCAGCAAAGAGCGGGATTATTTGCTGTATTTTCTCGTCACAATTTACTATCTCAGACTCATTGAAACCCTCTCTACTGGGCTTTCAGTTTCTCGAATGAAAATTATCCAACCTTTTTCACTTCTGCATATTATGCACCTCAACCTCAGATGTGGCCATTTGCATTCCTATGCCCTCACTCCCTTTGCTGTCTGCCTTTGTGCTTTTTCAATATTACTGTTTTTATTAAAAACTGAGACAAAGTTTTTATTAGATTTTTTTTTTAAAAAAAAAAACTTGCCTCAGCAGAACTTAATCCCCACCTGCTCTTCCTTTTATTTATGTAAGAGCCAATGGGGCCCAGAGCACTGGTTTTCAGTTAATGGACTGCAGTCCACAGTGAGGTCGTGATCTTAATCATGGGCTGCATCAGTGACAATCTTCTGGAAAAGGGAGAAGAGAGAGATGGGGAGGGGGAGAGACATAGGAATTAGCAAAGACATAGATAGATCTAGGTACATAAAACTCAATTGTATTACTTTATTTTAAAAGGCATGTTGCAAGTTAGGGTCAAATACTAGTTTTGGATCTGTAAAAGTTAAGACTGCTGAGGCTTGGACATTGGAGATGGGCTGCCAGGGTCACGGGACCAGTGTGTGAACCTGGATAACAACATTATCACCCTCAGTGCCCCACCTGTATTACAGGAGTAACTGTAACATACCCTACATCAGCCTCACCCTCACTGCACTACTGCTACAACTACTGCTACTTTTACAAATGATTGATGTGAAGGTACATGAGATAAAGGCATTAGCCTGGACCCAGAGATGCTGTGCAACTGATGATTCTCCTTTTCTGCTATTGGCAATCCCTGCTGCAAATCCAGGCTGCCATTTTGTTCCAGAGGGTCTCTTACACCTCTTGAAAACAGATTGGTGGGTGGGGTGGGCACATGCAGTAGCCGCAGAGAAAAGAGGAAGATAATGGATTTTTGGATCTAAGGTATTTAGTGTCATCAGATGCAAAAGAGGACAGGGCTGCTTTTTACTTAGGTAAAAGAGGGAATGTCAATAAGTATAGCTTGTCATCCAAGGCACACCTGCTGAAATCCCTTCTTCTACACAACTATTAGAGGCCCAGCAGCCCTGTCTTCTTTCTCTCTTGGCCTCCCTAAAGCTATTATGCTGTCTGTTAAAAGTAGTGTATAAATGATAATGTGCCATGTTATGCAGCCTCTTGATTTATTTACTTTTTTTTAACACACTGCTTTTTGTGTGGATTAGGGCCATTCTCACATTTCTCTGGAATTTCCTGACCACCCACATCTAACCCCCTTTTGCTTATCAAATATCTCTGCTTTTTGGTTCCCTGTTAGCTCTGTATAGCCTCTTTTCAATAACCAACTTGGCTAAGCTCAGGCTAAAAAAAAAAAGAATGCCTAAATTCAGAAGCTACAAAGCTTAGAAATGCAAAGTTCACCTAATCCTAGCAATAATAACCATTACAGCAGAAGCCTTACAAACATTTGTAAAGCATCTGGAATCCATTTTTAGAATGCTTTGATGAAACCTTTGTCAGCTGACATACCTGCTCAGCCACTGGAATTCTGTCCTGTACTTTCTAGTCCTCTTTTTGTGTATGTGCTTCCATACATTTATTTAGTATTTCTGTAGCTTCTCTCTCTCTCTTTCTAAAAAGTGATTTTTTATTTGTCTGTGTTTACAATTCATTCATATACCACTTTTTGGCCCAAAGACCCCCAACGTGGCAAACAACATACTGTATCAAACCAACAAAATAAAGGATCAATAAAATGCCATAAATCATTCAGCACAATCGTAACACAGGAAGACCGCAGAAAAGACTTTTCAAGGTAGAGGATTAAAGGGTACTCTCAACACCTTACCTTCCATTCACATAGGGGCTAGAAACCTAAATACTAGGCATAGGGGAGAAATTCAATTCCGTTCTCATTTAAAGCCAAATCTGTCAAACTTGTGCTTTCCAAAACAATATGATAACCAAAACTCAGACATCCTTTGAAATTTGCACTTATCCAAATATTGCAATGCAGCTTTCTAACCAGTGTTTACAAAAATGCATATATTAGGGGGAAGTGCACATGAAAATGAATATACTAGTGAAAATGCATTATATTAGGAAAAAGTGTTTGCAAAAGAGGTGTACATACATCAAAACTGCATTGTTGTTGTTATATGCCTTCAAGTCAATTACAACTTATGGCAACCCTATGAATCAGCGACCTCCAGTAGCATCTGTTATAAACCACCCTGTTCAGATCTTGTAAGTTCAGGTCTGTGGCTTCCTTAATGGACTTTAGTCTTCCTCTTTTTCTACTCCCTTCTGTTTTTCCCAGCATCATTGTCTTTTCTAGTGAATCATGTCTTCTTATGATATGTCCAAAGTATGATAACTTCAGTTTCATCATTTTAGCTTCTAGTGATAGTTCTGGTTTAATTTGTTCCAACACCCAATTATTTGTCTTTTTCGCAGTCCATGGTGTGCGCAAAGCTCTCCTTCAACACCACATTTCAAATGAGTTGATTTTCTCTTATCTGCTTTTTTCATTGTCCAGCTTTCACATCCATACATAGAGATCGGGAATACCATGGTCTGAATGATGCTGACTTTAGTGTTCAGTGATACATCTTTGCATTTGAGGACCTTTTCTAGTTCTCTCACAGCTGCCTTCCCCAGTCCTAGCCTTCTTCTGATTTCTTGACTATCGTCTCCATTTTGGTTAATGACTGTGCCAAGGTATTGATAATCCTTGACAAATTCAGCGTCTTCATTGTCAACTTTAAAGTTACATAACTCTTCTTTTGTCATTACTTCTAGTTTTCTTGACGTTCAGCTGTAGTCCTGCTTTTGTGCTTTCCTCTTTAACTTTCAACAGCGTTCGTTTCAGATCATTACTGGTTTCTGCTAGTAGTATGGTATCATCTGCATATCTTAATTTATTGATATTTCTCCCTCCAATTTTCACACCTCCTTCATCTTGGTCCAATCCTGCTTTCTGCATGATATGTTCTGCATATAGATTAAACAAACAGGGCAATAAATACACCCCTGTCTCACACCCTTTCCGATGGGGAACCAATCAATGTCTTCATATTCTGTCCTTACAGTAGCCTGTTGTCCAGAGTATAGGTTGCGCATCAGGACAATCAGATGCTGTGGCACCCCTGTTTCTTTTATCAAAACTGCATACAAACATGTTTTTATTAGGAGAAAATCACACTAAAATGCTGAAAATTTTTCATGCAGATTTGTTTTTAAAAAATCCACAAATTGCTACAGAAATGTGGAGAACTGAATTTAAGATTGGAAAAATGAAAAACAGAGGGAACCAAAATGATAAGATCCTTCCATCACTACTAAACACTGTAAGAAGGTATATGCATAAAATGGGGGTTTTATTATATGGTTTACATTAATTTCATGGCCACATGCCCCCTCCAAATTTACATTCAGTTCAATATTAGCTCAAAGTACATTTAAGGCTAAGGTTTGGGGGAATCACTAGTACCTCTCAGGGCTCCTCATTCTACATAATGCTCTCTAGGAACTTCACTCTGCTACACAAAGATACGAGGACCAAGGAAGAGTGAGATCTTTTGGGTCTAGCTGATGGTTACAGTAAGGGTGGAGACTTGACTCTGAGGCTACATATGCAAGTTCCATTCCCAACTTTGGGTCTTGCTACATTTCTTCAGGAAAGGTTTATTTATTTATTAGATTTATATCCTGCCCTTCCAGTAGGAGTGCAGGGTGGCAAACAAAAGCACTAAAAACACTCTAAAACATCATAAAAACAGACTTTAAAATATATTAAAACAAAACATTCTTAAAAACATTTTTTTTTAAAAAAAAACCTATGCATATCTCTGTTGCTTTCCTTTTGTCCCTGGCAAGAATCAGTGCAATCTTGGAAGTAATTCACTAATAGGCAAAAAACCTTGAGGTTTAAGAATGTACCTATAGCCCACATATATTTCTATCAAACTTTAACAAGCAGGGAAATTGGGCAGCTATAGTGAATGCACCAGGGGAGCAGGAGACCTGACCTCCTGTCTGAGATATTGTACTGCCCTACAAATTTGTCAAAATGCAAACACAATTTGGGTTGGTCTTTCACAGTCCAAACCACTTCCTGTGTAGCTTGGAAGAATTTGGGAACATGTGCCTCTGAGCACATTAAAAATTAATTAAAATTAATTAAAAATCAGCCAAGCATTTTTTAAAAACTTTTAAACAGCAGACGATGAAGGTCAGAGTATGGGGCACGGTCACTAATAGGATTCCAGGTACTCTGTGAAAATGGCTGATTTTTAATGAATTTCAACAGATTATGAGAACTCTGACAGAAAAAAGTCCCAAAGAGCTCTGGGTTTTTTCCTCTCTTTTTAGATTTGAACTCTCTATTCTCTGTGTCTGTTTTGTGTATCGCCATGAAAATTTAAAGGGTTGTTAAGCAAGCATTTCTGAGTCCAGGACTATATGGTTTGTAAGTTTTTTTGTTTTTTTTAAATGAGCTTACGGGAAGCATCAGAATGGCATGGGGGGTATTTTCAATTTAACATTGCGGAATGTGAAAAATCCACACTGGCTATAGTATACAGTCACTCTCGTGGCTGTATAATTAAGGACAGGGTCTTTCTTATGCTCTTTAGACTTAAGGAATGAATGAGTGTGTTAAGTTAGCATTTGGTTGCATTTTTATTGTAATTAAAACACTATATTTTCCTGTTTCCTCTTTTAGTAGACCAACCTTTATTTTACCTTTTTGTGCCATTTTTGGGGTTGTGGGTGGATTCATATACAGATAAGGGGCGATGTGTGGGTTTTAATTCCAGCAAAAAATCCTGCTACGTTCTTGGGGTACAGTCTGGGGACTGTAGTGGGTATACACACATTAGGGGATTCAGGGGTACACCCGTAGCAACACACAATGAGAAAAACTTAAAATAAACTTACCCTAACCAAAAATAAAAAAATATGCCAGTGATGCCAATTGTGTCTCTGCTCTTGTATAAAGAAACAGCAGAAGAGGAAAGACCTGCAAAGACACCTGGACACCACATTCCTAAGCATGTTTACTCAGACAGAAGTAAATCTCACTGCATTCAGTGGTCATAGTGATCATACTGAGTCCTGTGTAGTCACACCTGGGAGTTAGTTCCATTGAACTCAGTGGAAATTCCTTCTGAGTGGCACATAAAGGATTTCACTGTTAATAGGGTTTTTTATAATAGCTGAAAATAGCAAGCATGTTTTTGTAATGAGACATGCATGACAGAGGTTGGAATACAAGAACTCGGGGCCATCCAAAGAGGCTGAATGTTCAAGACAGACGAAAGGAAGTATTTCTTCACAGTTAGCTATGGAATTTGCTCCCACAAAAGGTAGTGATGGCCAACAATTTGGATGATTCAAAATTCATGGAGGATAAGGCAATTAATGGCTATTAGATACAATGGCTGGGTTCTACCTCCACTGTCAAAGGCAGTATGACTCAGTTGCTGGGAATCACAAGTGGGGAGGGTGCTGTTACACTCAGGTCCTGCTTGGAGCCTTCCCATTAGCATCTGGTTGGCCGCTGTGGGAACAGGATGGTGGACTAAATGAACCACTGGCCTGATCCAGCAGGCTTTTCTTACATTCTTATGTTAATGAAATAATATTACTTCTAATTTTGATGAATTTTTGATGTTCTTTTTACATCAAAGCTGAACAATATAAATCGGGGGTGAAAACCAGTCATGCCATTTTGCATTTGACGTGCAGTGTGTATGTAAGCAAACCAAAATGCTTGTACTTCAAGAGGAAATTAACTCAGAACTAAAACTACAAAAATGAAGATTTTTTTCCATTCATGTTTGAATACATGGGATACAAAGGAATACATGGGATACAGACTATCCTGGCTACCGGCATATAGATTCCTGAATACTGTTACGTGCACCTCAATCTCTGAGTGGTCAAAGATTCTAGGAGTCCCAGCAGGTCCCTTGGGTTTGGTTCCTTGGAATGAAGATCATTAGAGGCTCAAAGTGTTTTCTGTGATACACGTTTTATATACACATACGTACAGACTGAGCATAAGATGTTTTATAGCATTTACTCTCCAACTGATCTTGCTCCCCATCAGAATGTTTGGGTGGGGAAGAAGCATAGCTATAGCCCTGGTTTCTCACAGTCAGGCCTCTGTGGCTGCGTAAACATACTTTTAAAGCACATTTAAAGCATATGACCTCCCCCCCAAAATCCTGGGTACTGTAGTTTGTTAAGGGTGCTGGGAATTATAGCTATGTGAGGGGTAAACTACAGTTGCCAGGTGCTTTAAATGTATGGTGTGTACACAGCCGCAGCATCTCTTTTCCAGCTCCATTCCCAACAGTGCCTGACTATTGTTTTTCCTTATGCACACAGATACCTTGATGATGGCTTTACCTCCTGCCAGGGACAGGGGTGGGTAAGAAAGACATGACCCCTTCCAGAAGGATCTCCAGCTATTTAGTTTACTGTGGCAACTCACTGCCCTAGCTTACATTACAAAGCAGATACTTAGCAGACCTGACTAGGCTATTTACTTAACAGTTTGACCTTTTTAGCACTCCCCTTTTTCTGCAGAATCTTTCACAGCTATAAAATCACAGGACAGGAGGGGGCCTTCAAAACCCATTTAATCTAACCCCAAAGTGTTTACAATGTTTTTCCATCTTGAACATACTTTACGCATAGTGCTGCATCTTAAGGCTTCATTCCTATTCCCATTTACCTAGGAGGGAGCCAAAATGAACTCAGTGGGACTTCTCAGTAGATGTCCACAGATTTGCCCTGTGACATTAAATAAGTGGGTTTTTAAAAAACTTGATCATATGTTTGAATACTAAAATGTGTGTTCACATTGCATTCTGAATTACAAGGTCTTCTGTTCCACATAGTTCTGCCAGTTGTATAAGAGCTCAGGGACTGACTTGTTCAGTTTCAAGGCTGAGAAACTATAAGCCTGGGGAAAAGTGCCATTGTTTCACAAGTGAAAGCCAGGAGTAAAAGTTATGTGACATCCAGCCTCTCAGTACTTCCCAATTTAAGATTTTCTTGTCAGTCATGCTGCTGAGCTGGATTGCAGGAGATGAATTGTACACTTGTTTTGTGCAGTCATGTGCTCTTGTTGCTTCTACAGAGAGGAGGATGGATTGATTCTGCTTTTATGAAGCTATTTTTCAGTTGCTGGTGATGTAGCTGCTCTTTAGTTGCAAAGAAGATGCACATTCAAGGGTATGACAGAAATATATTAGCAGCCTTACTGAGTTTGATCAGAAATTTTGAACAGCTTTGCAGAACTGCAGAAACTTGCAAGCTAGATTATTAAAAGTATGTCCTTTAATCTAGAAATTAAAAAGCTTGAACTTTGAATACACACATCACACACACAGAACATATCCATTCCTTGCATTTAGGAAATGAACATGTCATGGAAGCATGTCAGGGCTTTTGGTTTGTGTGTGTGTATGGGGGTAGTGGAGTATTCAAGCATGCCATAAATGTCTGTCTGTCTGTCTGCCACCACCACCTGCATCTGCAGTCTGAAATGGTACAATCCAGAGCCCTGTTTTTAAATTATCTGAACTCATGGAGTAGGGGGAGAACACTGACCTTGCCCTGCCTCTGTACATTCAGGATAATACTTAGAAGTATCCCCATGTGTATACAACTGTACACACAGAAGGCATTATCTGTGTGACTAGAAACCCTGTTTTTCAGGCTGTGTGCAGAGCCTGCTGTGTGTACATAGGTATTCTACTATACAGTAGGTGTCAAGGTTGGGGGTGCTCATTCCTCTCCCACAAACACATTCAAATAATATCATAAGGACATAAGAAGAGCCTGCTGGATCAGGCCAATGGCCCATCTAGTCCAGCATCCTCTTCTCACAGTGGCCAACCTGTTGCCTGTGGGAAACCCACAAGCAGGGCCTGAGTGCAAAGAGCATTCTCCCCTCCTGCAGTTTCCAGCAACTGGTATTTGGAAGCATACTGCCCCCACCTATGGAGGCAGAGCATAGCCATCAAAAGGGGTTCAGGACAAACACTGTCACTTGATTCTGATGATTGTATAAACTGTTCCAAGTAATGTAGCACATACTTCTACATCATGCAGTGGAAAGTAACATAAAGTAATAGAAGTTTCTTATTCCAAACCTTGCATCTCCAAGGTGCCCTTATTTTTTAAAGATGCTGCGGCATCCCTTCCGGTAGTCCCCCCCCCCATTTTCTGTCTGCTCTATGACAAATATCTTCTGTTGCTTTTCAGTGCATGACTCACAGAATGACAGAAATATGAACAATTGCATAAATCAGTGAATGAGGGATGAGCACTGCCTGCTTTCATTGCCAGGTACTGAAGGCATACTTAGGTGATCTCCTTAGTACAGATCAATGCACTATTTCATTTTGAACTAAAGGAGGGGAAGTGATGAAATCATGCTGGAGTTAGATATAGAGTGACAGAAGACATTTTAGTGGCATAAAGAACAACAACAACAACAAATACCCTTTTGTTTGCACTGCCAGTCATTTGATTGCGTTTGCACTGCCAATATCCCTGCAACTAGGAGGTAAGAAATGTAGGTGAGAGATATAGGTAGGGTGAGCAGGGAAGTGTTCTCTCACCCATTTTTTAGGGTGCAACTCACTGGTTTTATACCCCAGCAGTCAATATATCCCTAAATATGTTTGTGCAGAAGTCAGCCCCACTGATTTCAATGGAATTTAACTCCCTCCTGCAGTGATGGATCTAGCCAGCAGGCCAGATCATTATCTCTTTCACCCTCCCAGCAGGCCACGTTTGACAAGTGGGTGTGGCTGGGACAAAACAGCCTGGCAAACCAAATGGAAAGCCTGGCAGGCCTAATTAGGCCCGCTGGCTGGAGGTTCTTCACTGCTGCCCAACTGAGTATGTTTAGAATTGCAGCCTGCATTGACAATTGCTATAAGCAATTATATTTTCTACCAGGGCCAACTCCAGGTTTGAAAAGGCACCTGGCTAGGCCCTTTCTGGTCACCCCCCGCTGATGTCATTATGCCTTCCCCGGTAGGGGTAGAGCACTGGCGGTTGGTGTCTCCATATCAGCAGGACAGTGGAATCCGCTCCGAACTTTAGCCTGAACTTTCAAGGAGCTGTCCAAATTGCTTCAGTCTGGACTAAAACCTGGAACAGATTCTACAGCCCCTCTGACATGGAGCCGCCAGCCATCACTGGTGTAGAGATGGAAGGAGGCCATAGCAGAAGAACCTAGAGCATGTGGCTGCAAGCCTGTTGCACTGCCGTCATTAACGTCTCTCCTTGACACTGTGGGAAATTTAAAATGGTGGGTGGCTTCCCAGATCCAGCAGATTGAGTCATCAGCCCATGGCTGGGCAAGTGGGTGTGCAGTTGGCACTCCTGAAGCATTTGAGGGCCGGCTGCTGCCCAAAGGTTTTGGGTGCTGCTGCCACCCCTTATTTGTTTAAGCAAATCCCTTTGCTTAAAACATATCTGGATGTTTCATTTCATCACGATCATCATCATTTGGAATACTTATAAACTGCTACACAAAAATTCTAGAGTGGTATACAATAATAATTTTGTTGTTGTTGTTATGCGCCTTCAAGTCGATTACGACTTATGTCAAACCTATGAATCAATGACCTCGCTGATTGCAGCCTCAAGAAGTATTTGCAGTGAGAAATGGCCTTTTATTTGCCCAGCTATTGATACATGAATTTTCATTTTAAGTAGTTTTATTTTATTTATTCATTACATTGGTATCCCACCTTTCCTTCAAGGAGCTCAAGGTGGCGTACAAAAATGGTTCTCCCTCTCCTGATTTTATCCTCAAGTGATTTATCCCCTGTGAGGTAGATTAGGCTGAGAGACAGTGAGTGGGTCAGGGTTACCCAGTGAGCTTCATGGCTGAGTGGGGATTGGAAAGCTGGTCTCCCAGGTCCCAGTCCAACACTCTAACCGCTACATCACACTGACTCTCTCCAGTGAGAGAGAGTTGCAATGCAGCTAAGAGAAGCTATGTAATGTAATTTTTTTAAATGCCATTTGAAATTGCACTAGGGAAAATCTCCCTGGGTGAACTTTTCATTGCAGAATTTACATAGAAGTGGACCTACAATACAGTCTTAAGGTATAGTCACCTGCATGGAAGTAAACAATGTCTCCAAATTTTAGCCACATACCATTTATAGGTTGTTGTTTTTAAACACTATAGTTGCTTTTCAAAAAGTGCATAGGACCCCCCAACACATACACACACACAGCCCCAATGTCATTTGAATCTTTGTATTAGGGGAATTGTTGTTTTACCCTGGTGAATGTAATATGCTGTGGTTCAAAGAAAAAATCCAGTAAGATTTATCAAGGTCTAGGCTAGAGAAGTAGATTTAAGTGCCCAGATAGAGCAAAATACAACACAATAATAATTTTTAAAAATTGACAAAATTTTCCCCAAATTGCAACTGAATATTTATATTGGGGGTATGTTTTTACCCTTGTCAATGGAATGTGCTGCCGTAAAAATAATCCCAGTAAAACTTACTGAGGTCTAAGGAAGCTGACTTTGAGTGCCCATATAGAACGTCCTTTCTGGAAACCAAAAAGAGCATGGAACAACAATAAAAACAAAAACCCTCAAGGAATTCTCTTCTGATTCCTGTATTTTGGGGTACTTTTTAACCCCAGTGAATGGAAAGTATTGGGGTATTGGGCTTTTCAAACAAAAGATGATCAAAGGAAACAGAATTAAGTCCTCATATACTGACACATGACTTGTTTGGGGGCATTTTAGTACTCTGAGATGGCCTCAAAAAAACCATCTATGTAGGTTTTGTTTCTGCGGTTAAGCCCAGCAAAATACAAATCAATTGATATGGAACATTCTACTATCATGCAAATTAACTGATATGAAACGTTTCATTAAGACAGCGCTTTTCAAGCTTTCCTAAAATGATGTTTTATTTACATTTATGAACCATCTATTAACCTAATTCTCTAGGAGATACACAAAAAATTACTCAACAAAAATTACAGAACAAATCAGATATTGCAATAAAATATCAAATAAAATGAAATACATTAGCTTCAGAAAATGACATAAAAAGGATTACATTAACCTCATAGCAATAAAAATAGCATTCTCGAATGCTGTCAGAGTAGAGAGTAAAATAATATCACCTTTCAGATAAAGCTCTAATAAAAATGCCAAATGTTGCTAAGAAGATGTTAAAAGAACTAGGGAAGCTAAAAATCTTCTCCTGGCACCAAAACAATGTCACTGTAGATATTAGGTGGAGCTCTCTAGGGTGACTGCTTGATAGCTGATGGCCACCAGTAAAAAGTCCTTTCATTGCCACCACTCTATATACCGTTGAATTAAATGGGACATACTCTCAGATAAGTGTGTATGTTAGTGTTGAATAACCTTGGACCTCCAGACATTGTTGGACTTCACCTCCCATCTCCTTCAGCCAGCATGGACATGGTCAATAGTCAGAAATGACAGAGTTGTAGTCGAGCAACCTGTGGGGGGCCAATGTTAGCCATCCCGGTGTATAGAATTGCAGGCTTAGCCTCCTATACTCCCAACTTCACTTTATATTCCTGCTCATCTCCTACATCCCAGTCCTCCTGGGCTCCATACCTGCTGCTGCATCAGTGCTACACTGTTTTATTACTTCTCCATAACGTACGCGCCTCTCCACTATGTATTTCTCTCCTCTGGCTCCTGCACACACCTTCATAGGTTGAGCAACAGACAGGGACTGTCAGCCCTGCAGAGGTTCGAAGCGACATCTTGAGCAGCTGGCTGTTTACTTAGCTGAACTACCAGGTCTTGCAGGTCTTCACCTTGTTCTCACTTGACAGCTGTGTCAGCTTAGCCCATGGCCACAGACAGATGTGGGTGCCAATTATAATGTACCTGCTTTTATAATGAATTTGTAGACTACTGAGTATAACAGATGAAGACAATCTAATTCCAACGTCTATCAAAATAACTTACTGGAAACCAGATATGAAATCATTATTTTGCTATGTCAGCACACTGGGTTGCTGCAAACATCGATGTAGAGGTGGCAGAGAAGTTCTCAGTGATTGCAGCAAGCAAGGACTCAAGTGCTACAGTGCTGCTGTGCTCATTTAAAAATAAGGAAATGGGGGAAAGAGTGAGAGGTGATTGAAGGGTGGTTGTGAAGAGGGATAGGGTGGAAGAGTGGCTCTAGTAAGGGAGTAAATGAGCAAATAGCTAGGCTATTAAACTAGCCTGGATTTGACAGCCTTCTGCACCTGGGCATAGACTTGAATTTCCACAGGCATACTGAGCCATAAAAGAGATGCGGGAGTTTGTACTCTCTAGTCACTCTGAAATCACTTCCCAAGAGAAAATAAAGAGGCCCCTTTCTGGGGAAGGGGGGAACCAGTGAATGTGCACCTCTGTGTTTTGTATTTAGGCCTTTCCATAGAAAATATTATATTTTATTCTAAGGTCGCAATATCTCCTTACAGGTGACCTTCCTTCCATGGCAGGTACTAGAATTTGTGTGAGCTTTCATCTGCTTGTCTGTGTACTCAAGCAGGTCTGTCTTTTTTTCCTTACCCACCTGCTTCTAGCCTTGAGCTATCTCCTGTTTCCGGTCCCTAGGACAGGCTTCTCATCTGTGACCTCAGATTCATTTGATTCTGGCTTCCGTTCTCCACCTCTCCCAACCTTGATCTGGGTGCTGTGTGTAGATTTTCTTTCTTCTGACTCCAGCTGCCATCAACAGACTCTTAAAGGAGCCATCAATGTGTGGAGACTTGTGAGAATTCCCTTCTGGTGGCCAGATCTGGGGACTTTAGTCCAGCAACTAACCTGCATTGTCAAAGGCATCAGCAGGACTCTTTATCTGGATGCAGATCTTCACCCAGCTCCAGGAGTGATTTGCCATGACCCTTTCTGGTGATGTACACTTCCAGGTCGTCCCCAGTTTCTTACCTGAACAACTTTGCGTGCTTCTTGATCCCTGCTGATGTTTTGCCTTGTCTTCTTCCTGAACTGTGTACCTGCATCAAGTCCGTGCCACATCAACTCTGGTCTATATACAATTGTGTTTGTGCTCTGTTCTGTGTCCTTTCCTGTTCCGTCTCTGGATTAATTCTTTGTCTGCAGAACTTGGATTGCCCCTAAGTATGTTCTGAATGTGCTCAATTGCAGTAGAAGGTCCTTTGATGCAGAAAAGGGCAAAGCAAATTCCCTGCAGCTGCTCCTTCCTTGGCTGATGGCTATGGCCAAGTTTGTCTCACCTTTGCCATGATGATTTTCCTGGGAGGCAGGGGAGGCAGCCTCCCAGTGGCCCTTAGTTCCCTAGTCAGTGGCAGAGGATAGATTATGCCTCCCTTAATCTTTGCAGTCCCAGAGCAGGTCACCCAGGCACCATCTGAGGCAATGGCTAGAATTGTGGTTCTGTTCTGTTGTTTTACCACTTATAAGTCCTACAAGTTTTAAAATACCAAACGAAAAATAAAATGCATGGCATAGAGAATGTCACTCCAGTATTAGAGCATGTAAATTCTTTAACCTTACATCTTTAGCAGATCTGAGTTTGGGCTTGTACAGATGTTCATATTTTGGGGTGGTACAGTGTCTCACTGAGACCATCTGTGCCATCTCAACCTTCAGTGGGGAAGTCACTTGTCTGAAAACTTCTACAAAGACAAAATTGCTCTCCACATCATATTTTATCACCCTGGATAAGGCTAGCTTTCACACTGAGGAACTGTGAAATAAACCATTGTCTTTGTGAACACTGAGGTGAACATTGAGATCGTTATACCACTGCAGGCTATAAATGCTGCAGTTGGCCTTTCCTGTTGTTTAGTTGATGAAAGGGATATTTCGGCCTGATCATACTTTTTTCTTATGGTCATACTTTTTATTAAATTTTAAAAGGAGAAAATAAGCTGGCAAATGTTTACCGTGATAAAACAGTTGAAACTGAGAGTAGGTTTAGAAATTACGCTCCTTGGAACAATTTCTATGTGGAGGGATATGGGTTCAGCTGTAATGACCATATGTAGGTGCCACCACATATATAGAGACATTTTGTGACGCACAATCATCAACACATATGTATACCATTTGCCAAGTTTAATCCTTCTGGGACGGAAACAAAGTTGGGTGAATTGTTAGGTATATCACTGTCACATACAACATACTGTCTGTGGTAGGCCTGCCCCTGCATATAGGCTGCTGACTAGGAGATAAACATCTGAACTTCAGTGTTGTAGTGGTAAATTTTGAAATATAGGAGCTCATCATGATAGCTCCCATATCCACACCAGAGTCCAAAAACACAGACAGCTGTATTGACTCATACATATATGGTTGTGGAATTCTCTCTCAATAGGGGTGCATCTGGCACCTTCATTATGTGGTTTCTGTCACTTGTTGAAGATGCACCTCTTTATCATAGCCTTTGATACCTGAGCGTGGAGATGGGAAAGAAATTTGATTCGGTTCTCATTTAAAACCAAATCTGTCAAATCTGTACTTTCCAACACAGTATGAGAACTGAAACACAGCTATCCTTCGAAATTCACGTTTTCCAAATTTTGTGGTGCAGTTCTCCAACCAAACAATGCTTACAAAAATACATATATTAAGGGGAAATGTGCTTAAAAATAGTGTTTGTAGGGCAACCAAATATAAAGACATGTTTGCAACTATATGGTATCGTCTCATCACCTGTTTCTAGACAAAATGGACTAGAGAAACCTGCAGAGACACATACATCATTCTGGCATGACTTTTTTCCGAACTATTTGTGGTCTTAACCCTATTTCAAACTGACACTGGTCATTGTGATAACAGCTAATGCATATCCCCTTTCTGAGTCAAGTTGACCTTTCTTTGGAAGGCACAATAAGGTTGTTGTTTTGTTCTTTAACTCTTTTTATTGCAGTTCTGTATAGAACCTTGTAGCTGTGTCTGCAGCTGTGCACTTTGTAACAAAAATGTTGGGAAATTAAATAATAATAATGGTTTTAAAATGACCATATTTGTTGTGCCCCAGACAAAGGGGGAGTTAGATCAGGGAGGGGAATCAGGTGAGGACAAGGCTCCTTGGGGAGTTGGAGGAAGGGAGACAAGTGTGGGGGGGTTCTGGCAGTCCTCAAACTCCCATGCCCGGCACTTTCACCGAGGCAGCTCCTGCCCCACCTGGAAGTCCAACACCCGAACAGTTGGGAAGTGACTCTCTGATTGCGCCATCTACTCCTGTTCAGGAAACCCTGCCAGACACTTCAAACACTTCCCAGCCAATCAGCATCCCGCTTCCAGAGACAGCGCTGTCACTTAGCGAACCCTTGCTGTTGGATGGGCCGTCTGAGACTCACCCCCCCTCACTCCATGCGGGGAGGTGCGAGAAGAGAGACATTCAGAGGGTGAAACTCAGGCAGAGCTACCGCTTATGCGCGAAAACCTTCCCTACTTAAGCAGGTGTTTTCCAAGGCACAAGTGCTGAGTTAATTCTCCCCAAATGCTGCAGAGACTGCTTACCTAGGATAGTTAGGGAAGGTAGTGAGTCAGAGTAGACAGATATATGAAGCTCACCACTTTGGATGTAACTATAACTCTGATAAATAGGGAAACAGACATCACCTCGCCTCAGTCTGAATCCTTCGCCTCAGGGCAGGACAGTATTAATTAACATAAGATACAAAAATTGCTAGCAAAAATGTGTACATTAGTCAAATGCATAAAATGTGTTTATTTGGATAAATTCACACTAAAATGCTGAAGAATTTTCATAAGGATTTTTTACAAGAAAATTGAAAATTGCTGGATAAAAAGTGGAGAACTGAATTTAAGGTTGGAAAAATGAGAAACTGAGAGAACCAAAATTGAGACATCTTTACATCTGTACCTGAGAGAGAGAGATTTTGGGGACCTATGCTATTATTTTGATTGTTTTTGTTTTAAACTGATTTTAATACTGTATTTTCAAATTGTTGCACCCACCTTGGGAACTTGTGGTGTAGGATGGTTAAGAAATGGAATTATTATTATTATTATTATTATTATTATTATACACACCTCTACATTCAAAGAGAAGCAGTATAATAAATCTTGTCATGCTAACTTCTGGCTATGTAAGTTCAATTTGTGAAAAACCTTAGCTTTAGCAAAAGAACAGGTAGCTAAAATGCAACATTTAGCTTTTGGTTGGAAATTCATACCATCTTGCAAATAAGTGTTGCCCTTTTTGTGTCTAGCATCAAGTATGGATCCATCAAAGAAAAGGCAAGAAGTGTCCAGCTTCTGCTTGTTCCTCATTCTGTCTTTGACTTCCTTTGGCTACTCTGGCCAGTCCAGCAGATGACAACATTGTTCCTGCTTTAAAAAAAGCTCTGGAGGTGTGCCCCTCCCATTCCTCTTCCACTATACTACTCTGCATGCATTATTAACAGTATTTACAAAATTCAACTTCCATCTTGCACTGGATGCCCACGTCTGGTCATTTGTCTCTTGTGTTCATATTCATATTCTTATTCTTATTATTTAATTTTAATATACCAACTAAGCAAAATACAAATAAAGTAATAAAAAAGGGTGGAAACAATAAACTCTCATAAGAAATTAACTTTATAAAGCACATAAATAAACATACTACCATCATACATTAAATCAAACTAATTGTGCGAGTGCACATTATTTTGAAATTTATCATTCCAATACATCCGAAAGATACTCCAGCATTCCAAAAACCTATTTACCTGACCATACATCTTATAAGTCAGTTTGATTAATAGTACAATACCTCAAATTCTTTTATACCAGTGTGGAGGTACTTTTTGTTTCCAGGTTTTCACTATATCAATCCTTGCCACAAGCAAAAGATTCAGAACCATTTCTAAATCATCTTCATGGACTATATCTTTTAAATAGCCCAAAAGTAGAGTTTTAGATTATTTGGAATTGTATAGCCTGACATATCTTTAACTATGTCACAAATCAGATTCCAAAGCACTTGAATCTTTGGACAGCTCCAAAATATGTACCATAGTTTTGCATTTGGCCTGTGACATCTCCAGTACGGGCATCATTATATATCTTACTTAGCCTGTAAAGTGTTAGATGCCACTGATACATAACTTTATAATGATTTTCTTTTAGCTCTGCTGATGTCAGTCTGGTTACCACTTTACTCCATATCCATTTCAATTTTTCTATAGGGACATCTTGATGGAGATCTCTGTTCCACTTTCTCATAAAGCTTACCAACAGCCTTTCTAAATCCAATTTAATCAGGTAAAGCTTACTAATTAAGCCTTTATCCTGGTCTGAAAAAAGTAACTTTCCTGTTCTTACTTCACCAAATTTTCTGATTAAACTCAGTACAGCCTATCTCTTTACAGCCTGGGAGACCAGGGTTCAAATCCCCATTCAGCCATGAAGCACACTGGGTGACCTTGAGCCAGTCACTGCCTCTCAGCCTAACCTACCTCACAGGGTTGTTGTGAGGGTTAAATTAGGAGGGGAAGAACCATGTACGTCACTTTGAGCTCCTTGGAGAAAAAGTGGGATATAAAGGCAATAATAAAATAAATAAAATGAAATATTGGAATAGCTGGTTTTATGTTGTCTAATATGTTAGTGACTTCAGTATATGATTTTACAATACATCCCTTCATTAGTTTTCTTGTTTATTGCTTGTAGATTCCCTTGCCCCGGCATTTAAAAACACCTCCCTTTGTGGACGTGGCAAATGCAGGACCAGTCCTAGCATTAGGCAGAATGGGGCATCTGCCTCAGGTGGCTGATGCTGGAGGATGGAGGCGGCTATCCCACACTGTTCCTCCTGAGCCTCTTTCGAAGGACAGAACTGTGTGTGCCACATCTGCTCTGCACTCTCTAAGCTAGCCTGCTGCCCTTAGGTGCATTGAACAATGCTTCTGCCTCACCAGTGTCGACGTAAAATTGAACTGTTAATCTGGTTGGCCTCTCGGTGTGGAAAGGAAGCACCCTCAGGCTCAGTCAGCAAAATGTATTGAGCCAGCCCTGGGTAGGTGAGCTGCATTCTAGAGTCTATGAGATACACTACAGGGCTCAATTAGCAGAAAATGTGTAGAAACTTCCTGTAACTGTGGCTGCCGAGAGATGGGTACAGGCGGTACCAGGCCCAATTTTGGGTGGGGCCCACCTCCCTGCAATTGCTGCTGCACTGCCTGCTTACTCATGAGCAGATCCAGGAAGCTGTTTTGTGGTGTGGCGGCAGTGGCCATGAGGAGAAGGTAGCAAGCAAGGCCAGTTAGACCCTGGCAGTGGCAGGAGCTCAGAGGGGCCTTTCACAGCATGTCCCCAGCCCTGCCATGCCAGTTGCTGCTCCAGAGAGAGTTGCATCATGGATAGAAAGGAAAGTTCTTTTTATCTTTTCAACAGGAGCCTCAGCTGAGCTTCTCTTGTGAACCCCAGTGGTGACCAGCCATTGAATACTCAGTAGGAAGAAAGGAAGCTGCCTTCTATTGATTCAGAGCATTGGACCTCCTAGCTCACTGTTGTGCACTGCCTGGCAGCTGCTCTCTAAGGTTTCAGGCAGGAGTATCTCCCAGCCCTATGTGGAGATGCTGGGGATTAAACCTGGGACCTTCTACATGCAAGGCGGACGCTCTGCCAATGAGCTACAGCCCTTCCCCATAATGGCATGCACGCACACACATCACATGAGCTAAGGAAACTTGTTGCCTTCAGCAGCACCATTTGTGCCTTCTCACCTACTGCTGACTCTGGGCACATCCACACCATATGCTTAAAGTGTTTGCTAAGAGTGCTGAGAATTGTTCCAAGACCCTTATTTCCTCTACAGAGCTGTGATTGCCAGAGTGGTTTAACAGTCAATCCTCCTTTCCAAGGAACTCTGGGAATTGGAGCTCTGTGAAGGGAATACAGGTCCCCTAACAACTCTCAGCATCCTTAACAATCCTTATTCTCAGGATTCCCTGAGGGGAAGTCATGACTGTTAAAGTAGTATAATAGTCCTTGAAATGTACGGTGTGGATGTGACCTCTCTTTTTGCACGTCCAGCACAAGGTTTAGCTTCGAGAAGATTAACTTCATTAAGGAAGCACACACAGCACAGCTGCAGCAGGATCTTGGTAGGCACATTAAACATTTTCACTGAGATAGGTGTACGTGAAGCTTTTAAAAAAATATATTTGCAAAAAAAGGTGTGCTATACATCTTATATATTCTATATTTTTGAAGAGAAATATGAAGTGTACATGCAGCTTTTGTTCACATCAGAATATACATCATCAATGCATTTTAAACATATATTTAGCTCCATATATTTAGGAGCGAGAAATATTTAATTTTTCCTGGGATGCTAAATAGTTTATTAGTCTAATTCATAGCCTGTTTTGAGAGTTCTCCTTCTTACTATTACAGTTGTAATCCTATGCTCACTTTTCTGTAAATCAATGGGGCCTACTTTTGAATAGACATAGGCCTGTGCTGTTAATCTCCGTCCCTCTCTCTTTACACCTATTTTTTAAGCAGTTAGGCAGGGCTTACTTAGGTGTCACTGCTGTTATTTGCCAGGGAACTAATACTTTAAAAAAATTCTCTGCAATGATCAACTGATTTTTCACAGTAAACTACTATATATTCACTAATAGGCAAAAAACCTTGCAGTTTAAGAATGTACCTATAGCCCACAGATATTTCTACCAAACTTTAAAAAGCAGGGAAATTGGGCAGCTATAGTGAATGCACCAGGGGAGCAGGAGACCTGAACTCCACTCTGAGATATTGTACTGCCCTACAAAGTTGTCAAAATGCAAACACAATTTGGGTTGGTCTTTCACAGTCCAATCCACTTGCTGTGTAGCTTGGAAGAATTTGGTGGAAAGGCAGAGGGGAGGACTGGGAGGGGAGCAGGCAGGAGGGGGAGGGGAGAAGAAGAAGGACAGATGTGGTCGCTTGCATGTTTATTGAGCTCAGTGGGATTTACTCCTGTGCAATTATGCTTAAGATAGGTAAAACTGACCGGGGGGGAGGGATGGAGGGATGGAGTGGGCAGGGGAGGCGGGAGAAGAAAGAGGGGAGGAGAAAGGGAGAGGAAAGGGGAAGGAGGGAAAAGGCAGGTCTGATCATTTGTATGATTATTGAGTTGAATCGGATTTACTCCTGTGCAATCATGATTAGGATAGGTAAAACTGACCAGGCTGGGCCTGCCAACCAAGACGTCTTCTGTATCTTTCACAGTTGGGGAGGGGGAAGGGAGAATTCTACCTTGTGGTTTTTCCCATTACAATGTTGCAAGAACACCGGCACTTGGCTGACTTTCTCTTCTCCTAAAGATACAGGATCAGTCTCAGGCCCTGAACCTGGCAACCCTACCTCGCATCCAAATTTAAAACAAAGCTGTCCCTGGCCACATCTACACTATGCCTCTATTACACTTTGGACAATCATTATTTATTTATCTATTTATTTAGTGTCTTTATATACCGCCCCATAGCCGAAGCTCTCTGGGCCGTTTACAATAACTAAAAACATTAAAAACAAATATACAAATTTAAAAACACATCTTTTAAAAACAATTTAAAACCATTTATCATGGCTTCTCTCAAAGCCATGGCTCAAAGCCAATCATGGCTTCTCTCAAAGAATCCTGGGAAGTGTAGTTAGTGAAGGGTGCTGAGAGTTGCCCTGTTCCTCTCACAGACCTTCAATCAGAGTGGCTGACTGTTAACCATTCTCTCAGGGGAATAGGAGTCTCCTCTCAGCACCCTTCACAAACTACACTTCCCAGGATTCTTTGAGGGAAGCCATGACTGTCTCAAGTGAAATCAAGTCTGGTGTGGGTGTGGCCCTCTGATTAGCCAAGCCCAGCAGCTGTGAGGCTTTTAGAACTCTGACAGTTGGTCCTTACTGAGCATGCCCCGCGTTATAATAGGCTTCCAGCCAAAATTTCTTAAATTAATTAAAAATCAACCAGGCATTTTTTTTAACTTTTAAACTGCAGTAGATGAAGGTCAGAGTATGGGGCAAGGTCAGTATTAGGATTACAGGTACTCTGTGAACATGGCTGATTTTTAATGAATTTCAACAGATTATAAGAAGTCACAGAAAAAAGTCCAAAAGGGCTCTGAGTTTTTTTCTCTCTTTTTAGACTTTGAACTCTCGATTCTCTCTGACTGTTTTGTGTATCATCATGAAAATTGAGAGGGTTGTTAAGCAAGCGTTTCTGAGTTCAGAACTATAAGTTTTGTAAGGTTTTGTTTTGAAATGAGCTTATGGGAAGCATCAGAATGGCATGCGGGGGTATTTTCCATTTAACATTGCGGAATGTGAAAAATCCCCGCTGACTATAGTATACAGCCACTCTCGTGGCTGTATAATATGATGTATGTGTTTTTACATCATCTCCAGTGTGTGTAGGTTTTTGCAACAGCCTTGTGAGGTAGTTTAGGTGAAGAGTTGGTTCAGTTACAAACGTTTTGACACTGCACATTCTTAATTCTGCTGCTTATTGTTATTTATCAGGGCTATCAAACTTTTTTGTTGTAAAATTTCAGGACTGTGGAACATTGCAAAATTACTGTTCATATTGGTAATATATGTGTATAACAGCAGCTCTTGCCAATATGATGGGTTGGGGAAGGAATGGAGGGGGCCCAATCCACTTGGCAGACTTGGCATTGACTTGGCACTGACACAGAAAGGAAATTGCTGTAACTGCCAAAATAATTGAGTAGTGGGAACAAAATACTGCTGTACTTCTAAATAAAATATCAGCATTGTTTCAATGAAAAAAGGTACAAGCAGTGGCAGCTGGTGGCTCCATGTCAGTGGAACAGTGGAATCCACTCTGGGTTTTAGTCCAAACTTTCAAGGAGTTGTCCAGAACCTTGGACAGCTCCTTGAAAGTTCAGACAAATACCCAGAGTGGATTCCACTGCCCTAGAAACAGGGAACCACCAGCTGCCACTGGGTACAACTAAGATGATCTGGCACAAGCTCCAGATAAATAGCAGTTATAGAGGTCAGTATATCTATCTCCTGTTGGTTAAGTGAATGTTAGGCCAGAATATAAATCTGGTTTTCCATCAGTACAAATATTTTGTGAATATTTATCTCATCTTGAATAAAAACAATTAAAGGATCAGAGGAAGTTTAATGGAAGGCACTTAAAAGAACTGTGGAGATCTGGAACATGAAAGAAGTCATCTAAGACACAGTGTGGTTTCTCTTGCTAACAAGACTAATTAAATGAAGACTATCAAAGTGTGTAAAACTGAGCAGGATCTAAAGATGGCAGATAAGAGCTATGGTGTTTTAATTCTTTTGATAAAGGAGTAGGAAGCTATTAAATAAAATTGTGCTGATCTCTTGATGAAAACTAAACCAAGCACATAATTTAAGCTTTGGCATACAGAGTGTAGTTGAAAGTAAAATAAAAATTAACAAATCCCAATATAATGAAATCACACAGCCTTGCCTCACTGACTCATGTCTTCTGGACCTAGTAGATATTCAATCAACTTCTCTCACCCCCTGGATTAAACATCTTAAAAGTGTTCATCAGTTTGAATCTTATTTATCCATCCTGACTTACGTTCTCCTTAGATGAGCGCTCTATGGCTCTGAGCTTTCAATCAATGCCATCCAAGGTACCGGAATGTCTGCTGCTCTAAGATTGCACCTATCCATCTGTGAATTGATAGAAAGTCAGTAGAGGAGCTTCATCTGTTATTTACTTAACTGATCACTCATTCTGCAGAGACCAGAATGAACTTTCTAGAGCCACTTTTTAAAAATGCTGCAATTGGTTTGTATCCTCTTGAGCTGTGCACTTTAAAGGTCTTTACAATTATCATTGCAGTGACCTATTTTCTATTCCATGTTGCAAAATGTAGAGCTAAATTGTCAAGAGAAGCAAAAGCTAATGGTAACTGAAAGAGAAGTTGTTATTGTTATAGGATTGGGCGAGTCTGGATAATGCCTGTGGGTCCCCTTCTAGCCTGTGGTTTTGTTATCTGTAGAGATGCAGTTTGTATTAGGGAGATATGCTGAACCAGTCACATCAGTTCCTTTCATAAGTTAATAGTTCCGGTCAAGTCAGTTTCTTTGTTTGGGTGATGGACCTGATTTACATGTCTAAAGGTTTGGTCCAGGGCAGTCCTGCTGCTTATAGGAACTCTTACAGGAGAGTGATCCCCCACCCTGGCCTAGGATACAGTTTTAGTGTAAGTGAGTGAGTTTGATGTGGAGCTGGGAGCTGGAAAGACACAGAGAAGCTTGAATGCTTTGTGTGCTGAATCCCAAGGCATGGCTTTGTAGAGTCCCCAAGAAACCTAATGGCAAAGCAAGATCTATTGGGGTGTTAATTCTGTGAACCCCTCCATTTTACACTGAGGTGTATATATGTGTAAATAAAACCATATATCCTAAAGACACCATAGTCTCTGCTGACCTTCATTCCAAGGAAACCAAACCTGGGTAAGCGCTGGAACCTCGCCGCTTGGAGATTGAAATGTGTGCAATATTATCATAATTTCTACCAGTCAGCTACAATAGAAGCTCAGTAGCCTTGCATATACAGCACTGAGGAGGAGCAGGATCTATGGCCCCATCTGCACCATACATTCAAAGCACTATGATACCATTTTAAACAGTCATGGCTTCCCCCAGATTCCTGGGAACTGTAGTTTGTTAAAAGTGCTGAGTAGTTAGCAGAGCCCTATTTCCCTCACAGAGCTACAGTTTCCAGAGTGGTTTAATAATCAACCCCTCTTCCTATGGAACTCTGGGAATTGTATATCTGTGAAGGGAATATGAGTCTCCTAACAACTCTCAGCACCCTTAACAAACTACACTTCCCATGATTCTTTGGGGGAAGCCATGACTGTTTCAAGTGGTGTGATACTGCTTTAAATATATAGTGCACATGGGGCCTATGTATGGAAGATGCACATGGATCTTCCATTGGTGGCAATAACTGGGTGTTTTGCAGAGAGTGTGACTGACTGTTATGTACATCTAGCAGAGAAGAGGAAAGAAAGAGAAAGGATTCCATTCAGCCTTGTAGCCAGCCTTCTTTGTTAGGTGGGGCAGCCACACTTCTAGTTGGGGCATTAGGAGGGGAGGTGCACAGAACCAGCCAATCTCCCCCCCCCCACTTTCTGGTGGAGAGGATGTGATAGCCAGGCCAAGGGAAGGGAAAGGCAGTGACCATGCAGAGAGTGTGTTAACTTATATAATGGACAACATAAAGGTCAAGTTAACAGAAAATGGTGTATGAACATAAGGAATTAAATGATTAAATGTTTTTTTCAAAAAGAAAAAGGATGTTAAGGATACAGTGAACAAGGGGATGCAGAAGGTGTAAAGCAAACAAATAGTTTATGAATGAATAGTTTACTCTCAAATAAGGGGATAGGATTACTGCAATCCTATCACCAATTTATTGGGAGTAAGCCCCAGTGAACTCAGTGAGAAGTACTTCTGAGTAGACATGTGCTGATACAAAACAAGCCTCCCCTCTGAATAATGAAGTTTTGTAGGAGATACAGTAAATGGTTTTCTTTAGGGGTTTGGGGTGTTAATGGTTACTTTTTTGTTTTTAAATAATTGTTTTATTATGTTCATAATGTTGAAAAGTTGTTTTTGGTTATTATATTTGTTATGTCACTGTTTTATTATTTTTTGTTATTAGGAAATTGTTTTTGCAATTGTTTTTGACATGTATTTTTGTTCACCTTGTTGTAAGCCGCCTTGAGCACAATTTTATGTGGAAAGGCGGCATACAAATAAAATGATGATGATGATGATGAATTGCCTCCCCCTTTTTTGAGAGATCCCCAGGAAATGCTAAGAAGCTTAACTGCCTACAACTACATTCCTCTTTCACCTGTGTTCTGTCCCTGTACTCTGATTCTTCATGAACTGAACTATTTTGTTAATGAGCTTGGTTTTGAACCTGCATTAGGTAGCTCAGTTTTAGATTCCACCCGAAAAACAAACTTGTCCATACTACAAGTTTAGGGAAGAGCAGAGAGAAAATAAATAATTTAGTATGTGTTTGTTAACTCCTCCTTGAAGGTCCCTTCTTATAGCCTTGTTCTTGACCTTTAGATTTTCCTTCCTGTTGGGCATTCAAGGGGAAACTTTTTAACTGGTTGCTATATAGAAGACTAACTAAGCAATTGGATTGGTTGCTAACTAACTAAGCAATTGTAAACTAATTGTGGAAAGGAATAGGATTTTTTTTTTTTTACTGGTTGCTGGGTTGATTTTTCTGCTATGAAACCCTGGAAAGCCCTCATGTTGAGCTGCACATGTTGGGAAAATCAGAAATCAGGCCTGAGTTATAGGCTATGTGGCCAGTCAACTAGCCAACTGTAGTGTGCACAGCAGTGTTTCTATTCCTCTGGAGCTGTTTTCTTCTTTTGCTATCAAGTACTCAAGCAAAAGAAGAAAAAATAGCCAGTATGATTGTGAGTATTGTAAGTGTTTTAAAACAGTAAATATTTTCCAGATTACTTTAAGTTATCTCTATTTCACCCTTTAACAATAAGTACTCAGTCTGCTGTATTCATTATAATAACAGCAGAATAAACAAACTCTTGTTTCCTACTGCACACAAACATGCTTTTTCATTGCTGGCTGGGTAGAAAACATAACTGAAACTGGAAAGCAGAGCAAAGGAAAGTCCAATGGGTGGGGTCTAACTCTAGCCCATAATACAAAGTTCTAATTCACTAATAGGAAAAAAAAACTTACGGTTTAAGAACGTACTTAGAGTCAACAGATATTTCTATCCAATTTTAAAATGCAGGGAAATTGGCCAGGTATAGTGAATGTACCAGGGGAGCAGGAGACCTGACCTCCTCTCTGAGATATTGTACTGCCCTACAAATTGGTCAAAATGCAAACACCATTTGGGTTGGTCTTTCACAGTCCAATCCACTTCCTGTGTAGCTTGAAGAATTTGGTAACATGTGCCTCTGTTGGTGTTCTTCTTACTTTGCTTCTTTCCTGTGTTACTTCTGTTTCTATAGAGAATCTAACCTAGAAAATTATATTTCTCTCAGTATTCATTCTAGAAATCTGTGTCAAATTTATTTTTATTAATTTCAAAGCCTTTTTATGGGTCAATGCGATATGATGGTGAAGACAGCATTTTGTGTTTCTAACTGAAGGTTATGTTCTGTTTCTATTTTGGGTGCATTAACAGCACAGCCTTTTTAAATTACTTGCAAAAATAGCATATTATACATTTTATCTTTTCAATAATTTTTGGAGAGAATTTTTTTTAAAAGTGTGCATGCAGCTTATAATGCCATTACAATGTTTTATACTTTTATTTGTTTATTTATTAGATTTCTGTCCTGCCCTTTCTCCCAGTAGGAGCCCACTCTCTGCAAAACACTTTAAAACATCATAAAAACAGACTCTAAAATATATTAAAACAAAACAACCATTAAAATATATTAAAACAAGACATCTTTAAAAACATTTTAAAACAGCTTTAAAAACATATTAAAAAGCAATTTCAATACAGATGCAGATTGGGACAAGGTGTCTACTTTAAAGGCTTGTTGAAAGAGGAAGGCTTTCAGTGGGTGCTGAAAAAATTCTAGAGGTGGTGTCTGTCTTATATTTAAGGGGAAGGAATTCTAAAGGGTAGGTGCCAGTACACTAAAGTCTGCTTCCCATGTTGTGCAGAATGGACCTCCTTGTAAGATGGTATCTGCAGAAGGCCCTCATCTGTAGAGTGCAGTAACTGACTGGGTATATAAGTGGTAAGATGATCTTTCAGGTATCCTGGTCCCAAGCTGTATAGGGGTTTGTACACCAAAAACAGCACTGTGAACTTGGTCCGGTAGCTAACAGGCAGCCAGTGCAATTCTTTCAGCAGGGGGTGACATGTTGGCGATATTCTGCCCCAGTGAGCAGTTGCACTGACAAATTTTGCACCAGCTGCAGCTTCCGGGCCAACCTCAAAACAGATGATGTGATGATTTCTGTGTCTCAATATTGACACTTGTTTATTATTAATTTCAGCTCATTTTTTAAAAAAAGATTATGAAGCATGGATGGTACATCGATTTTTGTAATGCAAGTCTCTGCTTGCATCAGAGAGTAGTTCTGTCACCAGTTTAAAACAAGGAAGAGAAAGACACTTTTCTGCAAATGCTAAAGACATGCCTCTTCAGGCATTTCTTCATTACCCAGGCCTTTGAAAGCGGAGATGTTTATTTTTAGGACCTACCCTCCTTTTGTGATTGTAATTTGTTTTAAACTGGTTTTAATGTTGTATTTTAAATTGCTGTAACCTCCTGGAATGAAGGACGAGTAATAAATTAAATAACAATAACAACAATAATAAAAGGAACCAAGTCTTTGTATCTGTTCAGATGCTTCCCATTCATATGCAGTATAATAGGATTTGTAAGGCCAACCAAAATTAAGTCCTAGCAATTGTGCTGAGTGAATTGTCCTGAGGAACTGCAAAAAGCAAAGCAAGTTCTAATCTTGTATACTATGAATAAAAATGAAACCAGTGGACAAGAGCAAATTCAGTAGCAATAATTTTAGAAATCAGATATTCTGTGGACTTAAGTTTCTTGTAATTGAAGATGGCATTGATATACTACTGCCAGAGCAAAAAGTCAATGCAAGTCATGGATTTCAGTTTATCCTTTTAGAGTATCAGCAGCGTGAATTAGATGACTGAAGAGCTCATGTAGAACTCGTGAACTGTTAGCATCCAACAGAAGCCTGCTGCTATAAAGAAGGCAGGCTAGTGAGAAGAATAAAAATGGCTTATGAATATATTTAGTGTTACCTAGTTTGTAAAGTACCTTTATACTCATTGCCTTTGCAAATGGTGTTTGATTTTGCAGCATTATATTGATTTTAAAAAGTCACCAGGGAAGATAAGTATAATTCTCTATGAATGTTTCTCTATGAATGCCCGGTAGACTTGATGCAGCCTAACAGTTCAATCCTATAATGTCAGCTCCATTGAGTTCAATTTATTTATTTATTTATTTATTTCATTTCATTTATAAACCGCCCGTAGCTAGTAGCTCTCTGGGCGGTGTACATAACAAGGTTAAAATACAATATTACAATAAAATCAATAACAAATAGCAGCCAGATTTAAAACTAGAAACATTAAACATGAAGCATAAAACATTCAACATTAAACATTAAAATGCCTGGGAGCATAGCCAAATCTAAACCTGGCGCCTGAAAGAAAGTACCGTAGGCGCCAGGCGAATCTCCTCTGGTAGGCTGTTCCACAGTTCGGGGGCCACTACAGAAAAGGCCCTAGATCTAGTAACAATCCTCCGGGCATCTTGATGAGTTGGTACCCGGAGGAGGGCCTTAGATACTGAACGAAGTGGACGGGTAGGTTCATAGCGGGAGAGACGTTCCACAAGGTATTGCGGTCCCACACCGTGTAAGGCTTTATAGGTCAAAACCAACACCTTGAATCTGGCTCAGAAACGAATAGGCAGCCAGTGCAAGCGGGGCAGGACAGGTGTTATATGCGCAGACCGATTGGTCCTTGTCAACAACCTGGCTGCCGCATTTTGCACTAGCTGAAGTTTCTGAACTGTCTTCAAGGGCAGCCCTACGTAGAGCGCATTACAGTAATCCAATCTCGAAGTTACCAGAGCGTGAACAACTGAGGCAAGATCGTCACTGTCCAGATAGGGGCGTAGTTGGGCTACTAAGCGAAGATGGTAAAATGCATTCCGTGCCACCGAGGCCACTTGAGCCTCAAGCGACAAGGAAGGGTCAAAAAGGACACCCAAACTACGAACCTGTTCCTTCAAGGGGAGTGTAACCCCATCTAGAGCAGGATGAACATCCACCATCTGGGCAGGGAAAGGGCTCACCAACAGTGTCTCCGTCTTGTCTGGATTGAGTTTCAGTTTATTAGCTCTCATCCAGTCCATTATTGCAGTCAGGCAACGGTTCAGCACATCAACAGCCTCACCTGAAGAAGGTGAAAAGGAGAAGTAGAGCTGCGTGTCATCAGCATACTGATGGCAACGCACTCCAAAACTCCTTATGACCGCACCCAGAGGCTGCATGTAGTTGTTAAAAAGCATGGGGGACAAAACCGATCCCTGAGGGACTCCACAATGGAGAGTCCAGGGTGTCGAGCAATGTTCCCCAAGCACTACTTTCTGGCGACGATCCGCTAAGTAGGAGCGGAGCCACTGCCAAGCAGTGCCCACAACTCCCAACTCCACAAGCCTCCCCAGAAGGATACCATGGTCGATGGTATCAAACGCCGCTGAGAGATCAAGGAGAATCAACAGGGTCACACTCCCCCTGTCCCTCTCCCGACAAAGGTCATCATACAGGGCGACCAAGGCTGTTTCAGTGCCAAAACCGGACCTAAAACCGGATTGAAACGGATCCAGATAATCGGTTTCATCCAAAAGCGCCTGGAGCTGGCCAGCGACCACCCGCTCCAAAACCTTGCCCAAAAAAGGGACATTCACCACCGGTCTATAGTTGTTCAAAACATCTGGGTCCAAAGAAGGTTTCTTTAAAAGAGGTCTCACTACTGCCTCCTTGAGACTACCAGGGACTACTCCCTCTCTCAAGGAGACATTTATCACCTCTTTGGCCCAGCCGGTGGTTACAGCCCTGCTAGCCTTCACCAGCCAAGATGGGCAAGGGTCCAGGGTCAATGCGACTCACTCCCAGGTAAGTATGTATAAGACTGCAGCAATCTGTAATTTGCAGCATTGTGGAATTTAGCTGAATAAACAACTACATATGTCATTGGACTCCAAATTCTATACTTCAAGGGAGCACTTTCCACCTGACTTCTTCTGTTGTAGAAGCCCTGAACATCTTGGATTAAATCCCAGGGCATTGCAGGAGAGAGCATGTTCTAGGGTGGACACTTTGTTTGTGGAGGGCACTGACCTGGCCTGTTCGGACTCACCAGTGCCGCATGTGAATGAGAGTGCAATCAACAATGCATCTAACATACTCCTGCAGCTGCACATTGCAGGGAAAATTGTATTACTATTTTGGGCTGATTACTCTAAATCTGTTTAGTGGGATGGGAAGAGCATGATTTACATGGGAAGGAAGGCACACAGGGATGACTCTCCCCACACTAGCGATGGGGAAAAAAATAGATTCAGTTTCCATTTAAAGCTGAATTTATCAAATTTACACTTCCTGAAACAATATGAGAACCAAGACACAGCCGTCCTTCAAAATGTGCACGTCTGAATTTTGCAATGCAGTTTGCCAATCATGCAGTGTTTACAGAAATGCATATATTAGGAGAAAGTGTGCACAAAAATGAATATATTAGCGAAAATAATACACAAAAATGCATCGTATGAGGATAAATTGCTTGCAAAAATGTGTACAAATGGGTACAAAAACACATACAAAAGTGTATTTATTAGAAGAAATCTGCACGGAAATGTGGAAGAATTTTCATGAAGATTTTAAAAAAAATCTGCAAATTGCTGCAGAAATGTGAAGAGCCGAGTTTAAGATTGGAAAAATGAGAAACTGAGAGAACCAGAATTGATAGACCCTTCCATCCCTCCCCTCCCCAGCCGTACACCTTCTTCCCCATCACAATCATGCTCCCTCTCAGCAAGAAAAATTTGGCAGTTGTGAGTGACTTGGGCACCTGTGATGGACGACACTGAAGGCTTGCAAAGGCCTCAGGCAGCCCACAGGTATGCCTTCTTTTCATATTCTTCTGAATCCAGTCTGTTGAGCAACCTGGCTGTTGCAGTTTTGTCATCTTTTTTCTAAAGAACTACCATGTAATATGTTTCTCTGGAATGCACAAGAGTAAGAAACTTGCCAAGAGTTTTGAAAATAAAAAGTGCCCTCTCCCCACCTCCTAGTCACACACTAGAGTCTTTGAAGAGTAGGAAATCAATGGACTGAAAACATAGGTCCTGTTTCTATATCTTATCTTGTTCTTGTTGTGCAAATGTGTATGCATGATTTCAGGTTGCCATTGCCAGTGGTCTGAGCAATGGAATAAACCTACCAACCTATTGCTAAAATAACAGCCTTTCTTGTTTTATGAAACAGAATTGAGTTGGGGAAAGTGTTGAGAGTATTGTTTATTCTTCATTGCAGTTGGGAATGCATGAGTGCTTAGCCAGTTAATGTACCGTGTGATTTAAGGAAGTGACCCTGAAGAAAGCATAGTACTCCAGGTGCTTTTAAAAAGCCAACAAATCACTGGAGCCTGACTGATGCAACAAACCATCAACACCATGGTTGCCTCTTAAACATGCTCCTGTGTAAGTACAAATTTAAGTAGCAAGCTATTTGTGTGAAATGCATAGTTGCAGCAATTTCCACCATGCCAACAAGTATCTCGTTTTTTAATATGGGGATTGGCATGATTGTTGTAATTGCTACTGCTTGGGCACCACTTTACACAAGCAGCATGCTAAATACAACTGTACCAACACAGTTGTATTTTAAGCAACAAACACACTGCTAATGGTATATGTTCTGAATGTACACTATCTGCCAATTCACAAAGGCACATTTATCTCTCACTGACATTAGCACAAAGTGATGACTTTTGCATGTAAGTGAGCTATCAGATATTGATTGCTATGAATAGTTCTTCTGGCATGTTACTCAGTGTTAACTCAAAGACAATACTTTTCAGTGGAGGTGATTCACCTGTTTTTATTGATGTTTTTTATTGATCTTATTGCAATTTTGTACATTGTATGCCAACTTGCTGTGTACTTTCATTTTTATGAAAGAGGTCTATAACAGTTTTTTTTAAAGGATAAGTTATCAATGTTCCCAGTGGTGAGGAGGCATCTAAGTGCATTCAGCTGAAAGCACTTAGAAGTCTCTTCATACCTTCATCATAGGTGGAGTAAACACACCAAGCACATGCAGGGATGTTGATGGCGGGGCTGGCTTGTGCACACTAACTTCCCCTGTGCAATTTATTTATTTGTTTATTATTGCATTTATATCCCATATTTCCTCCAAGGGGCTCAAAGTGGCATAAAACATGGTTCTCCCCCTCCTGATGTTATCCTCACAACAACCCTGTGAGGTAGGTTAGGCTCAGAGATAGTGACTGGCCCAAGGTCACCCAGTGAACTCCATGGCTGAGTGGAGATTTGAACCCGGATCTCCCAGGTCCTAGTCCAACACTCGAACCATTACACCATACTGGCTGTCCAGTATGGATGACACTCCTTACTTTTATACAGTACATTCCAGTCACACAAAAGTCAGGCATTTCTACACATGTCCCAGATCTCTCCATCCGGGCAAACAAGAGACGTTATCACAGTTCAAGTACATGTTCCATACAGGCAAAAGCCACTGAAGAGGGTGCAGACCAGAGCCAATGAAGGACGAAGCCTGTGGAGTGAACATGGCCCTAGCAAGAGTTGCAAGGGCCAAATGAACAGCACTGATACTAACAGGAAGGAAGCTAGCAGCCAAGGCTACTGTGTGGACTGGTTGTAAGTAAAATGGCAAGCAGGGGGGCTGGCTGAGGGCAGACTGAGGTTGGAGGGGCAATGCCCCATTTGCCCTAATCGACCAACCTCCAACATAGATGGCTCAATCACCCCTCAGGAAAAGGCTAGGTGAAGAGATGAGTTTTAAGCAGGCATCTAAATGCCAGTACTCTGAAAAATGAAATGGACTGCCTTCAAGTTGATCCCTACTTATGGCTACCCTATGAATTTATTTATTTATTTGTTTATTTTATTTAATTAAGCTTATATACCGCCCGACTAGCAACAGCTCTCTGGGCGGTGAACATTAAAAATACAATAAAAATAACACAATACAGTATATCACAATACAAAACTGTACAAAAAACTGTACAGTCTAAAATCAAAATATAATAATTTAGAATTAACAGGAATTAAAATGCCTCAGAGAAGAGAAAGGTTTTAATCTGGCGCCGAAAAGATGATAGTGTTGGCGCCAGGCGCACCTCCTCGGGGAGACCATTCCATAGTTCGGGGGCCACCACTGAGAAGGCCCTAGATCTTGTCACCACTCTCCGGGCTTCCCTATGAGTCGGAACCCGGAGGAGGGCCTTCGTAGTAGACCGTAGTGTACGGGCCGGTTCATATCGGGAGAGGCGTTCCGACAGATATCGTGGTCCTGCGCCGTATAAGGCTTTATAGGTAAGTACCAACACTTTGAATCTGTCCCGGAAGCATATTGGAAGCCAGTGCAAACGGGCTAGCACAGGTGTTATATGCTCAGACCGCTTAGTTCTTGTTAGCAGTCTGGCTGCCGCATTTTGCACTAGCTGTAGCTTCCGAATCGTCTTCAAAGGTAGCCCTACGTAAAGCGCATTGCAGTAGTCCAGATGCGAGATTACCATACCATGTACCACTGATGTGAGGTCCTCCTTACTCAGATAGGGACGTAGCTGGGCTACCAACCGAAGTTGGTAGAACGCATTCTGGGCCACCGAGGCTACATGAGCCTCAAGTGTGAGGGAAGAGTCTAAGATGACTCCCAGACTACGCACCTGTTCCTTTAGGGGGAGTGTAACCCCATCCAGGACAGGGTATATATCCACCATCCGATCAGAGAAACCATCCACCAACAGCATCTCAGTCTTGTCAGGATTGAGTCTCAGTTTGTTAGTTCTCATCCAGTCCATTGTTGCAGCCAGGCAACGGTTCAGCACGTCGACTGCCTCACCTGAAGAAGATGTAAAGGAGAAGTAGAGCTGCGTGTCATCAGCATACTGATGACAACGCACTCCAAAACTCCTGATGACCACCCCCAGCGGCTTCATATAAATGTTAAAAAGCATGGGAGACAGAAGCGAACCCTGCGGGACCCCACATTGGAGAACCCACGGTGTCGAGCAATGTTCCCCAAGCACTATCTTCTGGAGACGACCCGCTAAGTAGGAGCAGAACCACTGCCAAGCAGTGCCTCCAACTCCCAATTCCGCAAGCCTCTCCAGAAGGATACCATGGTCGATGGCATCAAAAGCCGGTGAGAGGTCAAGGAGAATCAACAGAGTTACACTCCCTCTGTCTCTCTCCCGACATAGGTCATCAAACAGGGCGACCAAGGCAGTCTCAGTGCCAAAACCAGGCCTGAACCCCGATTGAAATGGATCTAGATAATCGGTTTCATCCAATAGCGCCTGGAGCTGGTCAGCAACCACACGTTCCAGGATCTTGCCCAGGAACGGAACATTGGCTACTGGTCTGTTGGGTTTTCATGGTAAGCGGTATTCAGAAGGGGTTTACCATTGCCTCCCTCTGAGGCTAGTCCTCCCCAGCCGGCCAGGGCTGCTCAGCTTGCCACAGCTACACAAGACAGCTCCTTCTTTGTCCACAACTGCCAGCTGGGGGGCAACTGGGCTCCTTGGGACAATGCAGCTTGCCCACGGCTGCACAGGTGGCAGGGCACGTAACCCCTGAGCCACTCCCTGTGGGGGTGATCTTTAGCTGGCCCTTGACACCCAGGAGACACGAGTGGGGATTTGAACTCACAGACTCTGGACTCCCAGCCAGGCTCTCCTGCCCACTGTAATCTAGGTGCATACAATTCCTCTAGCTTTATGTTATAGGGCATTGCTGGGTATTAAACCTGGTACCTTCTGCATATAAAAGAGATGCTCTACCACTGAGGTACGGCCCCTGCAATATAACTCACTGTATAACTTCAACATATCTTCCACCTATAACCCACCAAGACATTTTAACTTAAAGAACACCTTCAGATGTATCTTTAAAGGTAAAGGTGTCCCCGCACTTATAGTGCGAGTCGTTTCCAACTCTTAGGGTGACGTCTTGCGACATTTACTAGGCAGACTGTATATATGGGGTGGGTTTGCCAGTTCCTTCCCCGGCCTTTCTTTACCCCCCCCCCAGCGTATGCCGGGTACTCATTTTACCGACCACGAATGGATGGAAAGCTGAGTGGATCTCGACACCTTTTACCAGAGATTCGACTTCCTCCTTCCGTTGGAATCGAACTCCGGCCGTGAGCAGGGCTTCAGCTGTGTTACCGCTGCTTACCACTCTGCGCCACGGAGGGTCATGATGTATCTTTACTGCTACCAAAATAAACAAGGCAACCTTTACATCAAAGGGGCTTCATTCTTCCTCTGACCAACTCTTATTGAAATTGCTGCTGAAGCTGTCAGCACTCGGAGCACTTATAGCCTCCAAGATGCTCCATCTCCCTAATTTCCTGAGTCACATTTTCTAGAAGTACAGGATTCTGAAGTTAAACATTGCACTGCAGGGCATGCGTTGTATTCCAATGCTACACTATTTCATTTTTTGTCTGCCATGTTTGCTTCCTTGTTTGATGAGGCTTAGATTTTTGGGAGGCTTGTTATTTTTCTAGGAGTTGGTGTTCTGATTTTATCTGGAGAAGTGATATTTATTGGCCTGTTGCTGAGGGATGCATACAGTATATCTGCATTCAAGTTTGGATTTGTATGTCTGGTTATCTTTTCCTATTTTCTCTCTGCTATTTCTCTTATCAGTCTTTTAATTAAATGTAACATTTTCTGGCTATAAACACCCTGAAAGCCTTTCAGGTACATTTTGCTTATACTCTGTATAAGCCTAAAATGTGCTTCTCTGGACCTTTATAATACCACAGTCTTGAACAAAGTCACACTGTATCCTAATTATTTTCTATAAAGTTATGATTTGGCTAAGTTGGGTTGTGGGAGGGAGCTGATCTTTCTACTTTTCTTTCTGGGGGAACATTCCCATTCCATTTTTGCCACATAGGCTAACAAAAAAACCATAATAGGTTTGACAGAGTTTATAACTGAAAAGAGAGAGACTTGGTGTGCCATTTTGGTGTGCATATATATATAAAAAATGTAACAGATGAGATGTGGGCCTACACATGAGCAAAAGGAATGAAGTTATCATCAACACCTTATTTTATGTTTAAAACTATTGAATATATTTGCCTGATGGCATCTGATCTCATGGAGACTTAAACTGATTTACCCCAAAGTATTCCCCAGATCCTGTAGTGGTGATCTTGGGTTACGTGGGAATGCTGGGCTCAAAATAAGAAGCCAATAGCTGGAAGAATAAGTTTAACTCATGACCTATGTCCTGCATTGTGATAAAAGGTTTTTTATCCAATTACACATGTTAATTATCTTAGCAATGTTTGTGTTATCAACACTGCTTTGAAAATAGTCACTGTGCTTATTTTACATACTTCTAAACATTAATGTGTTTGCCACCATGTGGTTTTTTTATTGCATTTTCCTCTGACCTCATTGGTCCCCCGCCCACTCTACACCCATTCTTCCCAACTGAGGTAACACTTCATGCACCTGTTGATCTGGACTCTAGTCTATGAAAGCGTATGCCATACTAAATTTGTTAGTCTTGAGATGCCACAAGACTCTTTAGTTTGCCAGTGTATTGGGGATGGATCGGAAATAAAATCGGTGAGAGGTTAAATGCTCACTAATAATAAATATAACTTTAAACATATTATTATTTCACATATTTAAATACAGCTTATTACTAAAACAGTCTCTAAGAAGTTTAGAAAAATAACAAATACAATATATTTAACAATACACCTAAAAAACTACAATACTATATAATAAAAACTATAAAACAATCTACTATGTATTTTGGAAAGTTGTTTGTTCACTATGCATTTGGACTCATCTTAAGATATCATAACCAAATTTTATGCTTTAAAGTGGATTCCTGCACTGAACAGGGGGTTGGGCTTGATGGCCTTATAGGTCCCTTCCAACTCTACTATTCTATGATAGTTCCTGATATCAAGGAACAGGTTTTCATCTATGCATGTATACATTTGGGCACCATTTTGAATCAAGATGGTGGACTGAACCTTTCAAAACGGCACTGATTTTAACCACTGATTTCAAAACTGCACTGATTTTTTTGTTTTGCTAGAAATCTCTAGCAACACTAGATATGAGGCTGATAGTCCAATATAAAAAAAATAAAATCTCTAAAACGCTAAAACATTGCAGCATATTTTGAAAACATCTTAAGAGTTAACTTCCATACTATGGTACAGAAAAGTGCCATAGATTATTTGGAAAGTACGGGTTAATTATAATATATTCTTAAAACATTGGAGTATAAGAAATAATCTTATTCCTCAATAGGTGAGTAAACTTGATGTACAACTGGAGTAGTCAATGGGCTAGCCAACTTAATATAGTTGTAAATAAGTTGCTAAGTTGCCATAATGAAAAACATAGAAATAAGTAAATGGCTCATCCAAATGTGATTGGTTGCTGGAGCTTGTTAAGATTAACATATATTTTAATGATTGTTAGATTTTTTAATATTAAACTTGATACAATACGTCAATCAAATATATAAATGTTTTGGCTTTAAACAAGGTTACATTGTCTTGAATCTCAGTTTAGTGTAGCCCCCAAATATGGGACATAAACACAAGTGTTTTCACTAAAAGCAGCAGGTACAGAAGAAATATCCTTTTCCAGTAATGCTGAGAGCCTACAGGGCACTGACAAAGGCTTGAATGAGGCTATCCTGGAGTTATTCAGCAATGGGGAGCAGCTTCTAGTGTCAGGGCAATGTTGAGTCCTGAGGAATGTGGGAGAGCTCCCAAGCAAGATAGGTTTTGTCCAACAATGATCACTGTGAGAACAGGATGCAGGACTAGATCGACCATTGGCCTGGTCCAGCAGGCTCTTTTATGTTCTTATGTTAGAACCCAACTGAGTTGTTAACAATTGAAGCAGACCTATCAAGTACCAAAGTCCTGGCAGCTGAGAGATAACAAGAGCCCTAATTTGTGCACTCTAACATTGATCAGTGGTCTTCAAGGGCATCTGCATAGCTGGAAGCATACAGGAGATGTGGTAATAAGTCAAGCCCGTGAATGAGAGGAACAGACCAGGGAAGAGGAGGAAAACACCACCTGCTCCAGCACATAGTTGGTCTGACATGCATTGTTGCAGATTGCACCTAGTGGAAGAGGGCAAATGAATGGACAGTGGCAACAGTGATGAAAAGGAATGAGGTCTACTCAGGGTGGAGTGGGACCAGCTCAGGCCACCTTGTTCAATGCTTCCTACCAAACCCTGGAACCACCTCTGATGCAGAATGCCAGGACAACACACCAGCAGTCTGGGGACATTTGGTAACATAAACCTTAACTAGGAGGAAAGGGATTGATGATCAGGCATCAGATTCCTTCTCCTCCTTTCTTCTCTCACACTCTTTCTTCAGACAGAACAGAGCTAACAATCACATGAACAGATCCCCCCAAGGCCTTGCTCCACCTGGCCTTTGGTGTAGGCCATGTAGTTGTGTAATCTCCCTCTCCCCTTCCCATGATCTCATGATGTTTCCTGCTCTCATGGAGATTGTCTCCCAGAGACAACCACGGTTATCACTTCTTGTGCCACTGCAGTAATTTGCTTGCTCAACATCTCTCAGTGGAACCTCCCGCACACATAAACTGAGGTTGCGGGAAATGCACTTTTATCATCCTAATCTGAATACTGAAGCTGAAATCCACATCTTTGCATAAAGTAGTTAAAACAAGCAGGTGTCAATTTCTTGGTTTGTGCTGGGAATTCCAGTTCTTTATAGTTAATGAATTACCATCACTTGAATATTTGGGTACAAAAGTCTTTCCAGCAGCCACGGTGCATGACAGTAGTGAAATAAAGAAAGAAATGCACAGCGGGAAGTTTTTTATGTAAGCAAACACCACTTCCCGCCTGTTGCCAGCAAGCCAATTCACAGAAGTTAACACCAGCTGTGTCATTCAAACTGATGAAGTGTAATATTTTGTCAAACAAACTTAAGAACATAAGAAGAGCCTGCTGGATCAGGCCAGTGGCCCATCTAGTCCAGCATCCTGTTCTCACAGTGGCCAGCCAGGTGCCTTTTGTGATTTTAATCCATCACTTCCCTCACATTAATTTCAAGGGAAATCTACCATGTACTTAGGAATGAATTACATTCAAGCACAAAACACCAAGACACAGAATCAATCTCAACAGCTTTAGGTAAACTAAACTACAAGGTAATTCTTAATCTTCCTATGGGGCTATCTGCTCCTAGTGTGTCATTGAACACAATTAGCTGAAGGAGTTGCTTGTGCCTGAGGAAGTGCTCACATTTCATTTATCTAGACAGAATATGCCACCTATCTTGGTCATTAAGTGTTTTATGTAGGCTGCAGTTCACAACCCATTTACTCATCAGATTGCTGCTAAAATAAACAGCATGTCAGTGAATTATGGCTGTGTCCAAAGTAATCTCTGGGGATGTCTATATTATTGTAAATGGTACATTATACTTAGTTCTCTCTGTTGATTCTTAGAATAAATGTGATGTTTTAGTTTGTAAAAGGGGAGTTTTCTCTAATATATTTTGCTGTTTGCATACTGCTAATTATGATTACTGTGACCATAAATAGGACATATATATATTTTCAATCTATTACCAAAACCATAATTTTTCTCTCTTTCCTGTGTTCTTCTAGAGCACAAATAATGTAATTACATTCACTCTCCATTTTGTGCAGAGTACTAAAAATACAATGTAAGGGTAATTGAACCACTCTTTCAACACCATAAATAGTTGTTGTTGTTTTAAAAATGGCATTTTTGCAACAATCAACAGCCCTGATTTATTTGTTGCCCTCCCTGCGTATCCATAATTCCTATAATTTCCTTAAGAGGGGCCTTGATATTTGTCATGACTGCATTGTCATGAATTTGGACTGCATTATCTTTTTAAAAGATAATAGCTTGAAATGTTTAAACCAGTTGGGCAGGTTTTTATTTTACAAATGCAATTTCAATGGTTGGGAAGCAAGCTGGGTGGGAGTCTTATCTCGTTTTTACAGTGTCCACGATTTAGCCAATTTGTCACAAAGACACCTCAAATTTAAATTGGTCAGACTGATTTAGGCAGCTTTCAACTCAATTTCCCTAGACTCTTCAACATGCTGTAGACAACAGAGGAAAGAAGCTATGTGGTTACTTAAATAATAATGAGTTTGTCAATATTCTATGAAGGACAGATTTATTTAGCAAAAGAAACGTTCCCATTTCCAAAGTCAATGGGTGATACCTAATTAGTGTTCTTGGTACTCTCACACCAGTGGAGGCAGCCGCTCACAGAAGAGGAGGAGAAGGGGTTTGGGCACTTACCCTTCACCCTGGCAGCCACCAGAGCCTACCCTCCCAAAATCTGTTCTGGAGGGTTGGGGGAACCTTCAAGAACAGATTTTGGATGTGTACGTGCTGGGGTTTGCTAGTGGGAGGGGAATCAACAAAAATAATTTCCTCTTCTGTGATTAGATTTCGCCTCGCCAGTGGATCAAACCCCTTGTATGTGTGCAAAGGCACCAAATGGATATAAACCGATCTTTTCTTCCCTGTTTATTAGTTTGGTGCAAACTAGGTTGCTGAAAGCTGAGTAGAGCTATTCTGATCATGCCAAAAACCTAGATGTGCATATATCCAATTAGAAATGTCAGTAACCTAAATTTTTTCAGATATCACTCTTTGTAAAACCTTGGTTGAAGAACAAGAAGGGTGCAATCTCAATCTCTCTCTCTCTCTCTCTCTCTTCAAGGTTCGCCAATGTGATGTTCTCCAGTTGTTGCTGGACTACAACTCCCATCATCCCTGATAATTGGACATGCTTGCTGGGATTGATGGGAGCTGTAGTCCACAACACCTCCATGTCACCACGTTATCCCTGATCAACATGATGACCAGGGCTGTTTTTTGCAGCTGTGCGTGCTGGGCTGCCATTCACCAAGTTGGCGGCCAAGGTTCTGCTAAGGGGCTGAAGTCTCCACCGCCATCTTGATTGATGGCATGCATGTGTGCTACGTGCTTGCATCCCTGCCATCAACCAAGATGGCAGCAAGGGCATCAGCACCTTAGCGAAACCTCAGCCGCCATATTGGTTAATGGCAGCCCTGCGAGTGTAGCCCACACAGCCACAGAAGACAGGAGAGACAGGTAGGTGGAGCCAGCAAACTGGTGGGTGGCTGGAAAGCTCTGTCCTTGCAATCCGCAGCAGTACTCTGCCACAGATCGTGGAAGGGGAGTGCTACTCCTCCCTCACCCTAACGAGGGGCCCTCAGCCAGGGCCTGATCTGGCCGTCCTTTAGCGCCGGCCCTGATGATGACTATCAGTCTTCTCTCCTGAATCCTCCAGCATTCAGCTTCATGGGATGTCCATGAGTTCCAGTGTTATGAGAGAGGGAGAAAAACTTTTCTGTGTCCACTTTCTCCATACCATGCATAATGTAATCCTGCTCTGGCCAGTGCTGTTAAATGGCATGCACAGACTCTGCATTCTTCATTGTCCTATCCATTTAATACTTAAAATACTTAAAATAAAATTATACTATTATTTTATTTTAAGTATTAAATGGATAGGACAATGAAGAATGCAGAGTCTGTGCATGCCATTTAACAGCACTTAAAATAAAATATAAGGATGTGCCAAGATTAATGCAGTTTATAAAAGAAGCTGCAGAGAATTATTAAAACAATATTTGTTGCTGCTATTGTTGTTTTAGGTGTCAGAAGAAACACTGTACCCTCATAATGAAGAGGAAGGGGCTCTCCAAGGAATGGACCAATATCGTGTTAGGAGACTTTCCTGCCGTAATCTCCAGCTTCCTCCGTTGGCATTCAGGCAGCTGGAGCAGGCAGACTGGGACAGAAAGGGTGATGCAGAGACCATGCAGAGGCCCACCAGTCTTCCACTGAGAACTCTTCCGCTAATTGCTATCACAGCTGCGGAGTCTGTCAGGTAAATATTGATTTGTAGCCCTGCTTATACTTCTGCAAGGCAGCTGATGTCCGGGTGCCTGTGATTAAAATGTTTGACTCTTGATCACAGAGTAAATTAAGGCAGCTCTAATGGAAAGCATATTTAAAATAGGTTCATAAAATGGCAGTTATATCACCATTTTTTTTGTAGCAGTGGCAGAAAACATCAGCAAACTATGCTGTGTGAATAATTTAACTGATACCAAACAGTCCTTCTGATAGCACAGGCAGTAGCCTACTATTGACCAAAGAAGAAGAAGAAAAGTGAAGGCAACAATGTTTAAGTCTCTCTGTAAGAAAGGCACTGGCTTCAGTGCTTTACTGCATCATGTAGAGTGATCTGAAAATAACTCGGGTTGAGAAGAAGCAGAGGACTCTATCTGCAATCTGGCAGATAATCTGGATCTTGATACTTTCATTTAAATCTGATTGGCTGCATGACAATGGGACAACATGTTGCTTATGTGATCCCTGATTGGCTGGGATCACCTCAAAGAGAAGATGCCTGGGAGGGGAAATTATACAGGCAGATCTTCACGGGAGGATAGAAAGATGTCATACACACACACACCAGCCAGCCAAGCACCAGAAAACTTAGAGTATAACTTAGAGCTAAAATACAGCATGACCAGGCAGATGGTCCCCACCACCACCTGTTTATGGACCTGGGTGTGAGCTGCTTTGGTTGAAGCTAGTCTGGTAAGTCATAAAAGAGTTGGTGTTTTCTGCAAGGCCTGTGAGCCATGTGGCATCTGGGCTTCCAGATATCTCTCATGCTTGCTAAGTTCAGCATCTTGTGCCACTGCTAGAGGTGGGGGAGGGGATGTCAGCACAGCACAGCAAACCATCCATCATAACTGAAGATTCCTGGAATCATGCCACGGATCCTTTAGATGTGAAAGTATTCATCCAAGAAGCTTGGTTTCATGCATTACATATGAGGCAACTATATTCTGAAATTAATCAATATAGAGCTGAAATGCCTAAGAAAATGTCATAGATTGGCAACACACATATTATGGGTCCCTGATGAATGTATCAGCACTTGTGTTGCATTTGGAAGATGAAGTGTGAAAGTTAGCTTAAAATGAACATGTTTCTCATAGTAATTAGAAAGGAGATGTTATTGTTAGCGGACATGCTGATGTTCACCTCTATTGTGTAGCATTACATCCTGGGAGAGGTGGTACCTGATAGGCTTCTCACAGCATGCAAATCTCTGCAAGATATAAAACAGAATGCCACTGTCCTGCCTAACAAGCTTCTGTGTTCAAACATCATGCTCATTAAATTTGGTTTTGCTTTATTGGGAAATAAGTTTATAAATGAGTTTGGGTGTGGGGGAGAAAAGAAGAATGGCAATAATGCCAGATTGCACAAGCAAGCAAACAAACAAACAAAAAAGCAACACAAACACAAGCAATTATTGTTTATTTCTTTATTGTGAAAAATTAAATATTAGATGTGTGAATCAGTTTTGCACTTGTGACATCTCTCAAGTGGATTGGGTTTCTTTCATGAGATACGCACACAGAGAGAGTATACATTAAAATATGCACCAAAAAGATATCTTCAACAGCCCAAATATGTATTAGTATTTTGAAATTCCGTGTGTGGGCTACCATCTCAGGAGTTTTGAAAAATCCATGTGCTATATGAAAACTTGAGGGCTTTGAAAAGGCTACAAAGATCTTTGTGTCTTTGATGTTGTAAAAGAAAACTTAATGAGAACATGTGTCAAAAGCTCACTTAGAAATTTTAATCCCAAAGTGACCGAGCAATTCCAGAATGAATGCTATCAGGTTGATTCACACCTATGTTTTCGCTTGCTGTCCTGCCTAGCTTGGTTTAGTAAAATGGCTATCAGATCAGCTGTCACTGATGGCGTTTTGTAATGACATGCACATAGAACCCTGCCAGTGGGGTAAAAATGGAGCATGTAGAATCTCTAGACCAGAGTACCTCATGTGGTACTCTCCAGATATTGTGGAACTCCAACTCCCATAATTCCTGACCATCGGCCATGCTGACTGGGGCTGATGGGAGTTATGGTCTAGCAACATCTGTAGGGCCTCAGGTTCTCCATGTCTGCTCTAGGCAACTAGTGGTAGTATGACCTTTTATAAAGTAGGAGAGACTTTCAATGAATGGATCCTAATGATTATATATTGTGCCTTTTGTGTGTGGTTACCACATAGTAATTACATTGTTTGACACTTCTGTCGTGTATTGGATGTCTTCAGAATTGGGTGCTCACTCCGCTGTTTGAGTGGTGCTTAGCTGGATTTGGTTCCTTTTGGAAGGAGGTCACCATAGGCTTATTGCTGTTTTGTAACCCTTGTGGTTATTTTTAAATATACTGGTTAAGCGTAGGTAAATAGTAGAACAGAGGAGACAGGGTCTGGAGCTTCCAGGAATAAGTTGTTTATTTAGCTCAGTGTATTGGGTGCTGAGCTTCATCTGGAGCTGTGAATGCTTGTAAACTTCTTGAACCTCAAAAAATCTTGTTCTGTATACCCAAACTGAAAACCTGCACCTTAAGATACTTCAGAACCCAAAACTCAGCTTTCTGTTTCTGTCCTCAGTCTGCTTCATACTGCAGTATTCTCCTCTAGTTCCCTATCTGGCCTCCTCCATCTGGCTAAGGAGGTGTTGGGGGAGAGAAAGACAAGACCCCATTAAGGTGTTTCCAGCTACTCTAGGGAAATGATCTAACACTTTGCTCCCATGACAACATATTGCATGTGTTTGGCTAACTATTTTACCTAACAAAGGATGTGCTAGGTGAAACCTGTCTGGCAAGTTTCAGGGTGATTATCCCTCTCTTAAATGTAAATGTACTGCCTTCAAGTCGATTCGAACTTATGGTGACACTATGAATAGGGTTTTCATGAGGCTGAGAGGCAGTGACTGGCCCAAGGTCACCCAGTGAGCTTCATAGCTGTGTGGGGATTCGAACCCTGGTCTTCCAGGTCGTACTCCAACATCTTAACCACTACACCACACTGGCTCTTATCCCTCTCTTGTCCAATAGTAATTTCCTTTGTGGATACGTTAAACAAGAAACTATCTGATAGAAGGAAAGCTTACGAGTGAGGGATTTATTCCTGCTTGGATGGAATGCCTGATTCTACCTAAGATCTCAACCTTAGATGACTTCCTAAGGCAGTTTGAAGCAATTGTTCTTCGGCACATTTTCTGTAAGGTTGTTACTCTTCCATTGGAGGGGCTGCAGATATCTTTGCATGGGGCAAGGATTTGGAGATGCTCACATGAAAGGCTGCCACTTCTTTTCCTTCCCCTTTCCTTTCCTACCTCCTTTGCAAGGTCAATTTTTATTTTTGTTTTAAATATAGCTGTTTGGACAAGAGCAGTACTGTGCAAAAGAGCTGCTTTTTAAAACAACAACACTTTAAACATGCCTTCAACAATTACCTGTGGAAAAAGGAAAACTGCAGCGTTCCTTTGGGTGATGGAAACAAAATGGAAGTAGGAGTTGTGGTGATAAATAGAACCCAGTGAAACATCATCACCCATGGGGAAAAAACCCTGTCCATGCAATGTGCTTCAGTACACTCGCAGTCAGATAACATACGATTTTATATTGAATTTTCTTCCCTTATCAAATGATGTGTGGACTGTGAAAATCCAAATTTAATGGGGGGAAAGTGCAGGTCGCCACTCAGATGAGGATATCTTATGGATGTCGCAAAAGGCACAAACAGCTTCAAATCCACATTAAACTTCCCTGTGGATGAGCCCTAACTGACATTGAGCCACAACCTCACCTGCAATGACCTGGCAACATTAAGCAGTGGTGTCACATACTGCTGCTTGCGCAAGGGCAGCCCCACACATAGCACAGAAATCTGGAAGCTATTAAGTCCAGTGGAGACTGGCGGCTGTGAATTACACCTTGGACAGCTCCTTGAAAGTTTGGAGTAAACCCTAGAGTGGATTCATTGCCCACCGATCTTGGAGCCATCAGTCTCCACTGGCTAAGTTATGTCTGACAATAGCAAAAACAAAATAACAATAACAAAATTGTGCACACACACACACTTACACACATATCCCAATCCTAGGCAGCTGAGTTCTTGGGGGATTTTTTTTTTATGTAATAAATAAAATCTATTCTTCTTCAGCCTACTCTTTTATCCGACAGACATCTGCTATCTTGTAAATTTGGTGGCCTCTGATAAAAATGGATGGAGAGCTATCTCAGCACAACCACCACTTTTTACTCCCCTTCAAAATGCTATTTTTGAATTCAGGAATACAACTGAGATTGTGTGCCATCAGGTTGCTTTCAAAGCTTATTCCTTGGCATTTCAATAAGGGAAACATTCACAGTGATCTCTCTGTTCAAGCACAGAGTGATTGATTTAATTTGATGTGAAATGTCTTGATAATGAGATGTCAGTTGAAACAACAGGAGATGTTAAAAGTGTGTTTGGAAACAACTTGGATGCAAGACAAGCACTTCCATAAACTCTTGTGTGTTTTGGTAGAGGATGGTATATTATAAACTCACCTATTTCTTTACCCAGGTGCCTATCAATAAGCTTAAAGAAAAATATATGTTTCTGTCCATTTGTCCCCCTGCTTTCTAAATAATTATAAAAGCATTTCTTAAACACAGAGACATATAACAGCAACACAAACAATAGAGCAAGAGGAAACACATAGGCAATACAACACAGCATTCTATATAGCAAAATTCATGCTCCAAGGAATAGACACATTCATGGAGGAGAAGGTTATCAGTGACAACTAGCTATGATGGCCCCCCAGAGTTGGGGGAAGTATGCCTCCGAATACTAGTTGCTGAGAATCACCAGTGGGGAGTGCGCTGTTGCACTCAGGTCCTGCTTTCCATTAGCATCTAGTTGGCCATTGTATGTATGTATGTATGTATTTAATTTGTATACCACTTAATAGTTCAAAAAATCTCAAAGTGGTTTACATTTCAACAAAAATCAATATTTCAACATTCAGTACAGTTGCTAATAATAACAATAATCCACATTTTAAGTAACATAACTGAGCAATAAATCTCTAAACAGTGTACATAAAATGAAAACAAAGTGAATCCTATACAAAAAAAAATATGGCAGTTATAAAATATACCTAAAAATTCACATGAATATTACAAAAATATATTCTCATATCTAATAAGAATTTTTTAAAAAATCCTATATATCCTGTTAGTTGTCTTGCATTGTATTTTTAACATGGCTATCAACTACTGGCAGGGAAGGATCCATTCCGGTGGGGGGCAGTTAAAATTAAATTTGGAAAGATCTCCTCCTGTAGCTGAGATGTTCTCTCGTTGGCTAGCCAGCAAGCAGATACTGGTAGCAGTGCACAGAATCTGCGGCCAGGAGCAGCAGATGATTCAAATTAAAGGGCGGCTGCAGTTTGTTCCACTGGGGAGTTCTAAGAAGTGTCCAGCAGGACCTTGGACAAGTCACCATTTCCAGTGGGGTGTCGTCACTGATCTTTGGGGCGGTGCTGAGTGGCTGGGGCTCCAAGACACCAAAGTGCTGTAGCAGCTGATAATGTAGAGAGACTCCGCAATGAACTGTTTGGACTGATCTTTCTCTCTTTTAAGACCTTGATTGCTTGCGAACGGCAGCAATGCAGAATTCTCCTCCCGCAGATTTGCTGGGTAAAATTTGTGGAGCTGACTTGCTTTTGCCTGTACGATTGATGATGGTTCCTAAAGTCATGGGTTGCTTGATTTGAGCAAGGGGGACCACCACAGTCAGGCTTGGAAGTGGGGAGAGGCAAGGATTGCTGGGATTATTATTGGTGAAATTGTTGTAGGTGTCTTGACTGTTCCCCAGGACAGGACTACAGTGGCCTCCTTGCTTGGTTGGCAGCTCCTGCTCAATCTCCTCCAGCCCTGCATTCTTCTGGAAGCGGCTCATGTGGTTGACGACCTGTGGTGACGTGTGTGTGGATGCAGGGTTGCCCTCCATATGGATTGATGGGGAAGACATGGGATGTGCCCCGAAGAGTGCTGACCACCACCCATCGGCAGTCGTGGCTGAAGGAAATGTCTTGCACTTTGGAAAAACAGAATGCTGGAATAGATGAGCCTTCTTTTGTTTTTATGAATGTGAGCCTTATGTAGCCAAAAGGGTACTATTCCCGTACAAGAAAGTGGTATCATCAGGCTTGGGGGAACCCTAAAGTTTGCAGAAGTACAAAAAAATCTTTAGGGGAAAAAACCTTCAAGGACTCAGCATGCTCAGTGTGGGAAGTAGGAATGGGATGGAGTATGGGGAAAGGACATGGAATCCTTAGCAGAAGCCATCTGCACTGCTACATTTTTTGCAGGTCCCACTTGTAGTTTGTAAAAAATGTGGTGTTGACCGCCCAGCAGACATCACATGGACTCTCGAGAGGAGTTTCCAAAGCCTAGGCACCTTGAGGTCCTTTCTCTCATGTCTGTCCACCACATTCAGACATGGGAAATAAAATAACAGGTCCTGTGATCTTTGCACACAGATGGTCCCAGGTTCAGTCTTTTGTATCTCCAGCCAAACCAAAAAAGGGTGAGATGATAAGGACCTCTCTCTGATGCCTTGGAATACAGCTGTCTGACAGGCAGGACGGTGGTACATGGCAAAGAGACTGACCTGATACAAGGCAGCTTTTGCTGTGCTCCTAATACAGCTGTAATATGATCTAATATGCTGGCTGCTGCGTTTTGGGTCAGCTGAAGTTTCCAAGCCATCTTCAAAGGCAGCCCCATGTAAATTGCATTACATTAATCTAATCTAGATGTGATCACAGCACAAATTTAATCAGTGAATGAACCCTGTCACATCCATATGAACATCCATATGAACATATACATACTGTGCATTAAACACAATAAACGCTCCATAAAGGGGTAAATTGTTGCATTTCTGCTTATCTCTGCTGCTGTCTCATTTTGAATCCCTTGTCCTTCTCACAGAAGTATATCTACAGTGTCTTGTAAGAATCACCTGAGTCAATGATCATTGCAGACTGCTTGATTTGACTGATAAAATCCTAAGATTCTAATTACCTCTGCCTGGGTGGGGGCAACAGGGGCAGCTAAGCGTATTAGACCTGTACTATTGACATGCTTTCTGAAGACAATTTAACCCTGCAAAGATTTGCCATATGATTCCACCTTCAAAAGAATTTTTCCCTTGGTAAGCAAAGAGTGCTATCTGACCTGTGGTTAGCATTCAGTGACAGTTTCATGCACACAAACTCTGCTGGAAGCAGCCTTTAACTAGAAGCTTGGTAACTTTTAAGATCTCAGTCTTTGCTTCTTCCTTCGAGTGAGGTGTTTGTTATACACACAAATAGATTAGAGTGGTGATTGGTGCAATGGCCGCTGATGTCACATAGACAGTGGTGTTTTTCTTAAGTAGGGAACAGGAATGATATTTCCTTATGCATTTCCTAGAGGATTTAGGGATTCCAGCTCCCATCTGAAAGGTTGTTTGTTTTCTTCCTATATCTAATGATTATCATCAGCGCTGTTTATTTGTATGCCACCTTTCCATAGCAATCTATGCTCAAGGCGGCTCACAACATGGAAAAAAAAGTTACACAATTCACTGTTAGAAAATCAAATCGTCAATAAGTTAACAAAAACATCTTAAGAAACATACAATAAATCGATACACCCTTATAATTCCTAATAAGATCCAACAATAAAATACAAAAGCATAATCCCAATAACAGCAAAACAAAAAACTGACCAGCAGAATTAATTTTTTACCCAAACAGAAGCCAAACAGAATTTTATGACATCGTTATACATCCACAAGCACCCTAGAAGCCCGACAATTTTGATGCAATAAATTTATTGCCATTCTTGACGGGGAGAGCCCCCAGATCACGGAGACACACGATATTTTTCCTGCTGACTAAGTGGTTCAGGAGAGAAAGGTGGACAGAGGTGCAGAAATATGTAACGTTTCTGTAGAGAAGTCTACAAGGAGTAACCGCCAAAAAGTGAGAAACAAACAGCTGCACTCTCTTCTTAACAGGGATAGCTTGGCCACATTTATTCATACTCTGTTGGCTACAGAGTTAGGCTACTGCAATGTGTTGTACATGGGACTGCCTTTGAAGGCAGTCTGGAGTCCGCAGTTAGTTCACAACCATAAACTGCTTACTGCCTTAACTGAGCCAGGCAGGAAGATCACACTTTATCAATGCTGAATCAGCTGCACTAGCTTCTGGTCCATTTTCAAGCTCAATGCAAAGTGCTGGTGCTGGTGCTTACCCTTAAAGCCCTTCATGGCTTAGGACAGCCTTTCCCAACCAGTGTGCCTCCAGATGTTGTTGGACCACAACTCCCATCAGCCTCAGCCATTGGCAATGCTGGCTGAGGCTGATGGGAGTTGTGGTCCAACAACATCTGGAGGCACACTGGTTGGGAAAGGCTGGCTTAGGAGGATCCAGTTACACGCTTTCCTCCAGGTTCCCCTGTCTTCTGAGATGTGGCCGTGTATGTCTAGAAAGAGAACCTCGTCAGTTGTGCACCCACACCTTTGCAGTTGCCTCTCCTGAGGATCCTTGTCTAGCGGTTGCATTATTAACTTTTCAGCCCCCGAAGAAGACTTTTTAAAAATGTTCCAGGCCATCTAGATCTTTTAGAGTTTTTTAAAACAATTTTTTGAGATTTTCTACCTTTTTAAGCTACTGTGAGTTTTTCAGTGCTCCCTGTTTTTTTTTAAATTATTGATTGTTTTTCTGCTGCTGTTATTTTACTGATTGTTAATGATTACTTGTAATTTTTTTTATAGTCTCCCTGAGAGCATTTTGTGCTTCATGGCATAGATACAAATATAACAAACAATCAATAGATTTCTAGGAAGTATTCCATTGAGAAAACACACACACTATATCCTCAATCAGTCCACCCAGGATTGATGAGTCTGTTCAACGGATCAGAGAGTAATACTTGTTAATTAACTTGCTGTTAAATTCTGGCATTTTTGTTTTGAGGATAACTGGGAGTGGGAGATATTTGAACAACATAAATAGAATGTGAAGTAGCTTCCACTCCTAAATTGCTGAGCATACTATATTTATCGATTTCAAGAGTAAACATCTTGTTAGTTTGTTTGAGAAAGCTATAAACTTTGTGGGGAAGGTGCAAAATATCTCTAGATCTGAATGATTGTACCAGCCAGGAAAACAGTCTTTTCCCCTGGAGCCTTGGCTATGTTATCCTGCTCTACATAAGAGGCAGCACTGTGGGTGACAAACTGGGCAATTCTACCCAAGTAGAATAGCTTCAATCATTTCAGATTGCCAGTTCCTTGGAATGCAGCCACTAGCCGGCAGGAAAGAATGGAGGAAGATATGAGGTTTGTTTTGGACTTAGTTGTTAAGGGAGACTGGAATAGGAGGCTAGAATAGTTTGAGGTTTCTGGAAGCTGGTCTGATTGAGTATCTGAGAGCTCAGGGTGTCTGTACTTCTTCCTGCGCTCGAATTATTCTTCTGCAAAAGTTCATTTGTAGATAAGTGGATGATTCCAAAAACAGAAGTCTCATGTGCTTTCTCCTGCAAGTTAACTCCATGGGCTGCCCTAAACTGCCTACTACCTCCTGGAGGAAGAAAACAATGCCTGGTATTGTTCAATTTTTTAGGTGGGTGCATTGTGATGCATGGTTGTGGTACCAGGAACAGGGGTGTTGCTTAGTTTTTCACTGCTAATTTTTGAAGAGAATCAATATTTTGATGGAGAATGGCTCTGCCCACTAATTCATTTCCCTGCCCCCAGTCAAGGTGCAAGCAAAAGACTGTAGGGGCCTTGAAGTGCCCATCAACACGTAGCACCTAGACAGCAGACTGAGCAGGCACACAGAGTTCCCGTTTATGGTGATATGCATTTTATTTCTATTTAAATTATAGTAATTGGATGGTATTCAATGCTAGTCCTACTCATAGTAGACCCATTGAAGTTAAGAGACATTACCAAATTAGGTTCATTCATGTCAATGGGTCTATCCTGAGTAGGACATAGTTGAATTCAACCCATTATAACTAAACTGCATCAACACATATTAATTAGCCTATGAAAATTGTATGCAAATCTGTTTTCTCATTTTATCCTTGTGTATGTGTGTGTGTGTGTGTGTAATGTATTTCCTTTTATACAATCTAGAATTGACACGGGAAAAAACAGAGTAAGGGGAGTGAAGGAGGTAATTGAGAGGCAATGTACAATGGTTTCAGTTTCATGTGCTTAGCTGGAATTACAGTGGAACCCGGGAACTAGAGTGTTGAGCACCCAAAGTCTTCCTTGAGATGAGACTGCCTCTAGTGTTCCTGCTCAGGACTTCATGACCTCCATGATGACCATGGGGCTGTCTCAAGTTGTCACCAGCCTGACGCATAGGGCAGGACACACCCTTGACTTGGTTTTTGCTCCAGATGGAGGAAGGAGTGCTCTGGAGATGGGGGCAGGGTGAATATCATCCCATTGCCATGGTCAGTCCACCTCCTGATGAAGTTTAGACTTACAACTTCAATCCTCCCCTGCAGGAGTGGTGGATATGTTAAGATGGTCCACCTCCAGAGACCAGTGGAATCCATTGGATTCCTGAATGCACTGGGGAAGTTTCCAGTAGATATAACAGGTGACCCTGTTGAAAACTTTGTCATGCTATGGAACAATGAAGCATGCTGGGCTCTTAACATGGTTGCCCTGAGTGCCCTCTCCGGCATTGTGCAGCCCCATTTGCACCTTGGTATATGAGTGAGCTAAGGGCAAAGAAACAGGCTGGATGACGGCTAGAGAGCAAGTGGTGAAAGATGTGCTGTGAGGCTGATCAGGTACAAGTAAAACATCATAACCATGCCTACCATGCGGCAGTGAGGGTGGCGAAGAAGGCCCACTTCTCTGCCTCCATCGCATCCTCAAGTAGCTGTGCAGTGGAACTTTTCCATATTGTCAGGGGTCTGTTGACATCATTTCCAGGAAATTGAGTTTTAGACCTTTTGGAGGCCCACTGTGAATTGTTTGCAAGGCACTTTGAGGATAAAGTTGCTCGCCTCCATAGCAATCTTGATGCCCCATCCACATCTACTGTAGTTCCCAGTGAGGTGTCCAGTGCAATGTCTGCTGCAACTTCTTGGGATTGGTTTCAGTTGATGTAGCCTGATGACGTGGACAAGGGGCTTGTGACGATGCAGCCAGCAAAGTGTCTTCTCAACCCTTGCCCTTCTTGGCTTATTAAAGCTTGCCAAGGGGGGTTGACTAAGTGGATCCAGGGTGTGGTCAATGCGTCATTGTGGGAGGGAGTGGTTCCAACTATCCTGAAAGAGGCGGTGATCCAACCACTCCTGAAAAAGCCCACCCTGGACCTATTGATTTGTGACAACTACCACCCAGTTGCAAATACCCCCCTTTTAAGGAAGGTGATTGAGATGGTTGTGGTGAAGCAATTGCAAGTACTCTTGGATGAAACTGATTATCTTGACCCATTCCAATCTGGGTTCAGGCCTGGTTATGGGACTGAATTGGCCTTGGTCGCCCTGATGGATGACCTTTATCGGGAGAAGGACAGGGGGAGTGTAACCCTGTTATTCTTACTTGATCTCTCTGTGGCTTTTGATACCATTTACCATGATATCGTTTTCATAGAATAGCATTGGGTGATTGTCTTTCGGCCCCTGGCAGTTGTGCTGTGGGGTGCTGCAGGGTACCATCTTGTCCCCCATGCTGTTTAACACCTATATGAAGTCCTTGGGAGTAGTCATCAGGAGATTTGGGGTGAGGAGCTGTATTTCTCTGTAACATTTGAGGTGGGAGAGGATGTGCAAGCCCTGGACTGGTGCCTGGACTCGGTGGTGGGCTGAATGAGGGCTAATAAACTGAGTCTGAATCCTAGCAAGATGGAGGCACTGTGGGTTGATGGTGCCCAAGTTTGGATAATTGGTCAGTTGCCTGCTTTGGATGGGTTCATACTCCCTCTGAAAAAGGAGATTCATAGCCTAGGGGTGCTTCTGGATCCATCTTAGTCGCTTGGAGCCCAGGTGACCTTAGTGACTAGGCATGCCTTTTACCAGCTTTGGCTGATAAGATAGCTGTGGCCATTTCTGGACTGGGATAGCCTGACCACTGTTGTCCATTCGCTGGTAATCTCCAGACTGGATTATTGCAATGCCCTCTATGTTGGGCTGCACTTGAGGTTGGTCCAGAACCTGCATCTGCTCCAAAATGCGGTGGTGAGACTGCTCATTGGGGCAGGGCATTGCCATCATGTCACCCCACTCTGAATTAATTGCACTGGCTGCCCAATAGCTACCAGGCTAAGTTCAAGGTTCTAGTTTTGGTATACAAAGCCCTATACAGCTTGGAATCAGGATACCTGAAAGACTATCTTACCCCTTATATACCCAGTTGATGACTATGCTGTCCAGGTGAGTGCCCCCTGCATATACCATCTTATGAGGAGGTCCGTTCCGCACACCATAGGAAGCTGAAGTTGAGTGTAGTGGCATCTATCCTTTGGAATTCCCTCCCCTTAAATATTAGACAAGCGCCATCTCTGTTATCTTTTCGGCACCTACTGAAGACCATCCTCTTTCAACAAGCCTTTTAAGTAGAGACCTTATCCCAGTCTGTGTCTGTGTTAGAATTGCTTTTTAAGTTGTTTTTAAAGCTTTTTTAAAAAAGATGTTTTGTTTTAATACATTTTAAAGTCTGTTTTTATGATGTTTTAGTGTGTTTTTAGTTTTGTTTGCTGCCCTGGGCTCCTACTGAGAGGAAGGGCAGGATATAAATTAGATAGACAGACAGCTAGTTAGATAGGAGGGATTTGAAGGAAGTAAGATAGAGGTTAGATTGTCTATTGTCTGTAACGGCAAGTAAGTTCTCCCCTGCTGCAAATGACACATTTAGCAAGATATATATACACACACACCGTGGGCAAGCTGCATAGTCCCAAGGAGCCCAGTTGCCCCCCCGCTGGCAGTTGCGGACAAGGAAAGGGCTGACTTGTGCAGCTGTGGCAAGCTGAGCAGGCCCTATCCATCTGGGGAGGACTAGCCTCAGAGGGAGGCAATGGTAAACCCCCTCTGAATACCGCTTACCATGAAATTTACCATTGTATGGCAAATTGCCAATTTACTACTTTTATTTATACTTTTTTTAAAAAATGAAGGTTTTTTTTAAAGTTTGATTACAAATATAACAAAAAAGAAATACTGTTCGCTCATATTAACAGCTAACTTAAATTAGGATTGATGGATTGTTTTTATTGTTAATAAATGACAAAAAGTTCAGTAGACAAGAGTTAATGCAAGTGGTTTTTCAAGGTTTCTGACATAACAGTTTGTTTTTGAACTTGGATCCATAATGGGGGAGATGACACATGATAGGTGTGGGACTGGAAAAAACTCCATGAACTTAAAGACTTTACCTATCTTGGGGGAGATATGTTGGAGCACTGCTAACATCCATGCCCAATCTTGGTTGTTCTTTTTGTTTGTTTGCTTTATTTCTAAACTGCCCTTCATGCCAAAGGGATTCTAGGGCAATATACAACAAATAGTTAATACAATAACTCTGCATATATATTAAAACCAAAACCATCTTCCAAACTTCCAGTTAGTGTCTTCCAGTTAAATAGTTATGGTGAACAAAACATTTCTCAGCGCACCCCTTGCCAAATGTCGGCTTGATAGAACAGATATGTCATAACCTGGCAATAAAACCTGGTAACAAAAGAGGCAATCTTATTTCTAATGGAAGGGAGTGCCACAGCTGGAGTGCCACAGCAGAGAAGGCCCTACCCAGCTCACCATATTGTGGACCACAGATGTAAGCAAGACCACAGATCTTGTTAGTATGATGTTAGCATTGGACTGCAGCTCACACACTGCCTACCCAGCAAAACTATCCTGATCGATTTGCCAGCTGAGGCCAAGCAGCATGAGCCACCCAGGTTATCCAATGAGACTTATTGGCAGGTTTTCCCCCCTCTCTCTTTCCATCCAATCTCTGGCTCCTGGGCTGGATGTGGCCCTCTGAGGCTTCACATCCAGCCCTAGTGTTTCTCCTCCTTGGTCCTGCCCCCTCTTCTTCCATGGTGGCTTGTCTTCATCCACAGTCAGCATGGAAAAGAATTGCAGGCACTGGGCCCCCAATCTGGATCAAGACCCTTGGGTGGACAGTACAGGGACTCTAACCCCTTGCCCCCTACTGAAGTCCTGATCCAGATTGGTGCCCTCATGTCTACAATTTACAGTGCCAAAGAAAAGAAAAGAAAAAAAGGACCCATAGAAATGAGGTCATTTTTGTCACTGCCACATTTCATGTCCTGGGGACCTGATCCAGATCAGGAACCTGGAGTGAGGTGTACTATGTTCATTCTCCTTGATTTCTGTACCATATTTGACATATAATGCTACTCTCCTGTCTTTTCTGATCTACTCTTTTTGAGATGGGGTTTTATCCTTCATTCCAATGATGTGAATCATATCACTAACTTTTAGTTATACCTATCAAGCTGAATTTACCTTCTTGCTTTAGAGTTCATGTCCATCTCATTTATTTCCCATTCTCTGTGCATTAGTGTATAGATGTCTGAAGCCTTAGATATTGTGCTCCAATATCTCTCCTGTTGGGTTTGCTAGGCACCTCCCGGTATCTCTTAAACCACCCAAGTCCCTATATTTAGGGCTCACCTTTATATTAACCTTTGGGCTTTTCTGATTCCCTATGGGATTTAGTTTGAAATCCTTTTGATTAGGTTTGCCACGCCAAAATTTATACTTGCCATGGTTCTGCTCCCCCACTGCAGAAGGAGGGAGAGGTCTTTCCTCCTCCTCCTCCTCCTCCTCCTCCTCTTTTGATGTTTGATTGAGCTCAAGGCCCTGTGCAGCTGATGGGGGAGGACTTGCTGTTTTCCCCAGCTCTGAGCTGGGATTGAGAATGAGGACTCATGCCTGTTGTGCTGAGTCTCAGAGACAATGAGAAAGTAGAGAGGCCTCACTACTTTCTGTCTCTCTCCAAGGCTAAGCATACTGTTAGGAAGAGCCTCCATCCTTCTCCAGGACTGAGAAGAGTATGGGAATTCTCTCAGAAACTGAACTCAATAGGTTCGAGATGTGTTTGCCAATTGCAAACTGACGCTTGTATTTGTGGACCTTTGCCAGACAGTCCTCACAAGATGCAGCCAATTTCCTGCCCTTGGTTAAGGGTGCTTCAGTGGGCAAGTTTACTGTATTTACTTCAAAACTTCAAAATTTAGAAAGTTAAGGATTTACTATGATTAATTTATTGCATTTATACCACCCCTTTCTTTTCATGATAGAAACCCAAGGCAGCTTACATATGGTTCCCAGGCGGTCTCCCATCCAGGCACTGACCAGACCTGGTGCTGAACTCACATACCTTCAGACCATAGCCTGGGGTTTAGGCTTCCCTTGATTAAATTGCTAATTCTTTCTTGCATAGCATACTTAATAGATACCTCCGATGCTGCTTCTGGTAACAGAGATGTAGAAATTCCAAAGGCATGTTTGGGCCATAACAGAATGCATTGAAAATTAATTCAGTGAGGAAGCAGCTCTCTCTGTTCATGCGTTTGCAGCTCAGCAGGGTAGCATCTGCACTGAAGATAAGTGGGAATCAAGACGAATATAGTGTTGAAAGGTAAGGATCAGGAAGACTTGGCGTTTGATTTATTTTCATGCACCAAGGACCTTTCCTGGGACTTGAAGTCTCATCTGTCTCCAACAGCTTCATGCGGATTTGAGCTTTTTCTTCTTCTTCTTTGGCAGTGATTGTACACGCAATGACTCACCAAACAGTAAGAAAACTGGAACAGAGCAATATGCTGATCACCTGGAATGTTTGGGTGTTATTTCTTTTTAATAATGCCATTTCCAGCAGCAGCACATGAGCTGATTCCTACATTGTCACCACCCCTTAAGCTAAAATGGCAACAAAACAGTTGCCTTCATTTTGTAGGTGAGGGAAATTGTAGTCACCAGAGAGTGAAAAGACTTGCCCAAGGATTCTTAACAAATCAATGAGGAATCGCCTTCAGAGTGCCTTCTTCCTTTTGAGATTTTCCATCTTTTTTAATGTCAACTTGGAAGACTTTTGATTCCAAGGCTCACCCCAGAAAACTACTATTGATAATCGAGTAATTTTTAAAAAAATCTGGAAGCAAAGAAAATGCCCTAATAAAACATTTAGCTGTGGTTTACTTTGCATATTCAATTTAATGTATGCATTTGTTCATCTATGAATCTTCGGATAGCATTTCTCAACATTAATACACAAAATGAAGTACCTAAGAAATTTAAAACAATCTCACAAAACCATTACAACACATTTTAATATTATATTGGTTGCATTAAAATACTTGCAATGACAATTTAGAGCCATTTAACATTAGATTGAAGCTGCAATCTAATACATGTCTACTCAGAAGTAAACTCCATTGGATTCAATAGGACTTACTCCCAGGCAAGTGTGTACTGGATTGCAGCTTAAGTTGTAATGAGCTTAAGACACTTGAGATACTTGGACTTCAGATGTATATTTTTAGAACCCTCCCTATTCTTGTAATTGTAATTTGCTTTAAACTGTTTTTAATTTTGTATTTTAAATTGTTGTAACCTGTACTAGAACCTTAGAATTAAGAGCAAGAATCAATCAAACAAACAAACAAATAAAATAATTCGTATCCAATGTAGTGTTAAGTTAAAGTCACCTAGCAGTATACTTGTTCCGCTGGCAAAATGTTTTGAGCCAGTGGAATGTTGTTGCACAAGAGAATGAATAAGCAGGTTTGTTGGTAGCTTTGTGCAATAGATTGTGCAATCTGCTCGCAGTGCATTTCTGCTAGCACAACTAGGGTTGCCAGGTCCATGGCCTGAGACTGATCTTGTATCTTTAGGAGAAGAGAAAGTCAGCCAAGTGCAGGTGTTCTTGCAACTCTGTAATGGGAAAAACCACAAGGTGGAATTCTCCCTCCCCCCTGCACACCTTTTAAAGATACAGAAGACCTCTTGGAGGCCGGGCCGGGCAACCAGCACTTGGCTGACTTTCTCTTCTCCTAAAGATACAGGATTAGTCTCAGGCCATGAACCTGGTAACCCTAAGCACAACTGTTGCATTGGATGCCTCTGTTGTGCAACATTAAAACTCACCTGTTTACTAGCACAAGAGCCCTTGTGCTAGTGGACGGAGAACATTGGATACATCATCATAATAATGATGATGATGGTGATGATGACGATATTACAGGAGGATAGATTTCAGAGAACTTCAGGAGGAACTTCTTAACAAAGGTTTGATAATGTGACCTAGATACCTTGAGATGCAGTATGCTCTCCCTTGCTGAAGGGCTTCTAGATGAGGTTGGAGAGCCATCAGAAGGGGATGCTATAGTTCTGAATTTCCTGGACTGAATAGTGGGTTGAATTAGATGACCTACAAGTCCACTTCCAGCTCTGTGGTTAAAGGATTGGGATCACTGCTTTTATCTACTGCACCTCACAAGGGTTTATCTGGGAAGGAGGAGTATTTATCTCATTCTCTGCAGGTGCCTGGGAAGACAGAAATGGCTTCCTCACTTCTCAGAAGCCCTGTGCACAGCAAAGGAATTATTGCTGCCTATCACATCTCTGACACACTGCCTGTTTTGTGGAACAGCATCCCAGCTGGGCTAGGCAGGCACCCACTATGTGTCGTTTCTGAAAACTACTGAATACATTTTTGTTTCAACAAGCTTTTCAAGCTAGGTGGCCAAAAATGTATCTAAGTTGGGTGCTTATTTGTATTTTTTAAAATCTAACGTTATGTTTTTTTTGTATTGCTTTCAAACTTATTTTTAGTTGTTTTTATTGTATAATTGTGAATTGCCTTGAGACTTATGTGAAAGATGGACTTCCGGGAAGGGTGACTTAGCCTGTGCCTGCTTTTGAGACGGGCTCCTGCCTCAAAAGAAGCTTATTCAGATATATCAGTCAGTTTTTTCTTTTTTTTTGACTGATTAAACTTCTCCCGGGTAGGGAGAAACGAAGAGATTAACCTCAAAGCCTATTTTTGTTGGGACGACCAGATCTCATTAATTTATGGGACGAGGTCCAGCCGACGAAGGTGGGACGGATTTTCAACAGCAAGCTCTATCTGTTAAAGCGAACGTTCATCTTATCTTCTAAGAGAGAACGCATTAACAGGCAAGCACCCTTCTTTCTATATTTTTCTTTTACTTGACTTAAATTGTTGCTGTTTAAAAGAGATTTGCCAGATTGATCGGTTTTTGACATCTCACTGGGGAGCCGTAACTTCTCTCTGCTACGCACTAATTAATAGCTTATCTCTGTTTTTGTTGCAAAAAGCTGTCCTGGATTTGCATTCTAAAGATACACACAGAAGAGGGATTTCTATTCCAGATTTTTATTTTGAAAAATATTATACTGTTTTGAGACTACTCTCTTTTTGGTCTATTTTATTTTGACGAATCTGTTTCTTGACGATTGCCATTAATTGTTTCGATCCTGGGAACTGCATTTTGTTTACTTAACTATTGGAGAGATAAGGCTGTCTGCTCTGTTTATACTGTGATGTCACCAAGTCTGGAGTATTAACCCAATTGTTGCTGAAATAAGAAGTGGTTTTCCTATATTTTTCTTTTAAAATGGCAATTAAGAAAGTGGCTGAGAATCTGGAAATAACTATGTTTCAGAAAATAATGGATGAGATTGAGATAACGAAAATTGAATTGAGTAAAATGAAGCAGGAGATTAAAGATATAAGGGTCCCTGTGAGAGAGGTGACCCTGGAAGGGGTCCCTGTGAGAGAGGAGACCCCGGAGATTGGAACAGGGGTCCCTGTGAGAGAGGAGACCCTGGAGACTGGAATAGGGGTCCCTGTGAGAGAGGAGATCCCGGAGATTGGAACAAACGTGGAACAGGAACAAGATTTGGAGTCTATGGACTTTAGAAATAAAATCTATTGTTTGGAACTCAATGTTATCTCTGAAGAAATTAATGAAGATTCTAGAGATAAAGTTATCAATGGCATGGATTATCTTTTGGACTGGAATGATGTGATGGAGCCCAATATAGAGAAAATCTATGGAATTAACTGCAGCCATGTGACAATGGAAAAACTTTTAAGAGATGACCCAGTGTATTTTGAAAAAAAGAACAGAGATATGATTTTACAGCAGTATTTCAGCAACCTATTCAGAATGGATGGCAAGAAAATATTTGGGATAGAGGTAATTCCCATCAGACTCTTACTATATGACTATGGCTTTGACAGCAAGATTATTATGGAATACTGATAATGGAAGATTGGATATTGAAATTACTGGACTTAACAAGACTACTGAAGATGGAAGATGGAAAATGGAACTAATAGAGATAATAGAACAATGGCTACTGAAATTACTGAACCTAACAGATTCTGATGTGATGGATTAATTGAAATGTTTATTTTGACTATGGTTATGACAATAAGATTATCATAATTAGTAATGAGATGGATTAATCGATATGCTTATCTGGAAAAAAAAAATTGATAGATATATTTCTTAAAGAATTGAAATCTCTCTTTGACTTTTTGTGGAAAGAATAAAGTAATGTTTATGAGATTTGATGATTAAGTAAGATAACTACTGGAGGAAAGTGATTTTATAATATGACTTAAGAGACAGGATTGCTATATATTATAGACTTATAACTGATTTGATCTTTGACAAATGGGAAGTCAATATTTTACTCTTTATTTTTTATTTTTGTTTTTTTTTTTCTTTTTTTCTTTTTGTTTAACTATTTTTGATTTTGTTTTTTGTCTTTGAATGTTTTATGATTTTGTCTTGTATGTTTTATGAAAATTTGAATAAAAATTATTGAAAAAAAAAAAAGAGACTTATGTGAAAGATGGTGGTGGTGGTGATGATGAAATAGACAGGCATTGGATGACAATCCCAATAGTTCCTTCTTGCAAACTCCATCAAATTAGAGATAGGCAAATCTGTCAATTTCTCATTTTTCTACTCTTCAGTTCTCCACATTTCCACATAACTTTGCAATTTTTTTAAAAAAAGCAGTCCTCATGTCATGAAAATTCATCAGCATCTTAGGGTGAATTTCTCCTAATATACACATTTTTGTATGCAATTTTGTCTTATATACCCATTTTTGCAAAGCAATTTTCCCTTATACAATGCATATTTGTATGCTATTTTCACTAATATATGCATTTTCATGGACACTTTACCCTAGTATATGTATTGTTGTACACATTACATGGCTGAAGAACTGCACTGCAAAATATGGAAAAGTGCAAATTTTGAAGCAAGGCTGTGTTTCATTTTGTGTATTGTTTGGACAGTGTAAATTAGATAGATTTGTCTATAAGTACTAATTGAATCAAATTTTTCCCTTATCCCTACATCAGATTCAATTCTAGGAAATGAGAAAGGGCCCCCCTCTCAGATGCCTGCACCAAGTTTCTCTAAAAAAGTACTTCTAGAGGGCATGTTCTTCACCTTATGCAGCTGGGGGAGGCAGCAGCAGCTGATTTTTCCACTTCAGGCTCAAGCAGCCCTGCATACAGCTGTTTGAATTGATTATGTATTTAAAACTTTTCTATTCCTCTTTCCCAGAAAACAACTTCCAAGGCAGTTATCCAGGATTAAAGTTTTTAAGATTAAAGACTTGCCATAAGCAATCATGAGGAAACCCATCAGTATAACAGTAAGGGTAGCATTGAAAATATCATCCACTATAAACTGTTGCAGCAGGCACCTAGTGTGGCAGCACTAGAGATAAACAGCACCCGTACACCAAGTCCTGTATCAGTTGTCCATCTCCATTTAAAACTCTGCCCATCTCCACAGGTCAGGAAAACCAGTTGATAATGAGTTCTTTGTTCCATCTGTACAAACAAGAGGTCTGAAAAGTTTTCTTTGAAGACTTTGCTTCTTTTTCACAGTTGTGAAATATGTATTTTTACCTGGAACTTGCTATCTCATGAGGTGTTAAGATTCCTGGGAGAGTGGGCATCAGTGCTTCATGGATTTCTTTGCAATCTTAACACGTTACGACATTTCATTTTAATGTAATTTTGCATTTATGTCAGTTGTTACCCTTGAGCTGAAAACAGCATGTTGGATGCTGTCTCCCTTTTCTACATCTGATTATTACTCTGGTTTGGATATGTTTCGCGTTTTAATGTGATAGCATACTGTCTTCAAAGCACTGTCCCTGAGAAGTCTCTCTTGAAGTGTTACTGCTAATTCCTATAAGAATATCTTATTTTAATGGCTATTCACACAGGGATGGTTGCTGATGTCTAGATAGGAAGGCTGCTTACACTTGAAGGATTTCTTGAGGTGTAAGGCACTCTGATTTAGCATACCAGACACCTACAAGCTGCATGAGGATTGTGCTGGTTGTTGGTAGCCAAGGAATGAGCGTGGGAGGCACAGTCCAAAACAGGGTCTGTACCACAACACTTGCATACACAAGTTTGTACCTTTCTTAAGATACCTTATTCCCTTCCTTCCAGTTTAATAACATTTCCATTTTTTTCAAGTGTGCATCCTACGTTTCTTCCAATTCCAAGAGTTCTCTTGGAAGAGGGATTGTTAAACCACTCTGAGAATTACAGCTCTGTGGGGGGAATAGAGGTCTCCTAACAACCCTTGACAGTCTTAGCAAACTACAGTTCTGAGGATCCTTTGGGGGAAGCCATGACTGGTATCATAGTGCTTTAAATGTATGGTACAGATATGGCCTTAATGCCCAGACAGGTTCATATGGGTGCATGCAGGTTCACATTGATCTCCATATCATGCCTTACCCCATACAGTTGGAGTCCTTCATCAAGCATGCAGAGGTCCCTCAACAGCCAGATCCATATGGAAAAGATTACCTAGAATGTAGTCCGTGCCTTTCTGCAGTGACCCTTGCTGTGGTCCTCATTATCAGATGCACTGCTGTACCAGTTCTGTGGGGAGGAACCTTGCACATGTGTGTTTGCTGTATTTGATTATATCTCTAAAGGCTTAGCCATAGGCAGCTGTCAGAGGTGACCCAAGAGTCAGGAGCGGAGCCAGGAATCAGTCAAGGAACCAAGCCAAGGAGTTTAGGCTGCAACTAGAACTCCCTGCTCCAGGAATTCAGATGGCTTATTTGTTTGTTTCTTACAAAATATTCCTATTTTTATTTGAGGCTTGCTGTAAAATGTCTTTCAGATTAGTCTTGTTTCAAAACTGAAGGTCATATCAACTGGGAGGACATTCGTCCTCCCTCATTTGCATTCAAATGATTTATACAGTTGCAGTTTCCAAATATAAACAAAAAGCCCATGAGTAACACTTTTCTATTAAACTAAAGCAGAAAGAGAGGGGAGGCAAGAAAGGGGAGAGAGATCACTTACACTTTTGTTGCAACAGGTTTTGTAGGGAAAGGGCCTGAAATACCTTCTGAACTTCAGGTGCAATTATTCAAAGCCACTCTACATTTCACTTGAACCAATTAATATTCATACAGCCTTCAAGCAGAAAGATGTTCTTTCTTAGCAGGACACACTTCTTTGTCAGGCCAAGAGTGTGTATAATAAATGTCAGCACTTAACTGCAACTGGCTGTTTTATTTTGTGAATTTTCTTTTCCGTTCTAGAGGAATGTCTCTTAGCATTGAGCCCACCAGATGGGCAGGGATGAGGAACCTGTGGCCCATCCAGATATTGTTGGATTCCAACTCCCAGCCAGCCCTAGCCAGCATGGACAATGCTCAGAGGTGGTGGAAGTGGTAGTCCAGCAACACCTAGATGGTTGTTCTGACTTTCATATTAATAAGTTTATGGAGAACCCCAATACTAACTTTAGTCAATACTCCATTTTCTAGTTTTGTTCCTGACAGCCTTTGCTCAGTCTTAGAGTGACTATGAGCAATTGCAGGTACCTTTCCATCATCTCCAACCTGTCAGAAATCTCCTGCTAATGGGCTGTGAATAAGTTAACACTCCATAGGTGCATAAGATACAAGCCATTGATGGCTAAACTAAACATGCTGGTTTGGCCACAAAATAGAATGGCTCTATTTTTAGCACTAAGTAGAGCACATAGAGGATAGGAGTGAACTCCCACTGCAAACAATCAATTTACTTCCCCATGGTCAGTTGCTTACATACACACACACACACACACACACACACACACACACACACACACACACACACCACCACCACCACCACCACCACCACCACCACCACCACCTCCTCCTCCTCCTCCTCCTCTAATATCAGAAGTGAGCTAGTTGGCTGACCAGGGCAGGGAGCATGTCTTCAAGCAGTCGATCATACAGAGGGAAGAGGGTGTGCGAACCCTCACAACCATAAACATGTCTGGTTTGGTTAATTTAGCATGTCTAATTTACAACATTATTATCTAGTTAAATCCATCCCCTAACTCAGTATGGGTATACTTTCTACCAAATTATGAGGTAAGAGTTACCTCCATCTTCTGGACTCGCCCCACCCTAGTTCCAAACCCTTTTTTCAGTGATAAAACTGGTATTTGTTCTTCCCTGTCCACATACCATCAGCCTCTGAGACAGCAAGCTTTGGGGCCATCAGGCTCATATGAGAGGTTGACTAGGAACACAGGAAAGCTGCGCTATATCAGGTATTTGTTCATCTAGTCTAGAACTGTCTACTTTAACTGCTGGAGGCTGTCCAGGATCTCAGGCAGAAGACTTGCCTATGCTACCTGAGCATTTTAACCAGAAATGACAAGAACTGAACATAAGAACATAAGAAGAGCCTGCTGGATCAGGCCAGTGGCCCATCTAGTCCAGCATCCTGTTCTCACAGTGGCCAACCAGGGGCCTGGGGAAAGCCCGCAAGCAGGACCCGAGTGCAAGAACACTCTCCCCTCCTGAGGCTTCCGGCAACTGGTTTTCAGAAGCATGCTGCCTCTGACTAGGGTGGCAGAGCACAGCCATCATGGCTGGTAGCCATTGATAGCCCTGTCCTCCATGAATTGGTCTAATCTTCTTTTAAAGCCTTCCAAGCTGGTGGCCATTACTGCATCTTGTGGGAGCAAATTCCATAGTTTAACTATGCGCTGAGTAAAGAAGTACTTCCTTTTGTCTGTCCTGAATCTTCCAACATTTAGCTTCTTTGAATGTCCACGAGTTCTAGTAAATATGAGAGAGGGAGAAAAACTTTTCTCTATCCACTTTCTCAATGCCATGCATAATTTTATACACTTCTATCATGTCTCCTCTGACCCGCCTTTTCTCTAAACTAAAAAGCCCCAAATGCTGCAACTTTTCCTCATAAGGGAGTAGCTCTATCCCCTTGATCATTCTGGTTGCCCCCTTCTGAACCTTTTCCAACTCTAGAATATCCTTTTTGAGATGAGGCGACCAGAACTGTACACAGTATTCCAAATGCGGCCGCACCATAGATTTATACAACGGCATTATGAAATCGGCTGTTTTATTTTCAATACCTTTCCTAATTATCGCTAGCATGGAATTTGCCTTTTTCACAGCTGCCGCACACTGGGTCGACATTTTCATCGTGCTGTCCACTACAACCCCGAGGTCTCTCTCCTGGTTGGTCACCGCCAGTTCAGACCCCATGAGCGTATATGTGAAATTCAGATTTTTTGCTCCAATATGCATAATTTTACACTTGTTTATATTAAATTGCATTTGCCATTTTTCCGCCCATTCACTCAGTTTGGAGAGGTCTTTTTGGAGCTCTTCGCAATCCCTTTTTGTTTTAACAACCCTGAACAATTTAGTGTCATCAGCAAACTTGGCCACTTCACTGCTCACTCCTAATTCTAGGTCATTAATGAACAAGTTGAAAAGTACAGGTCCCAATACCGATCCTTGAGGGACTCCACTTTCTACAGCCCTCCATTGGGAGAACTGTCCGTTGATTCCTACTCTCTGCTTTCTGCTTCTTAACCAATTCCTTATCCACAAGAGGACCTCTCCTCTTATTTCATGACTGGTAAGCTTCCTCAGGAGTCTTTGGTGAGGTACCTTGTCAAACGCTTTTTGAAAGTCTAAGTACACTATGTCCACTGGATCACCTATATCTATATGCTTGTTGACACTCTCAAAGAATTCTAATAGGTTACTGAGACAGGACTTTCCCTTGCAGAAGCCATGCTGGCTGTGCTTCAGCAAGGCTTGTTCTTCTATGTGCTTAGTTAATCTAGCTTTAATAATACTTTCTACCAGTTTTCCAAGGACCTTCTGCATTCACCATTGAACTTAGTGTCCCTGCAGAAGCAAGGACAGGCCAAAATATCTCACTTCCTGTGACCAACTTAGAAATGGGAACCAAAAAAAAAAAAAATTCCTCACCAGAGACTTGCTAAGCCTGCACTGCCAAGGCAGGTTGGTGGATGGGGCACTGCTGTAGGTAGGTGCTGCTGCTTGAGAGAGGCATTGACACTTTAAGCAGGCACAGTCCAGCTTTCTCCTTCTGTTCCATCTCTTCAAGGGGTGGAGTCAAAATTGCCCCTTATCCCCCCACCAAGGTGGGCTGTGGAGCACGGTTCTAAATGTTCTTGACTGTTTGATTTAGGCTGGTTAATCTCCGCTGCTGGTTATTTGTAGGAAGAAGAGCAGTACTGATCTTCACTCTTGTTTGCATTCACCACCTTGGCAGTATCTTCATGGTTTCCCATTGGCTGCAGACTTCGCAACATGCCCTTTATAGATCTTGCTAATGCTACCCTGGGATTCCATCATGTTTTGCAAGACAGAATGCCACAGTGAACACTAATGGATCCCAAAGAAAGAATGCCCCACCTGACGCTAATGGAGCCCAACTCTTGCATTGTTTGTTTGTTTGTTGTTGTCGTCCTGCCTTGAATAGCTATAATAATAAATGTGCCGTTCCTCTTCTTCCAGAAGGTACACATCTGTAGGTTTCCGGAGCTGTCCTGCCTGGGGAAACTTTCTTTATTGCTAGGAGGAACCTAATGGGAAGTAATGCTTCTAGAAAGGCTTCCTAGTAGCCATGCCATTTGCCGTGCAAGTTGTGCTCCTTAAACCTAAGTGTGTGGGTACATTCTGTGGTCACTTAGCGGCAAGGGACACACTTTCTCTGCACACAGTTAGAAGCCCTTTTCTTTCATTCCTTCATATGTTCCCAGATTCATCCCTGACTCTGAAAATGGATTCTGGCGATCAGATTTGTGCTCTTTGCAAATATTATGCCCTGGCTGCATAGTCTGGAGTTGAGAGCTGAGTTGAAAATTCTTTGCAGACCCTTTTTTTTTTTTTTGCTGGAAAGGAAGTGCTTTACAGAAATGAAAATTTTATGAACATCCCTCTCCCTATTTAATTGTCTGGCAGCAGAAGTGATGTGTGCTAGGGAAACCTAGTTACTGGATTGCAATATTATTATTATTTTGCCCTCAAGGCTCCAGGGCACAGACTGGAAGCACTGGCCTCACTTTGATTTGGTTTCACGATGATGCCCCATCATTATAGGGAGCCATCATGAAGCCAAATCAGAGTGAGGGCAATTATTTTTGTCAAGAGTTGTGTGCTGATGGCTTCTTGAAATTCTTCATCCTATTTGTGGGCAGAGAACATGGGGATACCACTTTACTTAATGTTTCATGGGGGAGGATACATTCTCCAACAGGGTGGAGCTCACCAGAAGTAGTAGCACAGCTTCTTTCTTTTATTTTCTTTTAAGGCTTGTGGTGGTGCCGTTTGCTGCTTCTGCAAGTGGAATCAGCAGCAACTGTCTTGGCAGGCTGTGCACCATTGCATCCTCCACAATGCTCTGGACTTAGCATTGTTCTAGGTGACATGGAGTGAAAAGGCAGCAGCCATAAAAAAAAAATGTTGGAGAATATTCAGAGGAGCTTCTGCAAGGTGGACTTCTTTTTTCTAGCAGGGAGGTGAGAAAAAGTAAAATCTCAGATTTCCCCAGAAAACTGCCTTCTGAGAAATTTCAGTGAGCTCTATTCCTTCCTACACTCTGGAGTCTTGAGTGTTAAAAATATAAAAATAAATGCCTGTTGGTAAGTAAGAGCACCATTGCTGCTGGTGGTAACTGTGCTTCACCCTTCACTCCTGTTTATGTCCTTGCCTTCTGACTTTGTATCCTACAAACAAAATGCTGAAGTTGGGATTGGGGGGACGACATATTTGAACATGGAGTTTTGAATATGGAGCTGAAGGAGTGAAAGGTAACTGGTTCATCTTATCGTTGTTTGCTTTAGAGCATTTTGAGACTGCTTTTTGGCCCTAGACAAGCCAACCCCAATGTGGTTTACATTAAACGAAAAGAGCTGAGGCTGATGGGAGTCCAAAAGAGCTGGAAAGCACCAAGTTGGAGAAGGCATCACTAAAAATCATTACTGTTATAAAGCAGACAGTGTATAACATTATGCACAATATTTAAGCAATGAATAAGGAGAACAATTAAAAGCAAAGAGAATGGAGAAATGAAATTTCAGTATTCTAATTATTCAGTACTGAAATCCAGACAAAATGAAAATAAAAATGGTTGTCCTGCCTGCCTAAAAGCTGTCAGGGATGGGGCTAATTCTCATTTCTTTTGGGAGGGAATGCCATAACTGGGGTGCCACTGCAGAGAAGGCATGGCTTGTCTCTAAGTGTACTGACACCCCAACCTTTTCCTTATGCTGGAAACATTTTTGTTCCCAAATAGACCACCAGTTTGCTGGTGCTGATCACTTGATTGAAGAGGATCAGGGCAAATTAGTTCAATGATATATTTACAAAGGCAAAAAAGATATGCTGCTGCTGTTGTTTTATGATGATTCATGAAGCTGTTTTACTGCTGTTTGCTTTATTGTTGAATTTGATTTATCATAGAAAGATGGAATATAAATGCCTGAACAAACAAAGCAAAGCTGTAGCCTTGCAGGAGACCTAGGCTGGATTGAGACATGACCTTTATTGCATTATTGTTCTTTATTATAATGCTAGAGCTTCTAATGTTCCTTTCACACGTACGTACCTGTTGCATTATAGAACTGTTTTTTTATCAATATACTGCCAAGTCATGCTAAATTTCGTTTACACCAGTAGGCATGGTGTGACACAACTACAGTGGACGTAAATGGACATGTAGTCATCCCACCATCCCTTATGTGCATGCATTATGTGAGTGGTGGTGGCATGATCCCAAGAAAAACCCAAAGAAAACAAAATGGCAAACTCTCATGATTTTCTGGATTAACAAGGTTGCAAACAGATTTTTTCTGGAAGCAATTAACATGGAAGTGAGAGCTAAACCTCCACCCGATTCCACAGGATTTCCAGAAGTGGCTTTTATGTTGTGTGAACGATAGCAGAAAATGTGAAAACTAGCAGGTAAGGAAACTGTTGGGAAAACAGAATGTAGCCCTAAAGGCATCTATTTGCCCAGTATCTAGTGTGGGAAACTGGTTCTGGCTGGTGGGCCATGTCATTATCTCTCACACACAGGTCAAATGGAAAATCCTGGTGGGCATAATTAGACCCATGGGCTGGAGGTTCCCCACTCCCTGTCTATACAAAGGAAGTATAAGCCACTGAATTGTCTCTTGTTTTCAGCAGCTGCCATCCAACACCACTTAAATTCTGTCTTTGGTGGGGACTAATAAAAATTGTGTCTTTGTTTGCAGGATTGAGTTCATGTTTTCTATTTTTGGCAGCTTCCATTGATGCTAGCGTAAAGGCCAGCACTTCCATTTAATTGATGTGTGCATATATAAAATGTTGAAACAGTGTCTCTTGCTAATGAAAGTTCGGCTTTTACCTGCATCAGATGCTAACAATTGTTAAGAAATGGGTTCCCACGACTGTTCTGCAGAGGGCAATTTTCAATAAATCTTGTAGATGACCTTGCTGCACCATTTTCTTAGGCTACAATAAGCCATCTTTCTTTAGTCCCTATAAATATTAAATAGCACTTATAGGAAAGATAACACGTGTCAAATGCAGGTATAGCAAACTCCAGTTTCCTGATCATAGCATCATAGAATCATAGACTTGAAAGGGGCCTATAAGGCCATCGAATCCAACCCCCTACACAATGCAGGGATCCAAATTAAAGCATACCTGACAGGTGGCTGTTCAGCTGCATCTTGAATGCCTCCAGTATTGACCTCCCTAGGTAATTGGTTTCATTGTCATACTGCTGTAACAGTTAGGAAGTTTTTCCTGATGTTCAGTTGAAATCTGGCTTTGTGTAACTTGAGCCCATTATTGCGTGTCCTGCACTCTGGGATGATTGAGATGAGATTCTAGCCCTCCTCTGTATGGCAACCTTTCAAGTACTTGAACAATGCTATCATATCTCCCCTCAGTCTTCTCTTCCCAAGGCTAAACATGCCCAGTTCTTTCAGTCTCTCCTCAAAGGGCTTTGTTTCTAGTCCCCTGATCATCCTCGTTGCCCTCCTCTGAACCTATTCCAGTTTGTTTGCATCCTTCTTAAAGTGTGGTACTCAACTAGATGCAGTACTCAAGATGAGGCCTAACCAGTGCCGAATAGAGGGGAACCAATACTCCACATAATTTGGAAACTATCCTTCTGTTAATCCAGCCTAAAATAGCATTTGCCTTTTTTACAGCTACAGCACATTGTTGGCTGATGTTCAACTTGCAATCAGCAACAATTCCAAGATCCTTCTTACATGTTGTATTGCTGTGCCAAGTATCCCCCATCTTATAACTGTGTATTTGGTTTCTTTGTACTTATCCCTGTTAAGTTTCATTCTGTTGTTTTTAGCCCAATGCTCCAGCCTATTAAGATCATTTTGAATTTTGCTATCCCTCCCAATTTTGTATCATCTGCAAATTTGATAAGCATTCCCTGTACCTCCTTATCTAAGTACTGGGCCCAGAACCAAGCCCTGTGGTGTCCCGCTTGTTACTTCTGCCCAGTTTGAGAAGGAACCACTGATAAGCACTCTTTGCGTATGATTCTGTAGCCAACTGTGGATCCACCTGATAGTTGTTCCATCCAGCCCACATTTAGCTAGCTTGCTAATCAGAATATCATGGGGCACTTTGTCAAAACCTTTGCTGAAGTTGAGATATATTATGTCCTCAGCATTCCCAGAGTCTACCAGGGAGGTTACCCTGTATAATCTGCTCCATAATTTTCCCAGGGATCGATGTCAGGCTGACTGGCCTATAGTTTCCAGGTTCCTCCTTTTTGCCCTTTTTGAAGATTGGGACAACATTAGCCCTCTTCCAATTGTCCAGCACTTCACCCATCCTCCATGATTACACAAAGATAATAGACAGTGGTTCTGAGAGTTCTTCAGTCAGTTCCTTCAATACTCTAGGATGCAGTTCATTGGACCCTGCAGATTTGAACTCATTCCAAGTGATTAGGTATTCCTTGACCATTTGTCTATCAATTTCAAGCTGCAATCCTGCCCCTTCAACGTCATGTTTCCCAGGAGGGTCATAGACCCTCTGTTGGGAGAAGACTGAGCCAAAGTAGGAATTGAGCACTTCTGCGTTTTCTTTGTCATCTGTTATCATTTTGCCATCCACATTGAGTAGCCGTACCGCCATTTCTTTTCTTTGTCTTTTACTATGGATGTACCTAACAAAGGCTTTTTTGTTGTTTTTGGCATCTCTCGCTAACCTCAGCTCATTCTCAGCTTTAGCCTTCCTGATGCCATCCCTACAATTCTGTGCTACCTGTCTGTGCTCTTTCTTTGAGGTCTGGCCTTCCTTCCACTTTCTGTATTTCTTTTTTGTTTTCAGGTCATTTCTAAGCTTTCTGTGAAGCCACATTGGCTTCTTCTGCTATCTCCCTTTTTTCCTTGACAGAATTGTTTGCCATTGGGCCATTAGAATTTATTGTTTTAGAAACTCCCACCCATCTTGGTCTCCTTTTCTCAATAGGGTTGCTTGCCATGGAATCTTGCTTACCATTGTTCTGAGTTTATTAAAATTGACTTTCCTGAAGTCCAGGGTATGCGTACACGATCTTCTGTTTGTGATGGGAATGAGTAAAACCTAGAAGTTAAACATTTTAAACCCACTTCCATCATTATTTAAGCTTCCCAAACAATATAATTGCAAGGATACACATTTTCAAAATGATGCAAAATGAAACAAACAAATAAAAAGTCTGCTGGGTAAGCAGATTGTCAACTTTGTTTTTTAGCCAAACTAAAGTCAGCTTTATCAACTTGGATTTTCAAGTAGGAAGAAAATCTCTCTTCTCTCCAAACACGTTTGTTATGGTGATTGCATATTGTGAGTCAAGGATGTTCAGTTCATAGGAGCAAGTAACTAGCTATGTTTTCCTGAATATGAATACACTATGCTATTGATTTATCTAGCCTTGCATTTTCTCCTCTGACTGATGGTAGCCAACAAGGTGTGGCATTGAATGCACTGTTGTATTTAATGTTCAAGTATTTTAAATGATAAAGAGCTGACAATTACTGGGATAACAGCAGGCAATGAGGGGGAGCGTCATTCCCTTAATGAAAATGCTTCAATTTAAATCCATATTTTCATATATTTAAACTGCTTTGAACTGTCACAACACCAGGTGATGTGCAAAGGGTGCTTCCAAATGGGTGTTTATTGTGGGAGCTATGCTTCTCTTCCATGCAATTTTTTGCAGTGTCTGCACAACATAATTGGCATCAAAATGCAACCCCATATTATTTTTCCCATTTAATCTGGATTTGCCCTTTCTGTGGAAAATCTGACATTAGACATAAACTTTTGCTAGTGATCTCTGCAATATCTGAATGACCTATCTGCAGTATTAAACCTGCATGGAAGCACCCAAAATCTGATAGATACATTTTTTCCATCTGTGCATTAGTCCCAGATATGTGGATCAGGACATTTCATATAGATAGGATTCCTCACATCCATACACCTTAAAACTCAGTCTTGCAGCTAATAGCTGTGGCAATAAGAGATTTCCCCTTATCTTGTGTATGATGCCGTTGTTTGTAGCTAACAGCTACAGTAAGGCTATAATGCTTGTAAGTAAACATGTAGATAAATCTTCACATAACTGTTGCCCTCTGGGTGTTTGTACTACAACTTCCATCATTCCTGACCATTGGCCACGGTGGCTGAAATTGATTGGAGTTGTAGTTCAACAACAACTGGAGGGTATCAGGTTGGAGAAAGATAATGTATTGCTTTCAAATGTTTTTTCATTTTGTTGTACATTGCCCTAATTTCTTGCAAGAGGGTGGTATATAAATAAAGAAATGTAGACAATGACTGGAAAAGACTGCAGGCCTCAATCCATCAAAGAGTTAGGGATACATAATCCCATTGTCCACAAGCTAGGTGGCACCACTTCTGTGCTAGGTTGTGGCCAATTTTTTAAGGCAATTAGATTTCAGAAATTTGTTTCTATCACCTTCTCTTCTTTGAGTTTGTTTGCATCAGTATACTAGACGGGACACTTTAAAAAAGTACAGATTTTTTTTATTATTTTGTTTTCTTGAGCCAAACGAAATTTGGCTTCATCAACTTTCTTGAATGCAAAACAAATCCCCCCCTGCTCTCCTAACACATTCAGTCTCTGGTTCTGTTCCAGAAAATAATCTTGGCTATGTAGGAATGTTTCCTGTTTGTTGACTTCATTATAAAGGCAGGTGGAAGATCAGCTTCTATTCATTTGAATTCTTTATCAGAGCAATGCAAGAGGTATCACATTTTTCTCAACAAAGAAGGTATATATACTGCAGCTGAATATGGAAGAAATATACACAGCTTGGTCCCGGAGGCAGCAGATATCCCTTTTATGCCAGATTCAAGCACCAACTGCTCAGAGTTTGTTGCTTTGGCTGGCCTCCTCATGAATGCTGATACGCAATGCCAATGTTTTGAGCAACAGGTGAGAGATCATGCCTTCAATCTGGTTGCATCTAAGGCTCGGCCAAAATCCTTTTCCCTTACTCCCTATTTCCTGGAAATATTCTCCTCCTGTAAAATTGGGGTCAGTTTTATGGTGCTTTCTGCAGGGAGGGGAAAAAGATTATTTTGTAATTTTCATAAGGGGGGGTTGCCCTGTTATGTAAAGTGTAGTTTGGCCCTTAGTTTCTGGCCTGATGATCCTAACCTCTGAATGACAATTTCTGATTAAGGCTACAGTCATAAACATATATATCAGGATCTGTTTTATCAATTTCAGCTGGATATACGTCTGAGCAAATGTTTATTTACTGATGAAATGTGTATCCCACCCTTCATCATAGATGATCTGAGGGTGGGTAACAACAATGTAGATTATACTAAAGTTAAAACAATCAAAATAATACATTCTAATAGAACAAAGCAGAGAGGAGACACATTTAAACTTGCTTAGGATCTGGTGGTAAGCCACTTTATATTGATCTTAACATTTGTCACTGAAGCTCTTTAAGAAGTCTGTGTAACCACACTCCAAGTAGTATAGGAAGAAGAGCATTTCTTGTTGTCAAGTCTCCTTGGTAGACACATATTTCACATACACACATTCTAAGAATCTTGTAAATTGGGATCTTTAGATACTAGCAATAGGGCATCTTGGCAGAGTCATCCAGTAACTTGGGCCCCATCTGCACTATACATTTAAAGTGATATCATACCACTTTAAACTGTCACGGCTTCCCCCAAAGTATCCTGGAAACTGTAGTTTGTTAAGAGAGTTTGTTAATGCTGAGAGCCCTCTTCCCCTCACAGACCTACAATCCACAGTGTTCCCTGGTAAGAGGGGATTGTTAAACCACAACCACTCTGGAAGTTTAGCTCTGTGAGGGGAATAAAGGTCTCCTAACAATTCTCAACACTCGTAACAAACTACAGTTCCCAGAATTTTTGTGGGGGAAGCCATGACTGTTTAAAGTGGTATGATACTTTTTAAAATGTATAGTACAGATTGGACCTTTACACAGGTCTTAAAAATTGGGATAATGTTTATTGGACAGACACACTGAGAATCAAAATATACACATTTGATACACAAACAAGCACACACTTCTTTGGGTTAGGAGAATTAGGTAAATAATTCTAGCTATGACTGTACTAACTAGAGTTACCAGGTCTCTGGTTTTTGGTCGGAGTCTCTGGTTTTTTGGGGGGCCCTCCGGCTCTCCGGTTAGCACCCCTTAATCTCCGGACTCTCAGCTTCAATTTTTTTTAAAAAAAAGTTTCTAGGTGGTCTGGTTCCCGGGATATACACCAAAACGTCAGCCGCTGCCCCTTGCGACTGTTTAATCTATTTAACTGATATGATGCTGAAGTTGGTTCCTAGTTCCCAGTTCCTTATTTGCTTGAAAGTTCAAAACACTAAAAAAGAAGAGTTGACAACTACAGCAACTTCAAACCAAACTTAACATGTCTCTGAACCCCAAAATATATGTTGGGGTACCCTGTATGATATATCACTGTGATCGGGGGACACTCCCCATCAAGAATAACAATACATTTATGCAATCAAAACCATCAGGCTTCTGATATCATAAATACATAATGATGTCATAAAATCATAACAAATAAGTAACTGGGGGTGCCCACCCCAAACTCTGCTCTGGGACAGGACAAATCATATACCCCAGGAAAGGGGAGGGTGTCCTCTACGAGATGACATTGCATCCCGCCTGGCCCAGAGCTTCTGCTGGGCACAGGGCACGGAGGACAGCATCTATGCAAAATCAAAATGGACAAAAACACGTAGAAAAAATAAGTACCTGGGGGCCCCCCAAAATCTGCTCTGGGCCAGGACAAATCATATACCCCAGGAAGGGGGAGGGTGTCCTCTATGAGATGTCACTGCGTCCCACCTGGCCCAGAGCTTCTGCTGGGTGCAGGGCACAGAAGAGGGCATCTATACAAAATCAAAGCAGAAAAAGACATACAGGAAAAATAAGTAATTGGGGGTGCCCACCCCAAAATCTGCTCTGGGCCAGGACAAATCATACACCCCATGAAAGGGGAGGGTGTCCTCTATGAGATGCCACTGCATCCCACCTGGCCTAGAGCTTCTGGCCACAGGGGAAGGATCAGGGCATTTGGTTTCCTGTCAGCTCTTGGGGAATTCCCTGTCTCCCAAGTAAGTGATTCTGTCGACACCCTGGTCAAATTCTGGAACAGTTCAATGACCAGGGCCATTGACACAATCGCTCCTGAGCATCCCCTTGTGCATTCCAGAGCAAAATCGGCCCTTTGGTTTTCCAATGAGCTGATGGCGATGAAACGCACTCGTCGGGGTCTAGAGTGACGATGGCGGAAAACTCGGAATGAATCTGACCGACTTGTTGTTAAAGAATTCTCGAAAACCTATTTGACTACAAGACGATCTACGCAAAAGGTCTTTTTTACGGCTTCTATTTCATCAGCCGTTAATCAGCCGGCTGAACTATTCCGAGTGGTTAAAAATTTGCTTAATCCTGTTCATCCTGAGGACAACGCGGATTTGTCTCCAACCCGTTGTCAAGAATTTGCCTTTTATTTTGCGAATAAGGTCGATCAGATCTGCTCCGACTTAGAAGCCAATTTTAATGCAGTCTCTAAGGATGTACCTTCGGCCTCTGTCTGTCCAATTAAGATGGATTCTTTTCAACTTGCTCAACCTGGAGATATAGACAACCTCCTTGGAGGAATGAGACCTACCACCTGTCCGCTTGATCCTTGTCCCTCCTGGATCATTAAACAAGCCAGAGGGGCTCTGGCTGAATGGGTCTGTGGAGTAGTCAATGCCTCTCTTTAACAAGGCTCCCTGCCAGGATGTCTGAAAGAGGTGGTTGTGAGACCATTACTGAAAAAACCCTCCTTAGACCCATTATGTTTGGGTAATTATCGACCAGTATCCAACTTACCTTTTTTAAGTAAAATAGTGGAGCGGGTGGTGACTAGTCAACTTCAATGGTTCCTAGTGGAAACGGATTATCTTGATCCATTCCAATCTGGTTTCAGACCTGGCCACGGGACCGAAACGGCTTTGGTTGCCTTGGTGGATGACCTTCGAAGGGAATTAGACAGGGGGAGTGTGTCCCTGTTGGTTCTCCTGGATCTCTCGGCGGCCTTTGATACCATCGACCATGGTATCCTTCTGGATCGCCTATCCAGGATGGGGCTTCAGGGTACTGTTTTATGTTGGCTCCGCTCCTTCCTAGAGGGTCGAACCCAGAAGGTAATACTCGGAGACTCCTGCTCAGCCCCCTGGCCTTTGACCTGTGGGGTTCCACAGGGCTCTATTTTGTCTCCTTTGTTATTTAACATCTATATGAAGCCACTGGGTGAGGTCATCCGGAGGTTTGGAGTTCGTTATCATCAATATGCAGATGACACCCAGCTTTATTTTTCCTTTCCCCCTGATGCCAAGGAAGCCATTCGACCCCTGAACCAGTGCCTGTCCTCAGTGATGGATTGGATGAAGGTGAACAAGTTGAAATTAAATCCAGACAAGAGAGAAATGCTCTTTGTCAGTCGTAGGGCTAAACTACTGTCTGACTGATCAGTTGTCTTCTTAGGAACCCCCCTGTTCTCTCAGGTCCTCCGATAATTCATTCCTTAGGATACCTTCAACCACGCAAGTTCATCTTTCAGGAACCAGAGACAGAGCGTTCTCTGTTATCGCCCCTAGACTCTGGAATTCCTTGCCAATAGAGGTCCGGTCGGCCTCCTCGCTTCCGGCATTTTGTCGCCAGGTCAAGACGTTCCTTTTCCGTCTCGCATTTAACCTGGACTGAGGAATAGGAAATCTCTTGACCATGAGAGACTATGGAGTAATTATGTTGTTTATTTTACTGTATATAGTTTCACTATTTTAACTTTATCTTATAAGTTTGTATTTATGGTTGTATGTCTTGTTTTTATAAGGTATGTTTGTCTATGTTCTTTTATTATAGAATTGTTCGCCGCTCTGAGCTTTCCAGGAAGATAGAGCGGCATATAAATGTTTTAAATAAATAAATAAATAAATTTATGCAGACAGAAAGGGTAGAGAACCTTCTGACTCTTACTCATTTCTCAGACCTCTTTCTGAAGTGAAGGGTCAAATCTGTAAAGACGTTTTGAGCAGCCACATTAAAAGATAAGGGCAGGGCATTCCAGGCAGGGAGTTTCCAACCCTGCTTGGATATGGATGTCTTTGCAGAGGATCCCTAGTCAAGCTTTACCAACAGCACAATCTAAACAATATCTACTCAGAAGTAAGTCCTGTTGAGTTCTATGGGGGCTTAGTCCCTTAGTACAAGTGTTTAGAATTGCAGCTTTTAGGGGCATCCATCTTTACTCCCGAATGCTCCCATCTAACATCTCCACAACACTAGGCTCCTTTCTTCCTACAGTGACTTTCTGGTGACTGGCCTGGCCTGAAGGCACTTAAACCCCTCTTGCCGAAAGCAAGTAGGCTAGATTAAATGTTCCCTCCCCAGGCTCCATCTTTTAGCTAAGATGTCTAGCTTAATTTCCAGTCAGATATTTTTTTAATTGTACGCTCCAAGCAACTGTGATTGATGCTTAATATATCATGCTTAATGACATCACTTGGGCCCGCCCTGTGATATCACTCGGGCCCGCCCCATGACATCAATCGGGCCCGCCCCTAAAATCTCAGGTTTTGGGATGCTTCTGACCTGGCAACCCTAGTACTAACAGACACACACACAACTCATCCACACAAGAGCCAGACAAACACACAAAATGTAAGAGGAGAAGGTGGGTTGAGTAATTGGAGGGTTATGTATAAGGTAGTGTGGGTTATACATAACTGCTCTGCTCTTTCTCTCTGGGCTCATATGGCAGACTAGGCCTCAGTCATGTGCAGCTGATATGAACAGTGGAAGGCTGAGTTATAAAAGGAACAAAATACTTGTCTAAAACAGACACATACAGTCACAGGAGACATCAGGTGTAGAGGCCACAGTTTGTAGGGGAAGGAACTTCAGAAGATAGGACAGAGTGAGAATTGGCTTTCCCAGCTATAATGGACAATAAAACTGGGGCATGTGGAAAGTCCTGGATCAGGGAGGAACAATAAGGAAAGCAGGCAAGAAGCAGCCCTGAAAAGGACTTTTTAAGCAGCTGAGCAAGGATCTCTGCTTCATCAAATGGGAATCCAGAGAGGCAGAAACTACAGGAGAGCCCCAAAAAGGACTCTTGAGCAGCTGGCACAAGGATCTCCTCTTTAGCCAGTAGGGATTTAGGGAGGTAGGAGACTAAAGGCAGTGAAGGAAAAGCAGGGGGAGATAATGGAGTCTGACCTCAGGCTCTGTGCTGGAGCAGAGTGAGTTCAGGCTGCAAGTGGAACCAAGCAAATGGAACTATTTGGCTGTGAAGCTTGGAGTTTTTACACCCTCCTAAACAAAAGCTCCACAGCAAACTCCAAAACTGATTGGATACAGGATGGCAAAATTCCTGGGCAACCTTTCCTTTCCCATACCTGGTATACCTCTACACCTCATGGCGAGATGGGGCAGGTCCATGCCCTGATAGAATATTATTTGATTCTTTTGTGGAGACCAGTTGTGTTGGTCACTGCTTAGTTAGCATGGTTAAATTTAGACTCCTGAGTGATGGGCCTATCTACAGAGGGGAAACCAATTGTAATTCTGGCCTGATTGGATTGCATTGCCCAAGGTTTGTCCTATGACTTGTGACATCACCTCTGTTGAAGTGACTCATTCCCATCAGGCAGGCCTCCAGCAGCCTCCTTGCTTTTTTTGCAAAGTGAAGTCATTTTAAATCATATAGTCAATTCCGGAGTGGGGTGTCTCCCAGGCTCTTATAGCTAGTAGTCTTCTGTCTTTTCCTGCCCTCCCCCTCTTACGCACACAAACATACACACACAGAGCAGCATGGAAGCTGGTTCCCAGTGCTACAATCTCATGCTGCTGTGATAAATGTATGAATACTGTAACCACATGGGTGATCATGATTTTTTTTCTACCCAGCTGACAGCCTTTAATTAGAGTGTATGTTGTCTCGGGATGGGGGAGCAATTCAATTCAGTTTGCATTTAAAGATGAATCGATCCATTTCACACCTTTTGAAGCAACGTAAGAACCAAACTACAGCCATTCTTCAAAGTTCGCACAGATCTGCATTTTGTGATGCAGTTCTCCAGTGAAACAGTGTTAACAAAGATGCATTATGTTAGGAGAAAGTATACTTAAAAACGGATATATTGGTGAAAATAACACACAAATGCATTATGTTAGGAGAGGTTGACAAAATGTGTTAACACTGCATGCAAAAATGTGTTTATTAGGAGAAATTCACAATGATATGCTGAAGAATTTTCATGAGGATCCTTTTTTTAAAAAGTGCAAGTTGCTGCAGAACTGAATTTAAGATTGGAGAAATGAGAAACTGAGAGAACTGAAATGGATAGATCCTGACATCCCTAATGTTGCTAAGTTATGCTAGACTGTGCTCAAGTAAAAGATTCTTACAAGAAAGGATGACTGCATATGTGTGTCTCTTATCTATAACTTACCATATACGCTGTATTCTCCATTAGCACTCAGTTTTACCATAGTGTTGTCTATGTTGGAGTGAAACAGATATCAAACTACTCTTCAGGATCAATGATATAATTAATCATTAGTTTGCCTGGCATGTCTCGTCTTAAGCTATAATGTATTATGTTATTCATTGTAGAAGATAACTATCAGCTTGGCCATAATTCCGAGACCTACTTTAGCCATGCCCCAATGCTTTTGCACACCCAGTGAACATTTGACTTTCTCTTCTTAGAACAGCAGACTCCCACATTGCAACAGAAACTGCTTCCAAAACTACTCTTAAATTTGAAAAGCTCTTTGACGTACTTAGTCGGAAGGCCTGCTGTTCAGGAAACACAAGTCCAAATCCCTACTGGGTGTGTAGAGATAATTGTGTGGTACTTCAGGACTCTAATCATTGCCAAAAATAACACTGTAATCCGTTTATAATAGCTCAGACTTCACATTGATCATTTAGAATTTTTATAGATTTTCATTTCTTTGAGTTCTTTTTCTGCTGCTCCACGAGCTAGAGGGAGCCCCAGCTGACGAAGCGTCAAGGCCCCAGCTGACGAAGCGTCAAGGCCCCAGCTGACAAAGCGTCAAGGCCCCAGCTGACAAAGCGTCAAGGCCCCAGCTGACAAAGCGTCAAGGCCCCAGCTGACAAAGCGTCAAGGCCCCAGCTGACAAAGCGTCAAGGCCCCAGCTGACAAAGCGTCAAGGCGAGTTAAGCAGCAGAGCGAGTTTGGCAGCAGGGCGAGGAGGCCAGGGCCCCCACTCTGCCCGTCTGTTCCCTGACCTCAACTAAACCGCAGTCTCCAACCCATTGACGTAATAAACCTTAAACAAAACTATGCAGGTAAGAAGCCAGCAGGGGTGTGGGGGCTTTCCAGTGTTTTGTACCGCCTGCAGCATGTACGACTATCTGCCTGTTGGACAGAAGTCGTGGGTATGCTCTCGGTGCAATGAGCTCCTGGCTCTCCGGGAACGACTTCATTTCCTTGAGGCCAAGGTGGCGGACCTGGAAAAGCTGAGAGAGGCAAAGAGGTGTGTGGAGGAGACCTTCAGGGACGTTATAGCTGTGTCCCACTCCAACGATGATAGCTCTCCTGCTATCATGGAGAACGATGGTCTCGGGGAAGGAGAGCATCCAGCTGAGGAAGAGGGAAACAATCCCTTAGAAGGGACCCATTCCTTGGGGGATGAGCAGCTATCCTCTCGTGCCGAGGATATATCTCCAGGGGGTGGAGGGATCCTTGTAGTGGGTGATTCGATCATTAGGAACATAGACAGTGGGGTGTGTGATGGGCTTGTAGACCGCAAGGTGTTTTGCCTGCCTGGTGCGAAGGTTGCAGATATCGCCCGTCGTTTAGACAGTTTGGTAGACAGTGCTGGGAAGGAGTCAGTGGTCGTGGTGCACGTTGGCACCAACGACATGGGGAAATGCAGCCGTGAGGTCCTGGAAGTAAAATTTAGGTTGCTAGGTAGGATGCTGAAAGCCAGGACCTCCAAGGTGGCTTTCTCTGAAATGCTACCGGTTCCACGCGCAGGACCAGCCAGACAGGCCCAGCTTTGCAGTCTCAATGCGTGGATGAGACGATGGTGTCGGGTGGAAGGGTTTGGATTTGTTAGGCACTGGGGAACATTTTGGGACAAGCCGGGCCTGTACAAAAGGGACGGGCTCCACTTGAACCAGAATGGAACCAGACTGCTGGCACTTAAAATTAAAAAGGTGGCAGAGCAGCTTTTAAACTGACTGAGGGGGGAAACCCGACAGGAGCTGAGAAAGGTCCGGTTCGGAATAAACCTCCCCCCTGGGATAAAAACCAAAGAAATGATGAATTTTTAAAAGGAGTAGGCCTAGAAGTAGGCATTGTGAGAGCAGGGGCACAGGATATAAATTCAGAACAGCAAAATTACCACAGGCCTAACCACAAGTGCCAAAGACACTTGAAGAGAGACACTGCTTACAAGTGCCTGTACGCTAATGCTAGGAGCCTGCGAACCAAGATGGGAGAACTGGAGTGCTTGGTCTTAGAGGAGAGCATAACGGAGACCTGGTGGAATAGAGAAAACCAGTGGGATACGGTTATCCCTGGATATAAACTATATCGGAAGGACAGGGAAGGACGTATTGGTGGCGGAGTCGCTCTATATGTGAAAGAAGGCATTGAATCCAGCAAGCTCGAAACCCCAAAAGAGGCAGACTCCTCCACAGAATCATTGTGGGTGGTGATACCATGCCCCAGGAGGGACTTAATACTGGGAACGATCTATCGTCCCCCTGATCAAAATGCTCAGGGAGACCTTGAGATGAGATATGAAATTGAGGAAGCATCCAAAGTAGGAAATGTGGTAGTAATGGGTGACTTCAACTACCCGGACATAGACTGGCTGCATATGTGTTCCAGTCATGACAAAGAAGCAAAGTTTCTAGATATTCTAAATGACTATTCCCTAGACCAGTTGGTCATGGAACCGACCAGAGGGACGGCAACCCTGGACTTAATCCTCAGTGGGGACCAGGACCTGGTGCAAGATGTAAGTGTTGTTGAACCGATTGGGAGCAGTGACCACAGTGCTATTAAATTAAACATACATGTAACTGGCCAATTGCCAAGAAAATCCAACACGGTCACATTTGACTTCAAAAGAGGAAACTTCACAAAAATGAGGGGATTGGTAAAAAGAAAGCTGAAAATCAAAGTCCAGAAATTGTTTAAAAACACTATATTAGAAGCTCAACTGGAGTGCATACCGCAGATCAGAAAAGGTACCACCAGGGCCAAGAAGATGCCAGCATGGTTAACGAGCAAAGTCAAGGAAGCTCTTAGAGGCAAAAAGTCTTCCTTCAGAAAATGGAAGTCTTGTCCGAATGAAGAAAATAAAAAAGAACACAAACTCTGGCAAAAGAAATGCAAGAAGACAATAAGGGATGCTAAAAAAGAATTTGAGGAGCACATTGCTAAGAACATAAAAACCACCAACAAAAAATTCTATAAATAAATTCAAAGCAGGAGACCATCTAGGGAGACAATTGGACCCTTGGATGATAAGGGAGTCAAAGGTGTACTAAAGAACGATAAGGAGATTGCAGAGAAGCTAAATGAATTCTTTGCATCTGTCTTCACAGTGGAAGATATAGGGCAGATCCCTGAACCTGAACTAACATTTGCAGGAAGGGATTCTGAGGAACTGAGACAAATAGTGGTAACGAGAGAGGAAGTTCTAAGCTTAATGGACAATATAAAAACTGACAAATCACCGGGCCTAGATGGCATCCACCCAAGAGTTCTCAAAGAACTCAAAAGTGAAATTGCTGATCTGCTAACTAAAATATGTAACTTGTCCCTTGGGTCCTCCTCCGTGCCTGAGGACTGGAAAGTGGCAAATGTAACGCCAATATTCAAAAAGGGATCCAGAGGGGATCCCGGAAATTACAGGCCAGTTAGCTTAACTTCTGTCCCTGGAAAACTGGTAGAAAGTATTATTAAAGCTAGATTAACTAAGCACATAGAAGAACAAGCCTTGCTGAAGCAGAGCCAGCATGGCTTCTGCAAGGGAAAGTCCTGTCTCAGTAACCTATTAGAATTCTTTGAGAGTGTCAACAAGCATATAGATAGAGGTGATCCAGTGGACATAGTGTACTTAGACTTTCAAAAAGCGTTTGACAAGGTACCTCACCAAAGGCTTCTGAGGAAGCTTAGCAGTCATGGAATAAGAGGAGAGGTCCTCTTGTGGATAAGAAATTGGTTAAGAAGCAGAAAGCAGAGAGTAGGAATCAACGGACAGTTCTCCCAATGGAGGGCTGTAGAAAGTGGAGTCCCTCAAGGATCGGTATTGGGACCTGTACTTTTCAACTTGTTCATTAATGACCTAGAATTAGGAGTGAGCAGTGAAGTGGCCAAGTTTGCTGATGACACTAAATTGTTCAGGGTTGTTAAAACAAAAAGGGATTGCGAAGAGCTCCAAAAAGACCTCTCCAAACTGAGTGAATGGGCGGAAAAATGGCAAATGCAATTCAATATAAACAAGTGTAAAATTATGCATATTGGAGCAAAAAATCTTAATTTCACATATACGCTCATGGGGTCTGAACTGGTGGTGACCGACCAGGAGAGAGACCTCGGGGTTGTAGTGGACAGCACGATGAAAATGTCGACCCAGTGTGTGGCAGCTGTGAAAAAGGCAAATTCCATGCTAGCGATAATTAGGAAAGGTATTGAAAATAAAACAGCCGATATCATAATGCCGTTGTATAAATCTATGGTGCGGCCGCATTTGGAATACTGTGTATAGTTCTGGTCACCTCATCTCAAAAAGGATATTCTAGAGTTGGAAAAGGTTCAGAAGAGGGCAACCAGAATGATCAAGGGGATGGAGCGACTCCCTTACGAGGAAAGGTTGCAGCATTTGGGGCTTTTTAGTTTAGAGATAAGGCGGGTCAGAGGAGACATGATAGAAGTGTATAAAATTATGCATGGCATTGAGAAAGTGGATAGAGAAAAGTTCTTCTCCCTCTCTCACAATACTAGAACTCGTGGACATTCAAAGAAGCTGAATGTTGGAAGATTCAGGACAGACAAAAGGAAGTACTTCTTTACTCAGCGCATAGTCAAACTATGGAATTTGCTCCCACAAGATGCAGTAATGGCCACCAGCTTGGACGGCTTTAAAAGAAGATTAGACCAATTCATGGAGGACGGGGCTATCAATGGCTACTAGCCATGATGGCTGTGCTCTGCCACCCTAGTCAGAGGCAGCATGCTTCTGAAAACCAGTTGCCGGAAGCCTCAGGAGAGGAGAGTGTTCTTGCACTCGGGTCCTGCTTGCGGGCTTCCCCCAGGCACCTGGTTGGCCACTGTGAGAACAGGATGCTGGACTAGATGGGCCACTGGCCTGATCCAGCAGGCTCTTCTTATGTTCTTATGTTCTTATGTTAATAGATTTGGAAAAGACCTCAGGTCCTTTAATTCAGTGTCCTGACCAGAGGAATCTACCCATCAGTTTTATATGTTTAAAACCTTTCCTGATCACTTGTCTATATAGTCCAAAGATTCCCCAATAATTAAAATCACAGCCAAGCTGACATTTCTCAGAAGAGATTTTGCTGAGAAAATTTCTGATACTTTTTCATTTTCTCCTCATTGTGAAAATATCCTCTGAATATTCTCCACTATATTCATTTTTGTAGCAGCCACCATTCCCCTCCCCAATGTGTGCGCACGCACACACGCACGCACACACACACACACACACACACAATGCCCCAGGATAGTGGTCAGGCTGCCAACACAGTTGTCAGTTGCATCACCCCTTAGCGAAAACTAAAGAAGCTCTGCTTCTACCATAAACAGTAGCGCAGTGGCAAATTCCAAAGTGCAGGGTCCCTTCATAATATTCACAGCCATGCTCCCTCACAGCCACACCTCCTTCAAAGATTACACAACCTTCTAAGATTATAGAATAATCTGACTGCTTTCTGTTTCTGTATCACTGTCACCATTTGACTGTCCTTTATCACTGTCCGAGATATTGCCTGAATTACTGAATTCAGCATCTACAAGTTTATCTACCTGCTGCTCGAGTCTTCTCAGTGGCTGACTCACCTCCTTTCACTCTGATTGGCTCTAGTCAGCAGGAAAGGACAAGAACACAAGTTAGAAGACTCTTCTCAGTGGCTCACACACTCCCCTTTTGTTATGACTAGCTTACAGGATGCTGGAAACATAGGGATCCTGCTCCCCAAAAAGTAAGGATTGTAAGACCCTGGATGACTACATCACTGACATGGATAATGGTGAGCTTTATCATCAAGAAAATGGTAAAGATAGCTCCTCCCCCTGGAGAAATTAGGGATTCATTTCACTCACTCACTCACACACACACACACACACACACACACACACACACTCACACTCACACTCACACACTCACACACAAACAGAGAGAGAGAGAGAGAGAGAGAGAGAGAGAGAGAGAGTTTTCCTAGGGGCTGTTTTGGGCCCCATTTTGGAGCATGCATGAGGGCTACAAACTCTGAAATGGGTCTAAGAAGATCAGAAAGTTTTCTTACACCAAAACACAGTAGTGTAGTAGCAAATTTAGAAGTGCAGGGACCCTGTATAATAGTCATAGCCATGCCCTCTTCTAAGAATATACAACCTTCTAAGATTATACAACAAACTGGCTAGGCTTGAATACTGCTTTCTGCTTCTCTATCACTGTTATCACTTGACTGTCCTTTTTCACTGTCAGAGATATTGCCTGAATTACTGGATTTAGTACCTATACATTTATTTCCTGCTGTACCAAACTGCTTGATGATGTAGAGGGGATGCTATCATCAGGATTCACTGTCTCTTCTTCTGCAATTACAGAATTCTCGCTTCCACAAATTGGCTTTTGGAAGTAGGAACTAATAGGAAGCCCTTTCATTCTGATTGGCTCCAATCAGCAGGAAACAACAAGGAAGCAAGTTAGAAGACTCTTCTTAGTGACTAACGCATGCCCCTTTCATGCTGATAGGCACACAGGATGCTGCAGACATAGGGACCCTGCTAGGTCCTGGCTCCCCAAAATGTAAGGGGTCTAAGACCGCCTGAGACCCTGGCCAGCTACACTCCTGCCAAGGCATAAAAGCCTCAGATCTTTCCCAACCCACTCCTACCATGGATTTGGATCTCCCCATCACTCTTGCCCCTCAGGTGACCCTTCAGAGATGGAGAAGGCAACAGAGCAGACAGGCCTGATCAGCTTCAGAAGATGGTTAGCAAGCTTGGAAGTATTTAGGCCTCATCAAGCTCTTTTTATGATGTCACTGGAGATCAATGGAGTCCAGAAGTTTCCTTGCTGCTGTACTCCTTCTGACCATAACAGGGACCTCCCAAACTGCCACTCTCCATTACTTACCAGAGACAAGGATGTGTCCGCCAGGGATGCTGTTGCTTTTTTCAGCTGCCTCTGTTTATTTTGATGCAGGGCTTCATTGTTTTATAGTGTTATTATAGGGTTTGCTTATATTAAGTGTTATATTCCACCCTGGTATCTATACAGATGAAGTGTGGGTTATTAAAAAACAATAATAAAAAAGAATTAAGATGATCTTGTCAAGGCAGAAAAGGGTGCAGGGTGCCTTGAATATTCTCTCATGCAGTGGTGCATTTTGGGTATCTGGGCACTATCAGAACCAGGGTTATGGCTAGGTACTTTTAGACTTCAAAATTAATGGTCTTTAGGAGGTAATATGTAGTTATGGTGGCTATCCTTTTCTAGCATCTGGCATTTCAGAGATAACCTGTCTGGAATCAAGCAATAGTTAAAAAAAATAATCAAGCCTGTATGTGAGAAGGTAAAAGGTGCTTGGTCCCCTGCCTATTCAAACAAAAGCAGCTGAGAGGTCCTCAGGCTGAAGCAGTTTTAATTTCTGTTTGATCTAAGGCCTACAGATACTTGTCAGACTCTAGTCTGATCATTAACTCTGGAATAGCAATGCAGGAGAAATGTGGTTCAGTTCACATTTAATGGTGAACCTATCTAATTTACTCCTTTTGAAGCAAGACGTGAACTGAAACACAGCCATCCTTTGAAATTCTCACTACTCTGGATTTTGCGGTGCAGTTCTCCAGCTAAATAACATGTACAAAATTGCATACACTAGGGTAAAGTGTGCATAAATGCTAAAATCTGTGAAATGACATACAAAAGTGCGTTATATTGGAGGAAATTGCTTTGCAAAAATGTGTATATTAGGCAATACTGCATACAAAAATGAGTTTACTAAGAAAATTCACATTAAAATGCTGCTGAATTTTTATGACTCTTGTTTTTTAAAAAATCTAACTAATGTGGAAATGTAGAGAACTGAACTTGAAACATAAGAAACTGAGAGAAACTGAAATGGACAGATTCATATAACTCTACTCTGGAGAGACCTTATTCAAGGAATAGTAGTGGAATACTGCAGAGATCTTCAGTAGTACAAGAGCTCCTGAAGATCCTGCTGTCATGGTAAGCACCTCAAGTTTTCCAGACCCAAAGACATCTTGCCTGCCCCCCTGACAACCCCCCCCTGCACTTGGACCTCTTCTATGACTCAAGACTCACCATTCACTCCTATCCCCCCAGAGCTGAGGAGACATCAGGCCCAACAAGAAGGCCAGAGCTGGTGAAGGAATACTCATCTGTCAGCCAGAAGGCGTCACTGCCAGGGGTCTACTCTGGAGGAGTGAGACATCAGAGAAGGGCCAGGTGTGAAATGGGACCCAGCAGGTGACTAGGAGAGGAGAGGACTAAGAGAACATAAATGCTGAGATAATAGCTGTCTACTGGGCTCCCACTCACCATTGCTGGAGCTCCAGGTTATCCTGACTTCAGCCCCAGCTTTAGTTCTGGGCAGTGGCAGCTGGTGGAATCTGCTCTGGGTTTTATTACGAACTTTCAAGGAGCTGTCCAAGGTTCTGTCCTCTCAGTCTGAGTAGAGCTTTCTACTCCATCCTCTTTTCCACCTCAAACAAGTAATGCAAAGACTGTGTGTAGGTGGGGATCATCCAACCAATGCTGCTTGGAGCACAGACTGCAGGGAGGCCTTTAGGCCCAGGTGACATCATCAGAAGCATGGGGTAGCCTAGCAAATTTGATCCACTAATCATAATATATAAAAAAATTGATTCAATGAAAACAGCTGAATTTAGCATTTGCTGTGGATTATATCCTCTTAAATTATCTGTTTTTAAACAGATCAATTCTGAATCCGCTCCTCACTGCAAATCAATGCTTCGCACTTCTAGAAGTGTGGTATAATGCTTCCAGACGTATGTGCTGAACTGACACATCCTGCCTTTCCATTCACTGAAGCAAATTACCCATCATATAATACAGCATTGTTCGGGGTGGAAAAACTTAGCAAAGTGTGATCAAAGAAGATAGCGCTAAGTGCCTTGACGGTTTGAAAAAGGAAAAGGAAAAAGAAAACAAATTTCACAAACCCATTGCCATTTGTGATTGTTTAACTGTCTGGATAGTTAATCCGAAGTTTTGTTTCAGATAAACACACTAACTTAATTTGGCCATGTTTAATTGGAATCTTTTAAAGAACTGCAGTTGTGCCTGCACTGCTGAATAGCAATGGCTGCTGCTTAATAGGGCTGATAATCCTCTATAATGAGGACACCTACAGATGGTTCAATGGTGCCTGGGTCTTTTGAGTGTTTTCGTCATATGGCAAGGGTGTTTGCAAGGTCTTGGGGGGGAGGTAAGGACCCAGAAGTGTAACAATTGCTTCCTATTGTGAGGTCCTCTGTTGTTTTTACTCTTATTGTGGTATCTATACAATGCCGCAAGCGTCTGCTTACAGTGGGAGGAGAGAGGGGATTGGAAATATGTTCCTGTCCTTGAACAGAGAATGCTGGTTTCCCCCTTTCCTGTGTACTGTCTGTGCAATGTCCCCCCGCCCCCATAAATCTAGGAGTTCTGCAAATGAATAGAAAACTGAGGCATCTGAAGCATCCCAATTAAGAGGTTTCTACTGTGGCTCCATTCTAGTTAACCAGTCCTTTCAATGTTTTGATGAAAAAGGTATGTCAAACATCATTTAATTAAGAGAAAGGCCCCATTAGCACATTTTTTCATTATTGTGAGACATTGCTTCCTTTCATTCAGTGTGATACAGGGAAATGCAGAAGAATGAAGGAGTCCCAGGATAAGTGTCTTTATCAGAGCACAATTTGCAAAGGATAACCCTGAGTCTGAAGTAGGGATGAAAGTATCTGTTAATTTTGGTTCTCTCAGTTTCTCATTTTTTCCAGTCTTACATTCAGTCCTCCACATTTCTGCAGCAATTTGCATTTTTCTTTTAAATCCTCATGAAATTTTTTTAGTGTGAATTTCTCCTAAAAAACACATTTTTGTATGTTGTTTTGATTGTGTACACATTTCTGCAAGCAATGTTTTCCTAAAAGAATGTATTTTGTAAGTTATTTTCACAAATATATTCATTTTTGTGCACACTTCCCCTAATATGTATTTTTGTAAACAATGGTTAGTGAGTGAACTGCATCACAAAATTTGGATAAGTGCGAATGTCAATGAATGGCTGTGTTTCAGTTCTCTTATTGTTTTGGAAAGTGCAAATTTGATAGATTCAGCTTTAAATGTGAATTGAATTGAATTTCTTCTCCACCCCTAGTCTGAAGAGTGAATGAGAATCTTCAGTGTGGAATGCATTTTAGGACTAGAGTCCGAGACTAGAGAAAACTTAAAGTGTACTTGGAATCTGTTGAAACCAGCAGAACTTAAGAAAATGCATAGTGCTTAGTATATTTTAAGCTGTAGAAATAATTGCTGCTGCTGTTGTTATTTTATTTCTAGCCACATGTGAAAACCTCTAGGTAATACACAATAAAACATAAAAAAAATCAAAACATGCACCTTGAAATATGAAATGATAAGTGCTAAGATGGACGTAGAAGGGTGCTTCCATCTCACTGATTTTACTAGGGGTTTAAGTACAAACATTTTTTTCCTGGTTTGTCCATTGGTCTGCAACTTGCTATCTTCAGATTTTGTTACCCTTGCATAAGAACATAAGAAGACCCTTGCTGGATCAGACCTAAGTCCTATCTAGCCCAGCATTCTGTTCCCAAAGTGGCCAATGAGGTGCCTCTTGGAAGCCCACAAGCAGGACATGTGTACAATAGCACTCTCCTGCTCATGTTCCCCAGCAGCTGGTATTCAGAGACATACTACCTCTGATACTGGAGCTGATATAACCATCAAGGCTCGCCGCAGTAGTCATATCCTCCATAAGTATAACCTCCAGGCTTGATTAATGTAATGCGCTCTATGTGGGGCTGCCCTTGAGGTTGGTCCGGAAGCTGCAGCTGGTGCAAAATGTGGCGGCGAGACTGCTTACTGGGGCAGGTTATTGCCAACATGTGACCCCACTGCTGAAAGAATTGCACTGGCTGCCCATTTGCTAATGGGCCAAGTTCAAGGTTCTAGTTTTGGCGTCCAAAGCCCTATACAGCTTGAGACCAGGATACCTGAAAGACCGTCTTACCCTTTATATACCCAGTCGATCACTGCTCTCTGCAGGTGAGGGCTCCTGCAGATACCATCTTATCAGGAGGTTTGTTCTGCACAATATAGGAAATGGACCTTTAGTGTGGCGGCACCTGTGGAATTCCCTCCCTTTGAATATTAGGCAGGTGCCATCTCTGTTATCATTTCGGCGCCTTTTGGAGACTTTCCTCTTTCAACAAGCCTTTTAGGGTGAGACCTATCCCAGTCTGCATCTGTGTTAGAATTGCTTAATATGTTTTTTTAATAATGTTTTTAACCCTTTTTTAAAGTTGTTTTTTTTTAAATGTTTTTAACGCTGTTTTGTTTTAATGTATTTTAAGATCTGTTTTTATTATATTTTAAAGTGTTTTTAGTGCTTCGTTTGCCACCCTGGGCTCCTGCTGGGAGGAAGGGCAGGATACAAATTAAATAACAAATAAATAAATAAAATAAAGTATGGCTAAGCCCATTTTAAGGCCATCCCAAGTGCAGTTTTGGAAACTTCTTTGCATAGCAAGTATGCCTTGCATTCCAGAATTTGTGCAATACAGTGCTGCTTCTTCCATAGTGGATCTGCTGTCTCCTTGCATCTTTTATGCAACATCTCCTAGTAATATCTATGCCAGCATTTCCCAAACTTCCCCCCCCACAGACCACTTGGAAATTACCAAGGGTCTTGGTGGACCTCTTAATGATTTTTCTGCCTGTTGAAGCAATTGGAATGCTCTGTGCTAGATGCTGTATGATTTTTAACAGTATTTTTATTGCTCCTTTTATTTCTGTTGTAATACCATACAACACAGAACAAGAAATATGAATATAAATATGAATATTTAATGCAATGGATGTGCCATCTCCCATCTTCAACCACAAATCCACAGACATGGAAATCCATGGACCACCTGAATGAAGCTCATGGACCATAGTTTGGGAATCTCTGATCTATACTTTGTGATACCACTTTAGGGGGTCTAAGGCAGCCTGTTATGATGTGAGTGACATGCAAAAGGGAACCCGAAACATATGTCTGTTATTTTCCATTACATTTATAATAAATGCATCATCTTTTATTACTATTACATTTCATAAGATGTATGGAAGAGATTATAAAATGATTGTGCTCAGTGGGGACAAGTGGTAGAACAGGAATGGAATTGCACCCACTTTTCCACACAGTACACACACACACACAACTAAAGGACTGTCACAGTAGATGGAGCAGATTGATTCTTGGTTGCTCCAGAAGGCAGGACTAGAAGCAGTGAGTGGAGATTGCAGGGAAACAGAATTCAGCTCAACATCAGGAGACATTTCCTAATGTTAAATTAATGTTGGCAATAGAACGGGGAGGGGGCACATCAATACTGACAAATAGTAGCCTCCAGCTGGCATGGCCATGGGCCAGTAAAAAGGAAGGGGGCTTAAATGAACATTCAGCCTCTTCCTGGGACTGACCCAGTGCAATATCATATGTGTCTACTCAGAAGAAGGCTCCATTGCATTCAGTGGGGCTTAACTCCCAAGTAAATGTATATAGCAGGGGTTGCCAACATACCATCCATGAGCACAATGGTGCCTTTAAGGTTTTCCCCTGGTTCCCACAAAGCCTCTGACCCCCACCCCACTGCCTCCTTGGTGATAAGTTGGTGAAAGTGGTTACTTTTTTCTTCCTTGGAAAGCACAAAGAACTGAAAGAGGAAGAGTGCTTTTTTTCAACTTCTTTGAGCTCTGTATGGTTTTCAAGGCTCAAATTAATTTAGCTGGATCCTGACTTCTGTCCAGATTCCTTTGTGTGTGTGTACTATCTCTCTTCCTCTCTCTTGAGGGGTATCTCTCTTCCTCTCTCTTGAGGGGTGAGTGATCTGGAGGAGTGGGAGAAAAGCGAACAGAAGGGCATTCAATCAAAATCCAAATGTGCCCACAGACCTAAAAAGGTTGGTGACCCCTGTTGAAGAGGGTTGCAGCTTGAGAGTTTTAAATTGGGCCAGCATAAAGATTCTTTCTTGCCTCTTCTGACTTGACCATTTCTATCATGGGCAATCAACCTGTGAACTATTGTTTGGAAACAGAATGTCAACAAGCAGTATGCCTGCAGTATTCATGGGGATGGGGAGTTAGAGAGTGACATGCCTTGCATTTTCTAGTAGTGGTGGATAAGCTGTTGAAAGGAGTGTAATATTTTAATAATGTTGTGTTTTGATTTCTTTATTTTAAATGCTGTTTTATGAATGGGCATATTAATGTCATATTACCTGCCTAAAGCCTTTGGGCATAGGTAGAGTGAAAAATCTAAATTAATCAATCTGCGTATTCATACTACAGACTAACCAGCCAAGATAAAAATGAGATTTCTTTCATAGTTTATTGCCTCCTTTCTTAATCGTCTGCCAGGATTCTTTTTCATCCTTAAATATGAGACTAGAACAGGATAGTAAAAAAAAAAGGGGGGGGGTAATTCAATTTGTTGATTATAGTCGATGAGTGATAAGACATTTGATCAGATAATACACTTCCCTAACTGCCATAGTCTTTTGATTGCCTTCTGTTTGGTATAGCTCAGTCATAAAGTCAGATAAATTAGAAAAGGGGCGGGGGAAACCCTTATCCTTTATCTAGTTAATTCTTTTTATAGTGCTAGAAATTGAGACAAAGCACTTAAAATCTTTTCTCCCTCTACATCTCTCAATCACTGCATTTTCAGCTGTTTCTTTTGAAGGGATTTCCAGATTGTTTAGGATCAGATGCTTCTTGATAACTACCTACATTTTTCCTCATACTGTTTCTTCTATGCATGTTTTCAGTGTATTTTTTTGCCTAGTGTTTTAGTATCTTGGCTGATGAATATTTATATGTGGTCACTGTCAAACCCCTGTAGTTTCTTAATCCATTGGCTATATTAAAGGCCAGTGGTGGCTGATGCCTACTGGGACTGATAGGGTGGAAACTAAGAAGCCCAAACCGTAGATGGAGTCAGAACCTATGGCAGACAGAGCCAGCTAATGTTGCCCCATTTTCATCCTTGCTGAGTTCTATATGAGCAGCACAGAGACTGAGGAGGAGGAGGAGGAGGAAACCAACAGGCAATGCCTCCTCTGGACTGGTTGTAAGGGAGAAGGAAGGCAAGTGGGGAATGGCTGAGGACAGACTGAGGTTGGTGGGCAATGCCCCATTTGCCCTAATGGACTAGCCTCCACTGTTTAAGGCCATCCCAAGATATTTTGCTGTCTCGACAAGATGACACTCTCCCCACCCTCCAATTCCACATACAGAAGCCGATCCAACTGGCAGGTGCATGTTATTCCAAATGTGGCTAGAATGTTATTCTAGCCACGCAGGGACTGAGCTGAACCCATGGGGTAGGCCTACTTCCCCAACGACCGGCTCCTCACCATGTAGGTGACGTGCCCCTCCAGTTCCTGTCTGGGAACTGTGGCTCATCCCTTGCCTTCCGTCCCTCTTTTTCCCCACTGGTCTTAATCAGGGCCAATCACACCAGGCAAGGAAAACCTTAAGCCTGGATTTGCCAAGGAGCTGCACTCTCACACAGTTTGAGAAGGGGCAATCCCCAGACAGGACTCTGTTGGCTTAACAGGGCTACTATGCCCTCCACGCCTCACAGTCTCTGATCGCTTAAAGCCCTAAGGTCACTGCAAGACCCAAAGGTCTCCTGCCATGAAACAAAAAAACATACTCTATAACCATATATAGCAATATCTTACACATTTTGGGTGGTCACTTTACACATTCTTGCCCTGCCCATCCATGTGCCAGCTTATTACCTGCTTTTATTCACAAATCGGGCACTCTAAATTGTCAGTCATTTCGCCCTAACCCTCCCCTCCGGGGTTTTTTACAACTTGATGTTTAAACTGACACTTATGATGTGAAATCTTTCTCTTGACCACAACTTCCCTTTTTCTTTTACTTGTTCGGTTCCAAGCTACTTCTGCTTTTCCCTTATACTAAAGCTGCTTCTTAATACCTTTGGGCTAATAGAAGAGGCATAAGCAATGATTTATTAGGCCTAAGGACTTTATTAGGTCTAATGAGTTCTAATTCTGCTCTCACTGGTGACGGGACATCATTCTGGACTGCATCTGAGGGCAGCAGGCTAGCTTAAGAGTACACAAGGCAAGCTGAGCTGTCTGCTTCACTCTGCAGGTAGGGCCAGCCCTAGCTATATTTAGCTGTTTGTCAAACTAAGCAAAAGGAGCATACAGTAGGAACACAGGAATCTGCCTTATATTGAGTCAGATCACTGGTCCATCTAGCTAGTATTGTTTATATCAGATGTTGTTGGACGCCAACCCCCATTAGTTCCTGCTAGCATGGCCAGTTGTCAGGTATGATGGGAACTGTAGTCCAGCAACATCTCGGAGAACCACAGTTTCCCCATTCTTGGTCTACACTGACTGGCAGAAGTTCTCCAAGGTTTCTAACAATGCATCATGAGGACACTCTTTACCATATTTATTTATTTAACAGAATTGATATACCGCTTGATTGTAGCAAAACCTCTAAGTGGTTTAAGAGAAATATTCTAATCGCTCAATACAGCTACCCCAGGCAACAGGGGTATTTTTATTTTATTTTTATTAATTACATACAAACTGGTAAATCTGTTCATGCATGGACCTTTCATTGAACTTATAGGGAAATCCTTGCACATAGGAAAAAGTGGGGGGTAAGCATTGGAGACCTCATGGTCATAGCAACAGGGGCTTATGAGTGCCCCCAGGGTCACATCATAGATATTTTTTTCTTTCCATAGCTGACTGAATCATGGAATTTAGAATTTGGGCTACTAACACAATAAGCTAATGGAGTGTACTAATGAGAATGTTATTTGGGTTGGGAGTTTTTTGTATGCCTTAGCTTTTGTCCTAGGGGAAGGGCCATAGCTCAATGGGAGAGCAACTGCTTTGCATGCAGAAGGTCCCAGGTTTAATTCCTGGCATGTCCAGATAGGACTGGGAGAGACCCCTGTCTGAAATCCTGGAGAGCCACTGCCAGTCAATATAGACAATACTGAGCTACATGGGCCAGTGATCTGACTTGGCATAACGCAATGTCCTGTGTTCATATGTTCTCTTTTTTTACTCTGGTTAAAATAGTTTATTTGTACTTCTCCTTCATTTGAGCTCAATCAGGCACAAACAGCCTTCACTCGCTTGGAAATACGTTGCTCCTAATTATAATACATAGAAGAGTTAAACACCAGAGTTCTAAAAATTTCCCTGAATTAAATAAGATGTAGGGAGATCAGTTGTACTCCTCATGGCTGCAGAGTCCCAGAAAACCTTCTGTGTCTGGATATAAACAAAGGGATTATCCTGAGTTCAGTGCCTTTGTAAAATCTGCTCATCTGACTGCAGTTCCTAAGTGTATTCCTGGAACAGTCCTGTCCATGACTGGGTGGTATGGGTCACGCAGAGCAGTCTCTGAGGTTATAATAGGAATAAAAAGCTTTGGTTTCTTATATCTCCATTCAAGTTCCTGAAGAAGTTTTAGATTTGAAGCCTGTAGCTAGTTCCCACGAAACCCATTAAACAGGATCTGCATGTAATTCAGTCACTGTTGCAGAAAGCAAAGAGTCTGATACTGAATCCAAAGGAATCTTGTGGGATTTTTCCTCCTAAAAGACTATATTGGAAATTGTTTCATAATTAAAAAGGAAGAAAATTATTTTAAGATTTATAATGCCAAATATATGGATCTCGTTCATATTGAAAGTAGGCTTGAGTTCCAAGTTCATGCAAGAGAAAAGAGATGCAAGAGAAAGTGTTTATTTAAAACTTCATAAGATTTTTTTTCAGGAGCATAAAACCTTGCAAGATTTTCCTCTTTAAACAGGCATAACCAGTGCCTTGACTGTATTTCCTTTTGATGGGACAGGAAAAGCAGAAAAAGATGGCATGATTGATGTGCATTTGCTCCATTTATCTAAGGTACTTTAAATCCTACCTTTAAATTTTTAATTTGCTTCTAGTCAGTTCTTTATTTTTCACATTGTGAATGCATGCACTCTGTGTGGAATGCTGCCTTTGAAAAGCATTTAGAAACATTATGGAGAAGCAAAAGGCCAAATTATGAACAGGAACTGGCTTAAGAAAGCACATTACACTTCTGTTGAGCAAGATGAAATTAGTTTCTAGGCCTGATTAAAAAATGGTTGTTTTTTTATTAAAATCTGGAATGGTTTGGCTTCAGAATACCTGCAAGAGTGCTTCAATCCAGACATGTCCTCCCAGGTCTTGAGATCTCTGGGTACCACCTCAGTCTGAGGCAAGATATGTGGGAATGAGGTATGAACCCTTCCCTGTAGAATTCTCTATCACTCAAGGCCTCAGACTACCTCCAAAATGGGCTGCATCTAGGGTCCAGTTTGGCTGTTAGTAAACAAGGATCAGAAGGGCCACAAACATGGTCAAAGGCAAGCCAGAGTTCAGGCACTGAATGAAGCAGATGAGGATCAAAGGGCCAGAAGCAAGTGCAGGGCCATAGCTAGGTAGGAGATTAAATTCCAGAAGAGCAATAGACCCATGGGGAACATTATCACACACCTGAATCTTGCAGAAAGCAGGACTGAACCCACCTATCACCTGATGAACAGGGAGTTCAATCATGCTTGATCACAATCTCCCCCACCCCAACTTTGACAGGTGGATGGGACCACCCACCTGCCAATCACTTGATTTTTTTTTACATCCAATGATTGCTAGGTGGGTGGTCCCATTCATCCATCAAAGCTGGCCTGCAGAGTGAGGGGAGATAAATTCTGGCCCATTCGGCCCAAAGGTTCTCCATCCCTGCAATAGACAGTTGTAAGGGGCAAAGGTAGGAAGGAAGGAGTCACAATCTGAGCAGCGGTCAAGCAAAAGAATTGGGAGAGTAGGCAGAAGCGTTCTACATTTTCAGGAAGCTACTGGACCACTTTTTTGGCTTAGAAAGGCTTTAGGATTGATAGGCTACTGTTTTTATTGCTGATTTACCTGTTCCCTTTTTTGATTTTTTTTGGTGTGTGTGTGTGTGTGTGTTTTAGTGGTTATGATTTTTATACTTGATATATTAATTTGTTGGTTATTGTCATGATCGCTATATTGGTTGGTGGGAAATAATTGTTTTTAGAATCAAATAGATTGTCGATCCTTGGTAGATCAGCAGATTAGCCATGGCAGCTTTCCTAGCACTTTCCCCAACTCTGATACCTAGGACAGAGATGGGGAACCTGTGGCCATTCCAGGATGGAAGAGAATTGTGTTTTGTCCTCACTTCTTAAGTGAACTGACCCAATTCTCATCTCCTGGACTAGTACACAGTTTGGAAATATTTCAGATTTAATACTTGCTTTAATTTTATGAGACCGTAATGGGATAATGAAACATACATGTTAAAATACATATTTAAAGATAAAACCAATTTAGAAATGTGTACATTGAGATAAAATACTTTTAAGATACGGAATTTTTGTATGGATGTGTCCATTCTTACTCTAGATGTCTCTGGATTCCAACTCCCAGCATCCCTGATCATTGGTTTTGCTGGCTGGGGAAGATGGTGGTTGGAGTCTAACAACATCTGAAGGGCCACAGATTCTCCATCCCTAATCTAGGATGATAACCCTTGACTCTGATCTACCAAGCTGTAGCCTCTGATTTAGTCACCAAAAGACAGCAAACACACATTCCCATATGTAGTTCAAATGGTAACCTACACGGTTGCTTTTTATGCTGAATTGCCAGGTTTATCCTAACTACTTAACTTTTATTCAACACTTGGTAAATAAACCAATGTAGTGGGTTTTTTATCTTCTAGATAGATCTCTCTTCAGTTTATATACCAGGCTACTCATTACCATCTGCACCTGAACGCACTAAGTAGGCAGCTTATCAGTTCAAGCCATGATGACTGTGTGGAGACAGTTAAGGTAGCCAGTTGGCTGATGCAGAGTTCATTTGATAGAGTCCTATAAATTTCATACACACACACATACAATTTTCTTGTTTAATTACAGTATATTTATTATTTCTGTAAATTGCTCCTCAAATTTAAGACCATGTGGGCCTTTTAAAAAGCATTTCCAGGAAAATATTGCAGGGACCTTTGAGAGTGCCACACGTATAAAATGCAAGGAAGTGGGTTGTCTAGGAACAACATTAGACCATTAGTGCATAATGCTGTAATATGTTTTAATGAGTACTTGAGTAAATGCATAAGCATTAGAATAGACGTTCTGTTAGAAGCAAAAGCAATAATTATGAAGATTCCATTTCAAATTCAGAATAAATGCATCTAGGCATGTCTAATACAAGTTTTTGCTGTAATGTGGATCAAAGAGAATAAATGTGGCACAACAGAAAAGGAATAATCTCACTGATTTCAGTGTCTACATCCTCACTGACTTCAAATCAGATTGAAGTAGAATTCTGTGATGATGGGGATCTCCCTTTTCTAGACTCAAAATAGCCTCCAAATCCTGAAAAACGCACACATACAGTATCCCAGTACATTCTGACCTCAAAATAAATGATTCAAACTATGCAAATTATAATACTTTGTTTTAGCACTATTGCTTAAGCACACCTACTGTCATAAAGTCCCTCTTTAGCTTAATTCATCAATGTGATGGGCTTCGACAGAATTTGAATTCTTTTGGAAAAGATTGGGATCCAATGGGAATGGAGTTTCAGTCATTTGAATGGTCAGAGAATTATACTGATCATGGACATATTGTCCATAGACCTCTAGGATTCTTATTATAAAAGGCTGAGCTTAATTTTCATGTGTGATTTTTTTATGCAAAAAAAGGAAGTTTCAGAGCCCAAAATGTTATCCAAATTTCCCTCAAAAGTTACATTTTTACACCATTTAACTGTTCTCTGCCCCTTTCTACAATAGCTTTGACACATTTTTTTTATAGCAGAGGTTCTTCTTGTTGGCAATTGTATCCAGCCAGTTGGCCAACTAGCATGATGGTTGAAGGGTGTCATGTAGCCAGACCTGGCTGCATGAAACATCACAAAGCCAAATCAGATTTAGAGCAAGGCTTCCTCCCCTCAGTCTGACAGGGGGAACACTTTTGCCCCACATTGCTCCTCTCTGCATTATTGCCAAAATGGGGAGCATGATTTGTAATTGTAGGGGATTATTTTTTTCATTAAAACATCCCCTCTCCATATTGACTAAGGTCTAATCTCTCTCTCTATGGGAAAAGCCATAGCTCAGTGGTGTGGTGGAGCATCTGTTTTGCATGGCTCAGGTCTCAGGTTCAGTCCCTGGCATCTCCAGGTAGGGCTGGGAGAGACTCCCTGCCTGAAACCCTGGCGAGCTGCTACCAGTCAGTGTAGACAATACTGCTAGATCAGCAGTCTGATTTAGTATAAGACAGCTTCCTAGGTTCCTTTAAGGCTGCAATTCTAACCCCATACACATGGACTTCAATAAGACTTACTGCTGAACAGACATGGTTAGGATGGTGATCTAAACCAGATTTAGCTCTGAACACATACAGACACTTCCTTCAGTTTCCACTTTCTTTCCCTATGATAACAGGAAAGGCTGGTGCTGGACAGAACAAGTGCAAAATTCTTCATTCCAGATCTGTATTTGGGACCATAACAAAATAACTCCTAGTAAAGCTAGGGGTCCTATTAGGCAGCCACTCTACCGCATCATGTACAGCGGGGATGGAAAACATGTAACCCTTCAGGTCTTGTGGGACCCCATCTTCCTTCAGCCCTATCCAGCGTAGTCAGATATGATGGGAGTTATAGGTCAGCAACACCTGGAAGGCCTCAGGTTTCCCTTCCCTGATGCAGAGAGTGTGGAAGAGTGGGAGGAAGCATGTCAGTAATAAAGAGTTCTACTAAAATTAGAAATGTCAACAGAACCTCAGCTTTCATGGTTTTTGTCGATTACCATTCAAAGACAGATTTGAAAGTGTAAATTAATCCAAAGACAATTTCACATCCTGACTACAATTAAGAAGGACAACCATCTGGGGCTCTAATTATTCATCAAGGAAACTTAGACACCCCCTCCCCCCAGCTATTTTTATGACCCTTTAGACAGTATGCAATTCAAAACATTTTGGGAGAAGCAAATCTTTTGTGTCTTCTGACAACTGCTATTTTTGCCATCATCCTCTCTCTCCCTCTCTCCAATGAACAGTTTTCACAGCTATTTGATCCATGTTTTGCTCATGCGTGCACACACACACACACACACACACACACCCTTTCTGTCCCTTTTCGCTCTTGAGACACAATATGCATATCATTTCTCTATTGCTTTGTAATCAAATGTGCAGCTAACACTTCTTCAACTTTGCTCCGCTGGGCAGTACCAATGAGATTCAAATAATTTGCCTAATAAATGAGATCTGCAATTTTTACTCTATGCAGCTTACACTTTCAGCAATGGTCCCCACCCCAATTATTATTTTTCTACATCAGAAGCTTTTGTAAGCAGCTTTGAAAGTGCCTCTGAAGTTAACAAACCCAGTCTAATGTGTAGCACAGAAAAAGAGAACAGCTGTGTAGAAAAATAATATATAGCCTGATAGGTAGATGAAGATAGCTATGCATTTTTTGCATGTTACCTGTACAATATTTCTGTTACATTATGGAAATGTGAAATCTGTAAAGACTGCGTATCTCATGTAGCATATGAACTTGCATTGCATATGGAGTTGCACAAGGATTATGAGCTAGACCAGGATGTATGTTTTGCCTTTCCCTGAAATGTAGGGGTTGTTATATCTCTTACTCCTTAGTCACCTCTCTTCTTGAGCCTCAGCAATCTGCTTGTGGCACATTGTAGTCTGGATTGCTTAAATTGATTTCAGGAGATATTGCATTAGGATGGGCTGGAGGGTGAATAGCCCTGCCTTTTAGATGGGAGGAACTGGACAAGTTGACTTTTTTGGTTGCTTCCAGCATCATGATTCTAGGATATCGCATTAAAGTTGCAGTGCATTTTGGTACTGTCATATCAGCAATGTTCACCACCACCAGATGCAGCGTAGCAGTATTATGTGGATACAGTGCCAAGGTCCCAGGATAGGTTATAACCTTAAAATATAGTGTTAATGGTAAACTCCCTCTGAATACTGCTTACCGTGAAAACCCTATTTGTAGGGTAGCCATAAGTCAGGATAAACTTGAAGGCAGTCCATTTTCATTTTTCAAAAGCAATTAAAAGCAACCAGAATCACAAAATAAAGTGGGTTCTAAAAATATACGTCTCAGGTGTCAAAGGCCAGGGTAAAGTGGTTTAAAAACATTGATACTGATATCAGTATTTTTTGTGAGAAAAAAAATGGATCAGTAAAAGCAGCACCTAGCGGACAAAGGATGAATCAGCACTGGCCAATGGATCCCATCGCTACTTTTAGTAGAGAGCTATAGTAGGAGCTGACAGGCAGTAAAGTACAATAGACCTCCCCTAATTTCCAATCAAATGATGTCAATTTAATTATGTGCAAGATATCTCATTAGATATTACAATTCCCATAACTAAAAGGGACTTTCTTCCCCTTTGTGCTCTTAATATAAAAATTCATCCACCAGTATATCAACTTATGGTCAGGATGTGTGACTGCCACAATTCTACAGGAGTTCAGAAAAGCACAGAATGTGCTATTTGTTGCAGAATTTAGTAGAGAAACATTAGCTTTCATTTACAAGACATTTGTAGCCCTTATGGTTGTGAAAATGTGCTTGAAAGTGTGTGGATAGTGTTTGCCACAATGTTTACTCAGAAGTCAACTGGATGAAGTCCAATAGAACTTGGTACCCAGTAACTATGCCTATGATTGCAATGCAAATTATGTAAAAATTATGTAAAATAGGAAAATGTACACATTGGCTCAGTTTGGATAGTTACGCAGATGATGTAATTCAGCTTTTCTTATTGTAAAATTTGGATTATCTTTGCAGAATTATGTATATAGTGTTGTATTCAACGTAACACTAAGGATTTCTCCTTGCATGACATGGAACAATCTCCCCCTCTCCACATGTGTTCTGGGGTTTTCCCCAACCCTCCAGAGCAGATCTGGGGGTGTCATGGGATACACGTGATGGGAGGGGGAAAATCTCATTGTGCTAGCCTTTGCACTAGTGCAACTTTTTAGTTGAATACCATCCATTATTTCCAATGCCTATTTCAAAATTTATTTATGGAATCTGTTACTAAATTATATATACAATTGTATATATAATAATATAAGCATTAAAAGCTGCCATTCCTTTATCAAAAACAACTATTGTGCTATTTTCCTTCAATTCAGTATTATACATCATAAAATTATACATTTCATTTTGTTAGAGGGGAGTATTTGGAGCTCTGTATATGGTCTGCTATTCAAAATTTACAAGTTTTCATTTAGAAAAAGACACTCAGCAAGATCTTAATCTTTTCTGGAGATTTCACTTGACTTTGTCAAAAGACATCTTTATTCTTCTCTGGAGGGGATATATAAGCCGGCTGGCTGAGGGGGCTTGGGAGACCCACTGCCTGCAAGGGAAGAGGACCATCACCGCCCAGGGAGGGAGAGCCATCTGCCTGCTTTGATGCTGCTGCTTGGTCAACATCTCTGCTCTCTCCTTCTTGGGCTCCTGCTCTGCACGTGGGCACCTCGCAGGACCAGGCTCCAGGTACTCAGCCAGCTGTGCCTGATACTGTTCCACCTGTCCCTTCTCTGGAGGGGATATATAAGCTGGCTGGCTGAGGGGGCTTGGGAGATCCAGTGCCTGCAAGGGAAGAGGACCATCACTGCCCAGGGAGGGAGAGCCATCTGCCTGCTTTGCTGCTGCTGCTTGGCCAACATCTCTGCTCTCTCCTTCTTGGGCTCCTGCTCTGCAAGTGGGCACCTTGCAGGACCAGGCCCCAGGTGGCGCTTTTCCCGGGAAGAAGAACGGTTTGAGAGCTGCGTTGGTGCGCATGGAGCACGGGACTGTGGTTGTTGTGTAGACCTGAATGGAATGAGTGGATGTTTGTATGACTATATGTTGTGAGTGTGTGTGTATTTTTATTTTATTTTATTTTTATTTTATTTTATTATGTGCCTGGGCGGGAGGATAGGGTATTGGGAGGGGGGACCAGAGGGGGCCCCTGTTAGCGTAGTGACGGGTAATGGGAGGTATGGCGTTGTGAGGAGGACATGCCGGTTGAGGGGAACTCGGCCCAGACAATTGGTGGCTGTACCGTGTTCCGGTCCTCCCCACATCCACAGGATTGCTGGTAGTTCTATCAGCCAACTCTCGGATCTCCAGTTGCTGCTTCTTAATGCCAGATCGGTAAATAATAAAGCTTCCCTCATCCATGATTTAATTGTGGATGAGGCGGCCGATCTGGCGTTTATTACTGAGACATGGGTGAGCGATCTGGGAGGCATTAATCTCTCCCAGCTGTGCCCACCTGGGTACTCGGTTCAGCATCTGGGTAGATCCGAGGGTCGGGGAGGGGGAATCACTGTGGTCTATAGAAGTTCCATCCCTCTCATTAGGCACCCTATCCAGGTAGCTAATGGTCTGGAGTGTCTCCATATTACGTTGGGTCAGCGAGACAGACTGGGAATACTGTTGGTGTACCGTCCACCCTGCTGCCCAACAGCCTCCCTAACTGAGCTGACGGAGGTGGTCTCGGGTTTGGTGTTGCGATCCCCCAAATTTATGGTATTGGGGGATCTCAACATTCATGCCGAGACCGCTTTGTCTGGGGCGGCTCAGGACTTCATGGCCTCCATGACAGCCATGGGGCTGTCTCAATTTGTTACTGGCCCTACGCATATTTCGGGGC